>NC_140987.1:315999087-316054255 GCF_052327205.1 Somniosus microcephalus
TCTCTGGGGTAATGTTCAATGGGTGCTGACTCTCTCTGGGGTAATGTTCACTGGGTGCTGACTCTCTCTGGGGTAATGTTCAATGGGTGCTGACTCTCTCTGGGGTAATGTTCAATGGGTGCTGACTCTCTCTGGGGTAATGTTCACTGGGTGCTGACTCTCTCTGGGGTAATGTTCAATGGGTGCTGACTCTCTCTGGGGTAATGTTCAATGGGTGCTGACTCTCTCTGGGGTAATGTTCAATGGGTGCTGACTCTCTCTGGGGTAATGTTCAATGGGTGCTGACCCTCTCTGGGGTAATGTTCAATGGGTGCTGACTCTCTCTGGGGTAATGTTCAGTGGGTGCTGACTCTCTCTGGGGTAATGTTCAATGGGTGCTGACTCTCTCTGGGGTAATGTTCAATGGGTGCTGACTCTCTCTGGGGTAATGTTCAATGGGTGCTGACTCTCTGGGGTAATGTTCACTGGGTGCTGACTCTCTCTGGGGTAATGTTCAATGGGTGCTGACTCTCTCTGGGGTAATGTTCAATGGGTGCTGACTCTCTCTGGGGTAATGTTCAATGGGTGCTGACTCTCTCTGGGGTAATGTTCAATGGGTGCTGACTCTCTCTGGGGTAATGTTCACTGGGTGCTGACTCTCTCTGGGGTAATGTTCAATGGGTGCTGACTCTCTCTGGGGTATGTTCACTGGGTGCTGACTCTCTCTGGGGTAATGTTCAATGGGTGCTGACTCTCTCTGGGGTAATGTTCAGTGGGTGCTGACTCTCTCTGGGGTAATGTTCACTGGGTGCTGACTCTCTCTGGGGTAATGTTCAATGGATGCTGACTCTCTCTGGGGTAATGTTCAATGGGTGCTGACTCTCTCTGGGGTAATGTTCAATGGGTGCTGACTCTCTCTGGGGTAATGTTCAATGGGTGCTGACTCTCTCTGGGGTAATGTTCAGTGGGTGCTGACTCTCTCTGGGGTAATGTTCAATGGGTGCTGACTCTCTCTGGGGTAATGTTCAATGGGTGCTGATGGTCTCTGGGGTAATGTTCACTGGGTGCTGACTCTCTCTGGGGTAATGTTCAATGGGTGCTGACTCTCTCTGGGGTAATGTTCAGTGGGTGCTGACCTTCTCTGCCGTAATGTTAAATGGGTGTTGACCCTCTCTGGGGTAATGTTCAATATGTGCTGACTCTCTCTGGGGTAATGTTCAATGGGTGCTGACTGTCATTTTAATGTAAAATCTAATTGAATGAATGTCAACATGCTATCTGACTATTGCGGATATTCAAGATCCTGTCTTGAGCTGATAAAGTCATGGTTTATAGCATGAGTCACTGGATAGTGATGATAGACTGAGTCCTTTCAATCCCTAGCCTGGTGTCTCTCAGGCTGATTGTCCTGATATCCCAGTGAGGCTAGTTACCTCAGTATTGACTGTGCTTGAAGCCTGACACTATCCCAGACTGGCTGTTTCAGCTGTTAAATCACCGCTGGTTTCACTTTTCACTTGGTGGCGAGCCTGGGACTGTGAAATCTGCTTTCCAAGCACAGGTACAGATCGGGTTCAATCCAGGGTGTGGCAGGATATGCTTCTCCAATTCAGAGCTGACTGTTGCCAATAACAACTGGCAGTGTCTGTAAATTGTCCTGACCTGCTCTGCCCAGGCAGAGTGAGCTTGACCTTTGCTAAAGTGAGCCTGATGTGTCTTAGTCTGTAGGTACACAGGAGACCATTGGGACAATACCCTGAGTACCGAGACTGGCCCATCCAGAAAGACACAGGCAGTTCCTAGGCAGGCTGCTGCCTTTGTCCCTCCTGTGATGAAATGGGGCTGGGCTGTGTGAGGAGCAAAGCCGTGTGTGTGAGTGGGATCGGACTGTTCCTTGCTGCTATAGCTAGGGCAGGGATGGCTATAACGTCTTTCACTCCTGTTACAGACCAGCTTGCTGCCTCCGAAGACTCAAGCTCTGAGCTGCAGAGAGTGGTCTCTCTGGACCACGGAGGCCTGGGCTCCCAGAATTCATTCCGAGGTCAAGGGGCATTGTCCAGGTAAATAGAACAACCCAGGGCAAAGGTCAGGGGCTGCCAGTCTTCACAGTCAATACTCCACTCGGCCATGAACAGGACAGAAAAACGTCACCGTTGACATTATCGACACGGGCACTCACCATCCTCTGCTGCTAGTCTCACACTCACACCATCCCTCACTCTGTCTCACACTCACACCATCCCTCACTGTCTCACTCCGACCATCCCTCACTCTGTCTCACACTCACACCATCCCTCACTCTGTCTCACACTCACACCATCCTCACATCTGTCTCACACTCACAGGCCATCCCTCACTGTCTCGACACTCTCACCATCCCTCACTGTCCTCACACTCTCACCATCCTCCACTCTCACTCTCACACTCACAACCATCCCTCACTCTGTCTCACACTCACACCATCCCTCACTGTCTCACACTCACACCATCCCTCACTCAGTCTCACACTCTCACCATCCTCCACTCCTCACTCTCACACTCACACCATCCCTCACTGTCTCACACTCACACCATCCCTCACTCTGTCTCACACTCACACCATCCCTCACTCTGTCTCACACTCACAACCATGCCCTCACTCTGTCTCACACTCACACCATCCCTCACTCTGTCTCACACTCACACCATCACTTCACTCTGTCTCACACTCACAGCCATCCCTCACTCTGTCTCACACTCACACCATCCTCACTCTGTCTCACACTCACACCATCCCTCACTCAGTCTCACACTCACATCCATCCCTCTCACAGCTCACACTCACTAGCCATCCCTCACTCTGTCTCACACTCACGACCATCCCTCACTGTCTCACACTCACGACCATCCCTACTCTGTCTCACACTCACACCATCCCTCACTCTGTCTCACACTCCACACCATCCCTCACATCTGTCTCACACTCACAACCATCCCTCACTGTCTCACAGCTCACAGACCATCCCTCACTCTGTCTCACATCTGCTCACAAACACCATCCCTCACTCTGTCTCACACTCACAGCCATCCCTCACTCTGTCTCACACTCACACCATCCCTCACTGTCTCACACTCTCACCATCTCCTCTCTCACACTCACACTCACCATCCCTCCCACTCTCTCTCTCTCGTCACACTCACTCCCCTCCCGACTCTCTCAGCTCTCACTCGAGCACCCTCCCACTCTCCCTCACTCTCACGTCACGACCCTCCCACTCTCTCTCACTCTCACACTCACACCCTCCCACTCTCTCTCACTCTCAACACTCACAGACCCTCCCACTCTCTCTCTCTCACACTCACACTCTCCCACTCTCTCTCACTCTCACTACCCCTCCCACTCTCTCTCACTCTCACACTCACACCCTCCCACTCTCTCTCTCTCCCAACTCGACTACTCTCTCCCTCACACTCACACCCTCCCCTCTCTCTCTCACCTCACTCACACCCTCTCCACTCTCTCTCACTCTCACTCTCACACCCTCCCACTCACTCTCACACTCCTCCCACTCTCTCTCTCTCACACTCACACCCCTCCCACTCTCTCTCACTCTCACTCACACCCTCCCACTCTCTCTCACTCTCACACTCACACCCTCCCACTCACTCTCACTCTCACAAACCCTCCCGCTCTCTCTCTCTCACACTCGACAACTCCTCCCACTCTCGTCTCACTCTCACACTCACACCCTCCCACTCACTCTCACTCACACCCTCCACTCTCTCTCTCTCTCACACTCACGAACCTCCCACTCTCTCTCACTCTCACACTCACACCCTCCCACTCTCTCTCTCTCACACTCACACCTCCACTCTCTCTCTCACTCTCACTCACAACCCTCCACTCTCTCTCCACTCACACACCCTCCCACTCTCTCTCACTCTCACACTCACTCTCCCACTCTCTCTCTCACTCTCACTCACTACCCTCCCACTCTCTCTCACTTTCACACTCACTACCCTCCCACTCTCTCTCACTCTCACACTCACACCTCTCCCACCTCCCACTCACTCTCACTCTCCACTCTCACACCCTCCCACTCTCTCTCACTCTCACGACTCACATCCTCCCACTCTCTCTCACTCTCACACTCACACCCTCCCCACTCTCTCTCTCACAACTCACACCCTCCCACTCTCTCACACTCACACCCTCCCACTCTCTCACTCACTCTCACTCTCACACCCTCCCACTCTCTCTCACTCTCGACACTCACAAACCCTCCCACTCTCTCTCACTCTCACACTCACACCCTCCACTCTCTCTCTCTCTCACACTCACAACCCTCTCCACTCTCTCTCACGTCTCACACTCACATACCCTCCCACTCTCTCTCTCTCACACTCACACCCTCCCACTCTCTCTCACTCTCACTCTCACATCCCTCCCACTCTCTCTCACTCTCACACTCACACCCTCTCACTCCTCTCACTCTCCACTCTCACACCCTCCCACTCACGTCTCACACTCACACCCTCCCACTCTCTCTCACTCTCACACTCACACCCTCCCACTCTCTCTCTCTCTCACTAAGCTCTCACACCCTCCCAGCTCTCTCTCACTCTCACACCTCACAGTCACCCTCCCACTCTCTCTCACTCTCACATCCCTCCCACTCTCTCTCTCTCTCACTCTCACACCCTCCACTCTCTCTCACTCTCACTCTCACACCTCCACTCTCTCTCACTCTCACACTCACACCCCCTCTCACTCTCCACTACTCACACCCTCCACTCTCTCTCACTCTCACACTCACACCCTCCCACGTCCTCGTCACTCTCACTGTCACACTCACACCCTCCCACTCTCTCTCACTCTCTCTCACTCTCACACTCACACCCCTCTCTCTCACTCTCACTCTCACTCTCACACTCCACTCTCTCTCACTCTCAGACACTCACGACTAGATACTCCCGCTCTCTCACAGCACTCACAGACCCTCCCACTCTCTCTCTCTCTGCTCGACACTGTCCCTCTCACTCTCACACTCCTCCCACTCTCTCTCTCACACTCACACCCTCCCACTCTCTCTCACTCTCACACACACACCCTCGCCACTCTCTCTCTCTCTCACTCTCACACCCTCCCACTCTCTCTCACACTCACACCCTCCCACTCTCTCACTCTCACACTCACACTCACGTCCCTCCCCACTCTCTCTCTCTCTCACACTCACACCGCTCCCACTCTCTCTCTCTCTCCACTCACACCCTCCCACTCTCTCTCTCTCCTCACACTTCACACCCTCCCACTCTCTCTCACTCTCACACTCACACCCTCACCCTCCTCTCTCTCTCTCTCTCACTCCTCACACCCTCCCACTCTCTCTCACTCTCACACTCACACCCTCCCACTCTCTCTCTCTCTCTCACACTCACACCCTCCCACTCTCTCTCACTCTCACTCTCACACCCTCCCACTCTCTCTCTCACTCTCACACTCACACCCTCCCACTCTCTCTCTTTCTCACACTCACACCCTCCCACTCTCTCTCACTCTCACTCTCACACCCTCCCACTCCTCTCTCTCACTCTCACACTCACACCCTCCCACTCTCTCTCTCTCTCACACTCTCACTACTCCCACTCTCTCTCACACTCACACCCTCCCACACTCTCTCACTCACACTCACAACCCTCCCACTCTCTCTCACTCTCACACTCACAAGACCCACCCACTCTCTCTCACATCTCACACTCACAGACCCTCCCACTCTCTCTCTCTCTCTCACACTCACACCCTCACTCTCGACTCACCTCACACTCACACCCTCCCACTCTCTCTCACTCTCACACCCTCCCACTCTCTCTCACTCTCACACTCACACCCTCCCACTCTCTCTCACTCTCTCACTCACACTCCCTCCACTCTCTCTCTCTCTCTCACGACTCACACCCTCCCACTCTCACACTCACCCCTCCCACTCTCTCTCACTCTCACACCCTCCCACTCTCTCTCACTCTCACACTCACACCCTCCCACTCTCTCTCACTCTCACACTCACACCTCCCACTCTCTCTCACTCTCACTCTCACACCCTCCCACTCTCTCTCACTCTCACACTCACACCCTCCCACTCTCTCTCACTCTCACACTCACACCCTCCCACTCTCTCTCTCTCACACTCACACCCTCCCACTCTCTCTCACTCTCACACTCACACCCTCCCACTCCTCTCTCACTCTCACACTCACACCCTCCCACTCTCTCTCACTCTCACACTCACACCCTCCCACTCTCTCTCACTCTCACACTCACACCCTCCCACTCTCTCTCACTCTCACACTCACAACCCTCCACTCTCTCTCACTCTCACACTCACACCCTCCCACTCTCTCTCTCTCACACTCACATACCCTCCCACTCTCTCTCACTCTCACACCCTCCCACTCTCTCTCACACTCACACCCTCCCACTCTCACTCTCACTCACACCCTCCACTCTCTCACTCTCTCACCCTCCTACTCTCTCACACTCACACCCTCCCACTCCCACTCACTCACACCCTCCCACTCTCTCTCACTCACCCTCCCACTCTCTCTCACTCACCCTCCCACTCTCTCTCACTCTCACACCCTCCCACTCTCTCACTCTCACACTCACAACCTCCCGCTCTCTCTCACACTCACACCCTCCCACTCTCACTCTCTCTCACACCCTCCCACTCTCTCTCTCACTCTCGCACCCTCCCACTCTCTCTCTCACACTCACACCCTCCTATTACGTCCGTGAATGATTGAGACACGGACAGCAGGAGTTGAACAAAACACGTCTTTACTGATGGAAGTCAATAGTGAAACTGAAAACAACAGAGGCTCACTAGCGCCTTTTATACAGGGGTGGTCACTGCCGGTACTGCAGTCTGAGACCAGTTATTCTCTTAAAGGTACATACACAACAATTCCTCCCCTTTTAGATGAACAGTACATAACATTCATTTAACAACTAAATGATAACTAATTACAATCACAATTACGGTTGCTAGATACATTGGTTAAGTTTAAGCAATTATAAGTTCAGTCTTTGAGGAGGCTTCCTGATTCTGTCTGGATAACGCACTCTTTGGGGTATCAGGTTCCTCTGGCAATGTTGAGTCGGGATCAATGTCGTTGTTTGGTTAATCTGCTTCCAATATTACCGGTTCTGCGGTAGCTGCACTTGGAACGTCGATTTCATTACCAGGTGTATCAGATGGTGGTGTGGAGTTGACGTTTTCCAGTGACTCTAGAATCTGGTCAGCATGGCGTCTTACAATGCTCTCCCCAACGTCCACGGTATACATGAGAGGTCCTTGTCGTGTACAAATCGTTCCTGGCTGCCATTATTTCTCAGTGCGGTAGTCCCGGGCCAGAACCGGTTGACCTATCTTAAAACTCCTGGTCGGCCTTTCATTCATATTCTGAAACTGCCTGTTCTCCACATCTCTTCAGACGTTTGGCTTAACCAAATCCAAGCGGCATCGTAGTCTTCGATTGAAGAACATCATGGCTGGAGTTTGGTTGGTAACCGCATGTGTCGCATTCCGGTAGGCAAACAAGAAGTTGTCCACCTTGTGTTGTAGGGGTATATCTTCATTACACATTGCCTTGATAGCCTTCTTGAATGTTTGGACAAACCTCTCGGACAATCCATTAGTGGCTGGATGATATGGGGCAGATGTGTAATGCTTAACACCATTATTCTTTAAGAACCTCCGGAACTCTTCAGACACAAACTGTGGTCCATTGTCAGAGCAAATCTGTTCAGGCAGCCCATTCCTGGCGAATATGGTTCGTAAAACTGTGATAGTTTTTTCCGTGGTGGTTGAGGACATTTTTATTACCTCTGGCCACTTTGAATGTGCATCCGCCGCAATTAAAAACATCGAGTCCATGAAGGGACCAGCAAAATCAATGTGCACCCTTTGCCATGGAGATGAGGGCCACTCCCATGGATGCAGAGGAGCTTGTGGTGGGGCGTTTTGGACCTTCTGGCATCCTGCACAGCTCTTGGTCATCTCTTCGATTTCTCTATCGATTCCCGGCCACCACACAAACGCTCTGGCTAAGTTCTTCATTTTTACCCCACCCAGATGACCCTCATGAAGCTCATAGAGCACTCTATCCGTCAACTTAGGTGGAATTACTACTCTGGATCCACACATCAAGGTTCCTCTGCACACTGACAGCTGTTCTCTTCTCGGCGAGAATGCTGGCAGCAGTGGTTCGCCATGTGCTGGCCATCCCTTCACCGTTAAATCATAGACCCGTGATAGTGTCGGGTCATTCCGTGTTTCCTTTTCTATGTTTGCATTCGTCACAGGGAGACATTCGACTATGGTCGAGTGGAATAACTCCATTGGATCCACTGCAAGGTCGTCTTCTTCCACCATCGGCAACGGTAGGCGTGACAATCCATCAGCATTTCCATGCTGTTTAGTTCCCCTGTACTCGATGTCATATTGGTGTGCCCCTAGGAAAAGGGACCACCTCTGCAGCCGTTGTGCTGTCATTATCGGTACGCCCTTCTGAGGGTTGAAAATGGAGACAAGAGGTTGATGATCGGTTAGTAGAGTAAATTTTTGACCGTGCAGGTAGTGATTGAACTTCTTCACCCCCCACACTAGGCTGAGGGCCTCTCTGTCAATCTGGGCGTAGTTACGCTCGGCAGAAGTTAACGAGCGTGACGCAAAAGCTATCGGCCTCTCTAAACCATCACGGTATTTATGTGATAGTACCGCCCCAATGCCGTAGGGAGACGCATCACACGCCAGTCTGATCGGCAGTGCTGGGTTGCAGTGAGCCAATACGTCCCGTGAAGTGATTAAGTCCTTACTCTTCTGAAAGGCCCGCTTACAATCATCGCTCCATTTCCATGCTGCCCCCGTTCGTAGCAGGGCGTTCAGTGAGTGCAGAATTGTCGACAAATTCGGCAAAAACTTATGGTAGTAATTCACCAATCCGAGGAATGACCTCAGTTGCGACACATTTTCAGGCGCTGGGGCCTTAACAACCGCTTCAATTTTGTCAGGGGACTTATGTAACCCCTCTTCATCAATCACGTGGCCACAATACGATATCTGTTTCTTAAAAATTCGCACTTGGGGCGGTTGGCTCGCAGCCCATGTTCCCGTAGTCTAGTGAGCACCTGTTCTAGGTTGTTAAGGTGTTCACTGTCATCTTCACCTGTCACAAGGAAGTCGTCCAAATAACACTGAGTCCCCGGAATCCCTTGCAGGACTTGTTCCATCGCTCTTTGCCATCTCGCCGGAGCCGATGCTACTCCGAATACCAATCGATGATACTGGTAAAGACCTTTGTGAGTGTTTATCGTGAGATACTTCCTAGAGGACTCTTCAACCTCCATCTGCAAATACGCTTGTGCTAGGTCAATTTTTGTAAAACGCTTCCCTCCAGACAGTGAGACGAAGATGTCTTCTATCCTTGGAAGAGGATATTGTACTGTGTGAAGGACTGGGTTCACCGTCACCTTGAAATCCCCACAGATGCGAATCTTCCTTGGCTCCCCGGACTTATTGCTTAACGTTTTCTTCATGACAGGAACGATGGGTGTCGCCCACTCGCTCCAGTCGACCTTAGACAACACGCCTGCCTTCTCCAGATTCTCCAGCTCTGCCTCGACGGCTGGGCGAATTGCATATGGTACCGGTCTTGCTTTGAAAAACTTGGGAACTGCATTCTCTTCTATCTTTATCGAGGCGGTTACGCCTTTAAGCGTGCCCAGTTCTTGTTGAAATACCTCTTTGGCATTAGCTAAGATTGTTGACAACGTCCAGGAGTGACGTCTTCATCTTTTTTACCGTCCGCCGTCATTGCATGAATGGAGTGCCAATCTAAGTTTATCTTCCTGATCCATTCCCGTCCCAATAACGGTGGTCCACCATTTGGCAGTATGTAGAGATACAATTTCCGTATTTTCTTGCCGTTGTATTCGACAGGCACCCTTATTTTTCCTCTGGGGTTTACTTTTTGCCCCGTTTACGTCGTCAAAACGATGGATGTCTCTCTCAAGGGTATGTGTGAAAATAGCCGCTCATAGTCTCGCCGATTCATGACGGTTAGCGCTGATCCTGTATCCAATTCCATTTTAACTTGGGACCCTGCTATCGTGAGGGTGACCCAAATGGTTCGGTGATCCTCTTTTGCGATTACATTGTGAAGTTTGAGACAGCTTAGTCTCCTGTTCCCGGATTCACTATCGCTCATCTGGTCTTCGTAACTACTGTCCGTCATCTTTTGTACTTTCTTGTACGGTTCCTTAGTAGCCTTTTTGTTGTCGCTGGTCTTCTTCCCAGACCTGCAAACTCGTGCAATGTGTCCCATCTTCCCGCATTGCCTGCATATTTTGTCTTTGGACCAGCAGTCCTTCTGGTCATGGTTAGTTCTGCCGCAGCGATAACATTTTGCAAATCCCCGTGTCATTTCGTGGGTGCCGTATTCCTGTGGTTTTTGTTGAATTTCTGCAGCTCCCCTGGCTGCTGCTTCATCCGATACTGCCACGCTGAAAGTCTTATCTAGCATCAGTTCTTTCTCTGAGAGTAACTTTTTCTGTGTTCCTTCACTCAGGAGTCCACAGACAAATTTGTCCCGTAGGGTATCTGCCAGTCCTGCTCCGAACTGGCAGTGCTTTGATAGCTTGCGTAGTTCCGCAAGGTACTCAGCATTGCTCATCTTTATGCTGAGTTCTCCTGTGGAATTTAAATCTTTCTGCTATCAACAGCGGTGCAGGGTTTAGGTGTTCCTGTAGGACAGCAACAATTTTGTTAAAACTCTTCGCCTTCGGTTTGGCTGGAGTAATCAGGTCCCGCAATAGGCCGTACGTTCTAGCGCCCATTAAGTTTAGCAATATCGATGCCTTTTTCTCCTCCGCTATTTCGTTTGCCTCGAAATATACCTCGACTCTTTCCACATACGTGGTCCAGTCCTCTATTGTATTATCAAAAGCAGTGATACAGCCAGTCTTCGGCATCTTGCAAATCTAAAATGGTGCCTCCCGCGCTTTGCCTTCTTCCCGATTTAACAAAAAGGCGCCTCCCGCGCTTTGCCTTCTTCCCCGCTGATTAAGATGGCGCCTCCCGCGCTTTGCCTTCTTCCCCGCTGTTGTTAGCGCTGCTTTCCGCGGTTCCCGTTGCAACCTGCAGCTCCTCGCGGTTTCTTGCGCGTTTAATATTTCTTTTTTTATTATTTTCCCGTCGTGGAACAACCCTGTGGGACTCTTGCCTCCCTCTTCGCGGGTCTATACGCAGCCCGGCTTCGTAGCACCGGCCGCGCCCTGTGTGCTCCACCCTCTCTCTTCCCGACAACGCTGCTCGACCCCGTTGCAAACCACCCGCTCGAGTTCGCGACCGCCGCAGCCCAGGAAGGATCACTGCACTACCTGCCACCAGCCCGATTAGCTGAAGCACCGTCGACAGGAACCAGGCCCCGCTTCCGACAGCTTCTCCAGCAATCTTCAACTCCGCTATCACAGGGGCGGATGCCCACGGTCGACGCCCGTTTCTACTGCCTCTTACTTTCTTTTCTTTCTGGCCTCGACCTCTGCTCACTTCGCTGTAGGAATGGATCCCAGGAGGTGGTGCAGACTGTAGGTAGGTTCGTATCTGCTCGTCGCCAGTATTACGTCCGTGAATGATTGAGACACGGACAGCAGGAGTTTAACAAAACACGTCTTTACTGATGGAAGTCAATAGTGAAACTGAAAACAACAGAGGCTCACTAGCGCCTTTTATACAGGGGTGGGCACTGCCGGTACTGCAGTCTGAGACCAGTTATTCTCTTAAAGGTACATACACAACACCTCCCACTCCCACTCACTCACACCCTCCCACTCTCTCACTCTCACACCCTCCCACTCTCTCTCACACTCACACCCTCCCACTCTCTCTCTCACTCACACCCTCCCACTCTCTCTCACTCTCACTCACACCCTCCCACTCTCTCTCACTCTCACTCTCACACCCTCCCACTCTCTCTCACTGTCACTCACACCCTCCCACTCTCTCTCACTCTCACTCACACCCTCCCACTTTCTCTCACACTCACACCCTCCCACTCTCTCTCACTCTCACTCTCACACCCTCCCACTCTCACACTCACACCCTCCCACTCTCTCTCTCTCTCACACTCACACCCTCCCACTCTCACTCTCACACCCTCCCACTCTCTTTCACTCTCACTCTCACACCCCCCCACTCTCTCTCACTCTCACACTCACACCCTCCCACTCTCTCTCAACCTCACTCACACCCTCCCACTCCCTCTCACTCTCACTCACACCCTCCCACTCTCTCTCACTCTCACTCTCACACCCTCCCACTCTCTCTCACTCTCACTCACACCCTCCCACTCTCTCTCACTCACACCCTCCCACTTTCTCTCACACTCACACCCTCCCACTCTCTCTCACTCTCACTCTCACACCCTCCCACCCTCACACTCACACCCTCCCACTCTCTCTCTCTCACACTCACACCCTCCCACTCTCACTCTCACACCCTCTCACTCTCACTCTCACACCCTCCCACTCTCTCTCACTCTCACACTCACACCCTCCCACTCTCTCTCACTCTCACTCACCCACTCTCTCTCACTCTCACTCACACCCTCCCACTCTCTCTCACTCTCACTCTCACACCCTCCCACTCTCTCTCACTCTCACACTCACATCCTCCCACTCTCTCTCACTCTCACACCCTCCCACTCACTCTCACACTCACACCCTCCCACTCTCTCTCACTCTCACACTCACACCCTCCCACTCTCTCTCACTCTCACTCACTCACTCCCGCTTTCTCTCACTCTCACACCCTCCCACTCCCACTCACTCACACCCTCCCACTCCCACTCACTCACACCCTCCCACTCTCAATTCAATTCAATTCAATTCAAATCGCTTTATTGGCATGACAAGTTACATCTTATGTTGCCAAAGCATCGGAAAACATTCATGTTTGTTCACAAAAATACAGATCTATCCATACAGTGTATAAACAGATATATCCCTGAGTGTATAAATATATACTTTCATATAATTTATATATACCCTTTTCTTATATTTACTGGTTGTCCCTCTGTTTATGGCAAGCTGTAACATAGTGTGCCGCTAGTGTTATGCAATTTCTCTCTTCCCCTAGTAGGTATGGGAGTTTTTGGTCGTCATTCAAATTTCTGAATTCCGGGCATATTTTTGTGAATTTTTGGTAGAAATTCTCCCTGATGCCCTGATATTTTCCACAAGCTGTGAGGAAGTGCATCTCTGTCTCCACCACTCCCTGACTGCAGTGAGAGCATATCCTGTCCTCTCTTGGCAGCCGGGTCTGTCTGTGTCTGCCTTTTTCGATGGCCAGGCTATGTTCACTAAGTCTGTACCTTGTCAAGGTTTTTCTCAGTTTGCTATCCTTTACCATGGTCAGGTATTCAGCCATGTTGTATTGTCTGTTTAGGGCCAAGTAGCAATTGAGTTTGTTTTGGGTTTTTGTTGTTTCTGCCCAATATGACAGGTATTTTTCCTTTTGCTTAGGGACAATTGTGTTGGGTCGAATTCTCTGTGCTACGATGTCACTGTCCTGGGGCTGGTTATTGTTAGTAGTGTTAGTAGTTACTTCACTGAGTCCCAGGACTAGTTAACTGAGGGTATTCTTCTTTATGGTCCTCTCTTGGCATTTCAGGGCTTCGTAATGATAGCAGTGGGGGTTGCTCATTTTTAGGTGTTTCCAAAATTTGGTGGTTCTTTTTTGGATAGTAATTATTAATGGATATTGGCCTAGTTCTGCCCTGCATGCATTGTTTACGGTTTTCCTTTGAGTCCGGAGGATACTTTTACAGAATTCTGCATGTAGGATCTCAATTGGGTGTTTGTCCCATTTTGCAAATTCTTGTTGTGTTAGCGGTCCCCACACCTCACTGCCATAGAGTGCAATTGGTTCAATTACTGATTTAAAAATTTGAGCCAAATGCTAATTGGGATTTCTATTTGGATTGATCTTTTAATGGCATAGAAAGCCCTTCTAGCTTTCTCTTTCAGTTCACACTCACACCCTCCCACTCTCTCTCACTCACACACTTACACTGGCTCCTTCATGTTGTAGTTGTTAGCGATGGCGCACGGTGTGGGAGCTGACCCTCACCAGAGATTTGTTTTGTGCAGAATGAAATTTGAAACCCCACTCTTTAGAAACACAATACAGGCTGTGCACAGAGAAACCTCGCAGGCTCTCCCCCTCCCCCTCCCCAGCCTCGCCCCCTCCCCGTCCCAGCCTCTCCCCCTCCCCCGACCCCCCCTCCCCGTCCCAGCCTCTCCCCCTCCCCCTCCTCCCCTTCCCCCGCTCCCTGACCCCTCCAACTCCTCCGACCCCTCCCCCTCCTCTCCCCCTCCCCCAACCCAGGCTCCCCCCTCCCAACATTAGATCTGTAAGTGCAGTAACTGTGCTGAAGCTCATTACTGAGCAGTGAGAGAGCAAAATGTAGAACGTTGCAGGCTTAAATAAAGGTTTAATTCTGGAGCTACACTGCAGAGTAACGACAACTTGGAGGGGAAAGGGAAAATTCAGAGGCAGCGTATAGCAGGACAGAGAAAAATTCCCATTGGGAACATGCACTCGAGAGGATGATTCCCAGTCCACTCACTCGTTGTCAGGGAAACGAGGGTTGTTGCTATAGACGGAATCTGTTCAGAGGCTGATGAAAGTCACTGAGTCTGGGGCCTCAGCAGAGCCCTGAGAGTGAAGCTGTTCTGAGAGACAGCGAGGGCACCATCTAGCTGGCATCTGTGAACATGGCACACAGCCATCGGCAGCGCTCGATAGCAACCATTTCAGGTACCCAGCAACATGCCTCTCTAACTGTGACAAAAGATCCAAAACAGCCAGCATGCCAACCATTCTCTCTCAGCCACGACACACGCCTTCACCCCCAGTCCGCCCTTCACTCCCAGTCCGCCCTTCACCCCCAGTCCGCCCTTCACCCCCAGTCCGCCCTTCACCCCCAGTCCGCCCTTCACCCCCAGTCCGCCCTTCACCCCCAGTCTGCCCTTCACCCCCAGTCCGCCCTTCACCCCCAGTCCGCCCTTCACCCCCAGTCCGCCCTTCACCCCCAGTCCGCCCTTCACACCCAGTCCGCCCTTCACCCCCAGTCCGCCCTTCACCCCCCAGTCCGCCCTTCACCCCCCAGTCCGCCCTTCACCCCCCAGTCCGCCCTTCACCCCCCAGTCCGCCCTTCACCCCCCAGTCCGCCCTTCACCCCCCAGTCCGCCCTTCACCCCCCAGTCCGCCCTTCACTGCCCAGTCCGCCCTTCACCCCCCAGTCCGCCCTTCACCCCCCAGTCCGCCCTTCACCCCCCAGTCCGCCCTTCACCCCCCAGTCCGCCCTTCACCCCCCAGTCCGCCCTTCACCCCCCAGTCCGCCCTTCACCCCCCAGTCCGCCCTTCACCCCCCAGTCCGCCCTTCACCCCCCAGTCCGCCCTTCACCCCCAGTCCGCCCTTCACCCCAGTCCGCCCTTCACCCCCAGTCCGCCCTTCACCCCCCAGTCCGCCATTCACACCCCAGTCCGCCCTTCACACCCCAGTCCGCCCTTCACCCCCCAGTCCGCCCTTCATCCCCAGCCTATCCTTCTCAGTAACTGGATTGCTTTACTTTGAAGCCTTACCTTGTTGCCTCCTGGCCTGGGCTGTACAATCTCCCCACTGGGCGGTCTGCTAATTCCACATCACACCTTAAACACATGCAGCTGCAATCTCGCTGAAGTGAAAAGTTTAAAAGTTAAATGATCAAACAACACCTCCGTAGTTTCAATATCACCATGCCAGGGGTTTGATAAGGTAGAGAACCTGTGATACTACGTACTTATCGCTCTAACCTCAATTTCTCTCACACGCCTGTACCTGGGGAGGTCCCTCTAACCCCTCTCTCACACTCCTGTACCTGGGGAGACCCTCTAATCCTCTCTCACACTCCTGTACCTGGGGAGGCCCCTCTAACCCCTCTCTCACACCCATATCTGGGGAGGTCCCTCTAACCCCCTCTCACACTCCTGTATCTGAGGAGGTCCCTCTAACCCCTCTCTCACACTCCTGTATCTGGGGAGGTCCCTCTAACGCCCTCTCACACCCGTATCTGGGGAGGTCCCTCTAACCCCCTCTCACACTCCTCTCCTGGGGAGACCCTCTAACCCTCTCTCACACTCCTGTACCTGGGGAGGACCCTCTAACCCCTCTCTCACACTCCTGTATCTGAGGAGGTCCCTCTAACCCCTCTCTCACACTCCTGTATCTGAGGAAGTCCCTCTAACCCCTCTCTCACACTCCTGTATCTGAGGAGGTCCCTCTAACCCCCTCTCACACCCGTATCTGGGGAGGTCCCTCAAACCCCTCTCTCACACTCCTGTATCTGAGGAGGTCCCTCTAACCCTCTCTCTTACCCGTATCTGGGGAGGTCCCTCTAACCCTCTCTCACACCCGTATCTGGGGAGGTCCCTCTAACCCTCTCTCACACCCGTATCTGGGGAGGTCCCTCTAACCCCTCTCTCACACCCGTATCTGGGGAGGTTCCTCTAACCCCTCTCTCACACTCCTGTATCTGGGGAGGTCCTTCTAACCCCTCTCTCACACCCGTATCTGGGGAGGTTCCTCTAACCCTCTCGCACACTCCTGTACCTGGGGAGGTCCCTCTAACACCTCTCTCACACTCCTGTACCTGGGGTGGCCCCTCTAACCCTCTCTCACACTCCTGTATCTGTGGAGGTCCTTCTAACCCCTCCCTCTCACTCCTGTACCTGAGGAGGTCCCTCTAACCCCTCCCTCTCACACTCCTGTATCTGTGGAGGTCCATCTAACCCCTCTCTCGCACTCCTGTACCTGGGGAGGTCCTTCTAACCTCTCCCTCTCACTCCTGTACCTGGGGAGGTCCCTCTCAGACCCGTATCTGGGGAGGTCCCTCTAACCCCTCTCTCACACCCGTATCTGGGGAGGTTCCTCTAACCCCTCTCTCACACTCCTGTATCTGAGGAGGTCCCTCTAACCCCGCCCTCTCTCACTCCTGTATCTGGGGAGGTTCCTCTAACCCCTCTCTCACACTCCTGTATCTGAGGAGGTCCCTCTAACCCCGCCCTCTCTCACTCCTGTATCTGGGGAGGTTCCTCTAACCCCTCTCTCACACTCCTGTATCTGAGGAGGTCCCTCTAACCCCTCTCTCTCACACTCCTGTATCTGAGGAGGTCCCTCTTGTTGTGTCCGTGTATAATAAGACACAGACTGCAGGAGAACAGTATAACAGGTGTTTACTCAATGTGGCTCACAGTGGAACTGATCTGTACAGATTACTACTCAGTGCTATATACAGGTGTGGTCACTGCCAGTACTGCAGTATACATGAGCTGTATAAGATAGTTCCCCTTAAAGGTATATACATTACAATTCCTCCCCTTTTAGATTAACAGTACCATAACACTCATTTAACAATTAAATATCAAACTAATTACAATTAACACTTTTAACATGCAACATTAGCTGAAAATAGTCTATTTATATATTCAGTCTTTGGGGAGGCTTCCTGATCCTTTCTGGATAGCGCCTTTCCCGAGTGTCTTGCTCTTGGTGCGGAGGCGATTCTGGCCCCCTGTCGTCGGTTGATTCATCAGCTTCCGATGCTACTGTTTCTGGGGCAGATGTGACCTGTACGTCGGGTTCATCACCAGGTACGTATGGGCGAGGCATGGGGTTGACTTGTTCCTGTGACTCTAGGATCTGGTCAGCATGGTGTCTCACGATGCTCTCCCCAATGTCCACTGTGTACATTAGTGGGCCCTGCCGTGTGCATATCTTTCCTGGCTGCCATTTTTCTGTTCGGTAGTCGCGGGCCTAGACTGGCTGCCCTACATTGAAGCTCCTTGTTGGCTTCTCATGGATGTGCTGGAATTGCTTACTCTCAACATCTCTTCGTACGTTTGGTCTGAGCAAATCCAGGCGAGATCTTAACCTTCGGTTAAAGAACATCATGGCTGGGGCCTGGTTGGTGATTGCATGTGTCGCATTCCGGTAGGCGAACAGGAAATTGTCCACCTTGTGCTGCAGCGGAATGTTGTCATTGTACATAGCCTTTATTGCCTTCTTAAAGGTTTGTACGAACCTCTCAGCCAATCCATTTGTGGCTGGATGATACGGGGCAAATGTGTAATGCCTTACCCCATTCTTTTTCAAGAACCTCCGAAACTCTTCGGACACAAACTGTGGTCCGTTGTCGGAGCAAATCTGTTCTGGCAAGCCATTCCTGGCAAAAATGGTCCGTAGGACTGCAATAGTTTTCTCCGTGGTGGTGGAGGACATTTTGATGACCTCAGGCCATTTCGAGTGCGCATCCATGGCTATTAAAAACATTGAGTCCATGAATGGACCAGCAAAATCAATATGCACCCGTTGCCATGGAGATGAGGGCCACTCCCATGGGTGTAGAGGGGCCTGTGGTGGTGCATTTTGGACTTTCTGACATCCTGAGCAGCTCTTGGTCAGGTCCTCGATTTGTTTATCGATTCCCGGCCACCACACATAAGCCCTGGCTAGGCTTTTCATTTTTACCCCTCCCAGATGACCCTCATGAAGCTCATTGAGCACTCTATCCCTTAACTTGGGTGGAATTACCACTTGGGATCCACACATCAAGGTCCCCCGGCACACTGACAGCTGTTCTCTCCTTGTCAAGAATGCTAGCAACAGTGAGTCGCCATGTGCTGGCCATCCCTTCACCATCAAATCATATACCCGAGACAGTGTCGGGTCATTTCGGGTTTCCTTTTCGATACAAGCGTTAGTTACCGGTAGGTATTCAACGATAGTCGAATGGAATATTTCGACAGGATCCACTGCTGGTGCTTCCTCCGCAGTAGGCAGTGGCAGGCGTGATAGCCCATCAGCATTTCCATGCTGTTTTGTGCCCTTATATTCAATCTCATAGAGGTGCGCCCCTAGAGAAAGTGACCATCTTTGTAGTCGTTGCGCAGTCATCACCGGAACGCCCTTCTTCGGATTAAAAATGGAGACAAGAGACTGGTGATCAGTCAGCAAGGTGAATTTCTGCCCGTGCAGATAGTGATTGAACTTTTTCAGTCCCCACACGAGGCTGAGGGCCTCCCTGTCAATCTGGGCGTAGTTACGCTCGGCTGAGGTTAGTGATCGTGATGCGAAGGCTATTGGCCTCTCTGAGCCGTCCGAGAATTTGTGCGACAGCACCGCTCCAATGCCGTAGGGTGACGCATCACATGCCAACTGAATTGGTAATGCTGGGTTGTAATGGGCCAATACCTCTTTCGATGTGATTAGTGTTTTGCTCTTCTGGAAAGCTCGTCTACATTCGTCACTCCACTTCCATGGCACCCCAGTTTGCAGTAGGGTGTTCAGTGGGTGTAGTATTGTAGACAAATTTGACAAGAACTTATGGTAGTAGTTTACCAGCCCAAGGAACGACCTCAGTTGTGACACATTTTCCGGTGCTGGAGCCTTGACTACTGCCTCAATCTTCTCTGGGGACTTATGCAACCCCTCTTTATCGATAACGTGGCCACAATACGAGATCTGTTTTCTAAAAAACTCGCATTTGGGGCGGTTAGCTCGGAGCCCATATTCCTGCAATCTAGTGAGCACCTGCTCCAGGTTGGCAAGGTGATCATTGTCATTTTCGCCCGTGACCAGGATGTCGTCCAAATAACACTGGGTCCCTGGGATCCCTTGCAGGACTTGTTCCATTGCCCTCTGCCAAATAGCCGGAGCTGATGCTAACCCGAATACCAGCCGGTTGTATTGGTAGAGACCTTTATGGGTGTTGATTGTGAGGTATTTTTTTGATGCTTCTTCTACCTCCATTTGCAGATACGCCTGGGCCAGATCAATCTTAGTGAAGTGTTTCCCTCCAGATAGCGAGGCAAAAATATCTTCAATCCGCGGAAGTGGATATTATACGGTGTGAAGGACCGGGTTCACTGTTACCTTAAAGTCCCCACAGATGCGAACCTTCCTTGGTTCCCCAGGCGTGCTGCTCAATGACTTTTTCATCACAGGGACGATGGGTGTAGCCCACTCGCTCCAGTCTACCTTGGACAGTACACCTGAACGTTCCAGACTCTCCAGCTCTGCTTCGACGGCTGGGCGGATTGCAAAAGGTCTGGCCTTAAAAAATTTTGGGCTTGCGTTTTCTTCAATTTTAATCGTCGCTGTCATGCCTTTTAGTGTTCCGAGTCCTTGCTGGAACACTTCTTTCGCGTCAGTTAGGATCTTTGACAGTCGCCCAGGTGTGACGTTGTCATCCTTTTTGTCAGCCACAGTCAGTGCCTGTATGGAATGCCAATCCAGTTGTATTTTCCGGATCCATTCACGTCCCAGTAATGGTGGTCCTCCATCTTGCAATACATACAGGTCTAGCTTTGGTGTTTCCTTACCGTTATATATAACCTTATTTTTCCTTTGGGGTAGACTTTTTGCCCCGTGTACGTCTTCAAAATAATTTTTGTGTCTCTCAAGGGTATGTGTGAGAATAGCCGCTCGTAGTCCCGTCAGTTTATGACTGTTAGGGCTGATCCTGTGTCCAATTCCATCTTTACCTGGACTCCTGCTATCTTGAGAGTGACCCAAATGGCTCGGTGATCCTCCATTGTTATCACATTATGTAGTTTCAGACAACTCAGTTCCCTGCTTTCGGAGTCGTTATCACTCTTTTGTTCATCTGAACTATTCTCCTTCATCTTATGTACCTTCTTGTACTTTCCTTTGGTAGGTTTCTTATTGCTGGTTTTCTTTCCCGACCTGCAGACTCGTGCTATGTGTCCTACTTTTCCACACTGTCTGCACACTTTGTCTTTGAACCAGCAATCATTCTGGTCGTGTGTTGTTCTGCCGCAGCAATAGCACTTCTCTGCTCCATATGACATTTCGTTTGTGCCATATTCTTGTGGTCTCTGTTGTATCTCTGCAGCGCCCCGTGCTGCTGCTTCATATGATACCGCAATGCTGAAAGCCTTTTCCAGCGTAAGGTCCTTTTCAGATAAAATCCGTTTCTGGGTTCCTTCACTTTGAAGCCCACACACAAACTTGTCCCTTAAGGTATCTGCCAGTCCCGCTCCAAACTGGCAGTGTTTCGACAGTTTGCGCAGTTCTGTTAAATAATCAGCATTGCTTTCATCCTTATGCTGGTTCCGTTTGTGAAACTTGAATCTTTCTGCTATCAGCAGCGGTGTGGGGTTTAAATGTTCTTTTAGTATCGTTACTATGTCTTCAAAACTCTTTTCCATTGGCTTCGTTGGGGTTACTAGATTTCGTAATAATCCATACGTCTTTGCACCCATTAAATTTAACAATACCGACGCTTTCTTGTCATCTGACACCTCATTTGCCTTGCAGTATACCTCTATTCGTTCGACATATCTAGTCCAACCTTCGACTTCATTGTCAAATGCGGTGATCCTGCCACTCTTCGGCATTTTGGGTGTGGTTTAAAATGGCGTCTCCCAATGGCTTAAAATGGCGTCTCCCGCGCTTTCCTTCCTCCCCCGCTGCTGCCAGCGCCGCTCCCGGCGGTTCTCGTGGCAATGGCGGCGCCCTGTAGGTTTCGCGCGGTTCTCCTGCGCTGCTGCCAACGCCGCTCTCGGCGGTCCTCGTGGCAATGGCGGCGCCTCGCGGGTTTCTGCGCGTCTCTCTCTCCCTCTCTCCGACGCTGCTCGGCCCCCGAACACCGGCTGCGCCCTGTGCGCTCTGCCCTCTCTCTCTCTCCCCCGTCGACGCTGCTCGGCCCTTTGCTGTGCCGCTCAGTCGGGCTCTAGCCCGCCGCTGTCCGGGAAAGGTCTGCGCACTACCTGTTGCCAGCCCGTTTTGCAGGACCACCTCGACTGAAAAGCCAAGCCTGGCTCTCGACAGCCTCCCCCGCAATTCTCGAGTCTCTGCTGGATGACTGGGCGGTTGCCCGTGGTCGACGCCCGAGTCTCTGGCCTTGACCTCCAATCCACTGATCTCCAGGAACGAATCCCCGGGAGGTGATGCAGAGTTGCAGGTAGGTTCGAACTTGCCTTGTCGCCAATGTTGTGTCCGTGTATAATAAGACACAGACTGCAGGAGAACGGTACAACAGGTGTTTACTCAACGTGGCTCACAGTGGAACTGATCTGTACAGATTACTACTCAGTGCTATATACAGGTGTGGTCACTGCCAGTACTGCAGTATACACGAGCTGTAAAAGATAGTTCCTCTTAAAGGTATATACATTACACCTCTAACCCCTCTCTCACACTCCTGTATCTGAGGAGGCCCCTCTAACCCCTCTCTCACACCCGTATCTGGGGAGGTCCCTCTAACCCCTCTCTCACACTCCTGTATCTGAGGAGGTCCCTCTAACCCCTCTCTCTCACACTCCTGTATCTGTGGAGGTCCCTCTAACCCCTCCCTCACACTCCTGTACCTGGGGAAGTCCCTCTAACCCCTCCCTTTCACTCCTGTATCTCTGGAAGTCCCTCTAACCCCTCTCTCACACTCCTGTATCTCTGGAAGTCCCGCTAACACCTCTCTCCCACACTCATGTATCTGAGGGGGCCCCTCTAACCCCTCTCTCACACTCCTGTATCTGTGGAGGCCCCTCTAACCCCTCTCTCTCACACTCCTGTATCTGAGTCGGCCCCTCTCTCACACTCCTGTATTTCTGGAGGTCCCTCTAACCCCTCTCTCTCACACTCCTGTATCTGAGGAGGCCCCTTTCTCACACTCCTGTATCTGAGGAGGTCCCTCTAACCCCTCTCTCACACTCTTGTACATGAGGAGGTCCCTCTAACCCTCTTTTACACTCCTGTATCTGAGGAGGCCCCTCTAAACCCTCTCTCACACTCCTGTATCTGTGGAGGCCCCTCTAACCCCTTTCTCACACTCCTGTATCTGAGGAGGTCCCTCTAATCCCTCTCTCTCACTCCTGTATATGAGGAGGCCCCTCTAACCCCTCTATCACACTCCTGTATCTGTGGAGGCCCCTCTAACCCCTCTCTCACACTCCTGTATCTGTGGAGGCCCCTCTAACCACTCTCTCACACTCCTGTATCTGTGGAGGCCCCTCTAAACCCTCTCTCACACTCCTGTATCTGTGGAGGCCCCTCTAACCCCTCTCTCACACTCCTGTATCTGTGGAGGCCCCTCTAACCCCTCTCTCACACTCCTGTATCTGTGGAGGCCCCTCTAACCCCTTTCTCACACTCCTGTATCTGTGGAGGCCCCTCTAACCCCTCTCTCACACTCCTGTATCTGTGGAGGCCCCTCTAACCCCTCTCTCACACTCCTGTATCTGTGGAGGCCCCTCTAAACCCTCTCTCACACTCCTGTATCTGTGGAGACCCCTCTAATCCCTCTCTCTCACTCCTGTATCTGTGGAGGCCCCTCTAACCCCTCTCTCACACTCCTGTATCTGTGGAGGCCCCTCTAAACCCTCTCTCACACTCCTGTATCTGTGGAGGCCCCTCTAACCCCTTTCTCACACTCCTGTATCTGTGGAGGCCCCTCTAACCCCTCTCTCACACTCCTGTATCTGTGGAGGCCCCTCTAAACCCTCTCTCACACTCCTGTATCTGTGGAGGCCCCTCTAACCCCTCTCTCACACTCCTGTATCTGTGGAGGCCCCTCTAAACCCTCTCTCACACTCCTGTATCTGTGGAGGCCCCTCTAACCCCTCTCTCACACTCCTGTATCTGTGGAGGCCCCTCTAACCCCTCTCTCACACTCCTGTATCTGTGGAGGCCCCTCTAAACCCTCTCTCACACTCCTGTATCTGTGGAGGCCCCTCTAACCCCTCTCTCACACTCCTGTATCTGTGGAGGCCCCTCTAAACCCTCTCTCACACTCCTGTATCTGTGGAGGCCCCTCTAACCCCTCTCTCACACTCCTGTATCTGTGGAGGCCCCTCTAACCCCTCTCTCACATTCCTGTATCTGTGGAGGCCCCTCTAAACCCTCTCTCACACTCCTGTATCTGTGGAGGCCCCTCTAACCCCTTTCTCACACTCCTGTATCTGAGGAGGTCCCTCTAATCCCTCTCTCTCTCACTCCTGTATCTGTGGAGGCCCCTCTAACCCCTCTTTCACACTCCTGTATCTGTGGAGGCCCCTCTAACCCCTCTCTCTCACTCCTGTATATGAGGAGGTCCCTCTAATCCTCTCGCACACTCCTGTATCTGGCAAGTCTTGAGCGTTTATGGCGGACAACTGGTTTAACCATTAATCGCCAGATCTGGCTGGACCACATCAAGCACTATTGCGTCCTGCTCTCCTCTGCCAAAATAGCCTACTATTTCAGGATCATCCTGGAATGCAGAGATAACCCCCAGCTTCTCTTCTCTTCACTACAAACCATCTTCTTAAACCCCTCTCCCCACTCCCTGTTCCCTCACCGCCAACATGTGCGAGGAGCTTTGTCACTAAGATTGAGACCATCTGTTCAGCTGCCTCTGCCACTTCCCTCCCTTCCCCTAGCCCACTGGCCCAAACTTCCCCCGAGGTTCTCCCTGCCCTAGCTGTGAACTCACATCTTGCTCCAGTTTCTCTCCTATCTCCCATCATGCCCTCTCCGAGCTCATCTTGTCCATGAGACCCACCTCCTGCTCCCTGGACCCTATTCCCACTAAACTGCTGACCACCCAATTTCTATTTCTGGCTCCCATGTTCACTGACATTGTTAACGGTTCCCTCTCCTCAGGTACTGCCCCCCTCTCCCTCAAACCTGCTGTCATCAACCCTCTCCTCAAAAAAACCTTGACCCCTCCATCCTTGCAAACTGCCGCCCCATCTCCAACCTCCCGTTCCCCTCCAAAGTCCATGAATGTGTTGTTGCCTCCCAAATCCATGCCCATCTTTCTCGCAACTTGATGCTTGAACCCCTTCAATCAAGTTTCTGCCCCTGCCACAGTACTGAAACATCCCTATCCAAGTTACAATGACAACTTATGTGACTGTGACAAAGGTAAACTATCCCTCCTCGTCCTTCTCGACCTGTCTGCAGCCTCTGATAAATGGTTGACCACTCCATCCTCCTCCAACGCCTCTCCTCTATCGACGATCTGGATGGGACATAAGAACATAAGAAATAGGATCAAAAGTAGGCCATACGGCCCCTTGAGCCTGCTCCACCATTCAATAAGATCATGGCTGATCATCGACCTCAACTCCACTTTCCTGCCCGATCCCCATATCCATTGATTACCCTGGAGTCCAAAAATTTATCAATCTCAGCAATGAATATACTCAGCATTCACAGCCCTCTGGGGCAGAGAATTCCAAAGATTCACAACCCTCTGAAATTCCTCCTTATCTCAGTCCTAAATGGCCTACCCCTTATCCTGAGACTATGCCCCCTAGTTCTAGAAACTCCAGCCAGGGGAAACAACCTCCCTGCATCGACCCTGTCAATCCCCTTCAGAATCTTGTATATTTCAATGAGATCACTTCTCATTCTTCTAAACTCCAGAGAGTATCGGCCCAATCTACACAATCTCTCATCATAGGGACTGCCCTCGTCTAGTTCTATTCTTATCGAACCAGTTGTAGTCAGAGAATGACCTGCAATGACTTCTCTTCCCGCTCCCTTATCATTACCTCTGGTGTCCCCCAAGGATCTATCCTTGGCCCCCTACTACTTCTCATCTACATGCTGCCCCTCAGTGACATCATCCCAAAAGGACGAGGCCGAGAGCGGAGTGGGAGAAAAGGGCGAGGCCGAGAGCGAAGCGAGAGAAAAGGGCGAGGCCGAGAGCGGAGTGGGAGAAAAGGGCGAGGCCGAGAGCGGAGCAGGAGATAAGGGCGAGGCCGGGAGCGGAGCGGGAGAAAAGGGTGAGGCCGAGAGTGGAGCGGGAGATAAGGGCGAGGCTGAGAGCGGAAGAAAAGGGCGAGGCCGAGAGCGGAGCGGGAGAAAAGGGCGAGGCCGAGAGTGGAGCGGGAAAAAAGGGTGAGGCCGAGAGTGGAGCGGGGGAAAAGGGCGAGGCCGAGAGCGGAGCTGGAGAAAAGGGCGAGGCCGAGAGTGGAGCGGGAAAAAAGGGTGAGGCCGAGAGTGGAGCGGGAGAAAAGGGCGAGGCCGGGAGCGGAGCGGGAGAAAATGGCGAGGCCGAGAGCGGAGCGGGGGAAAAGGGCGAGGCCGAGAGCGGAGCGGGAGAAAAGGGCGAGGCCGAGAGCGGAGCGGGAGAAAACGGCGAGGCCGGGAGCGGAGCGGGAGAAAAGGGCGAGGCCGGGAGCGGAGCGGAGCGGGAGAAAAGGGCGAGGCCGAGAGCAGAGCGGGAGAAAAGGGCGAGGCCGGGAGCGGGAGAAAAGGGCGAGGCCGGGAGCGGAGCGGGAGAAAAGGGCGAGGCCGGGAGCGGAGCGGGAGAAAAGGGCGAGGCCGAGAGTGGAGCGGGAGAAAAGGGCGAGGCCGAGAGTGGGAGAAAAGGGCGAGGCCGAGAGTGGGAGAAAAGGGCGAGGCCGAGAGCGGGAGAAAAGGGCGAGGCCGGGAGCGGAGCGGGAGAAAAGGGCGAGGCCGAGAGTGGGAGAAAAGGGCGAGGCCGAGAGCGGGAGAAAATGACGAGGCCGGGAGCGGAGCGGGAGAAAAGGGCGAGGCCGGGAGCGGGAGAAAAGGGCGAGGCCGAGAGCGGAGCGGGAGAAAAGGGCGAGGCCGGGAGCGGGAGAAAAGGGCGAGGCCGAGAGCGGAGCGGGAGAAAAGGGCGAGGCCGAGAGCGGAGCGGGAGAAAAGGACGAGGCCGGGAGCGGAGCGGGAGAAAAGGGCGAGGCCGAGAGCGGAGCGGGAGAAAAGGGCGAGGCCGGGAGCGGAGCGGGAGAAAAGGACGAGGCCGGGAGCGGAGCGGGAGAAAAGGGCGAGGCAGAGAGCGGAGCGGGAGAAAAGGGCGAGGCCGAGAGCGGAGCGGGAGAAAAGGGCGAGGCCGGGAGCGGAGCGGGAGAAAAGGGCGAGGCCGGGAGCGGAGCTGGAGAAAAGGGCGAGGCCGAGAGCGGAGCGGGAGAAAAGGGCGAGGCCGAGAGCGGAGCGGGAGAAAAGGGCGAGGCCGAGAGCGGAGCGGGAGAAAAGGGCGAGGCCGAGAGCGGAGCGGGAGAAGAGGGTGAGGCCGGGAGCGGAGCGGGAGAAAAGGGCGAGGCCGAGAGCGGAGCGGGAGAAAAGGGCGAGGCCGAGAGCGCAGCGGGAGAAAAGGGCGAGGCCGAGAGCGGAGCGGGAGAAAAGGGCGAGGCCGAGAGCGGAGCGGGAGAAAAGGGCGAGGCCGAGAGCGGAGCGGGAGAAAAGGGCGAGGCCGAGAGCGGAGCGGGAGAAAAGGGCGAGGCCGAGAGCGGAGCGGGAGAAAAGGGCGAGGTCGAGAGCGGAGCGGGAGAAAAGGGCGAGGCCGAGAGTGGGAGCGGAGCGGGAGAAAAGGGCGAGGCCGAGAGCGGAGCGGGAGAAAAGGGCGAGGCCGAGAGCGGAGCGGGAGAAAAGGGCGAGGCTGAGAGCGGAGCGGGAGAAAAGGGCGAGGCCGAGAGTGGGAGAAAAGGGCGAGGCAGGGAGCGGAGCGGGAGAAAAGGAATCCCAACATGACGCCACTGCACAAAGATGGCCGGCGGGGGTATTTTAGAGGCAAATATTTAATTTAATCTACCTATAACTTGAGATAGCTCAAGAATATAGTTAAAAAAAATACAATTGGCATAGGGACCAACAGATTAAATGCTTGGCCGAAAGAGTGGTGTGGGAGGCAGGGGTTTCGCTTCATGGGCCACTCGCACCAGTACTGGGGAAAGAGGGAACTGTTTTGTTGAGTAGGGCTCCACTTAAACCGGGCTGGGACCAGTGTCCTGGCGAATCAAATAGCTAGCAGAAAGAAAGAAAAACTTGCATTTATATAGCGCCTTTCACAACCACCCGACGTCTCTAGGCATGCTACAGTCAATGAAGTACTTTTGAAGTGTAGTCACGGTTGTCTTGTGGGAAACGCAGCAGCCAATTTGCGCACAGCAAGCTCCCACAAACAGCAATGTGATAATGACCAGGTAATCTGTTTTTGTTATGTTGGTTGAGGGATAAATATTGTCCAGGACACTGGGGATAACTCCCCTGCTCTTCTTCGAAATAGTGCCATGGGATCTTTTACGTCCACCTGAGTAGACAGACGGTGCCTCGGTTTAACATCTCATCCGAAAGACAACACCTCCAACAGTAGACAGACGGGGCCTCGGTTTAACATCTCATCCGAAAGACAGCACCTCCAACAGTGCAGCGCTCCCTCAGCACTGCACTGGAGTGTCAGCCTAGCTTTATGTGCTCAAAACTCTGGAGTGGGACTTGAACACACAACTTTCTGACTCAGAGGTGCGAGTGGTACCCACTGAGTCAATGTTAATGCATACTATTTTAAACTAATCAAAGGTGGGGTAGGAGGATTCAGGAAAGGATAAATTCAAAAGCAGTAAGAGAAAAGTCAAGGCTGTAGAGCAGAGTAGTGATTTGGGTAAAGATAAACAGAGTGGGTCAGAAAGTGACAGAAAGCTTAACAAAGGTCATCGGGCATTAGAGACTCAAGTGACATCAAGCAAAAATATAAAAATGTTAAAGCTAAATGTATGAAGCATTCACAACAAAATAGGTGAATTAATAGCACAGATAGAAATAAATAGGTTTGATCTAATAGCCATTACGGAGACATGGTTGCAGAGTGACCAAGGTTGGCAACTAAATATTCCAAGATACTTGACTTTTAGAAGAGCTAGGCAAAATGGAAAAGGAGAGGGGGTAATAAAGGATGGAATAATCACAGTAGAGAGAAAGGATCTTAGCCCAGAAAATCAAGATGAGGAATCAGTTTGGATGGAGCTAATAAACAAGGGGCAGAAAACATTGGTGGGAGTTGTTTATAGGCCCCCTAATAGTAGTTGTAGTGTCGGGCAGAGTATAAATCAGGAAATTAGAGGGGCATGTAACAAGGGTAATACAGTAATCATGGTGGACTTTAATTTACATATAGACTGGGCAAACCAAATTTGCAGTAATAGTGTGGAGGATGAGTTCAGGGAATGCATTCAAGATAGTTTTCTGGATTAGTAGGTCGAGGAACCAACTAGGGAACAGGCTATTTTAGATCTAGTATTGTGCAATGAGAAATTAATAACCTTGTAGAAAAGGAGCATCTGGGGAAGAGTGATCATAATATGATAGAATTTTATGTTGTGTTTGAGAGTGATTTAGTCAAGTCCAAAACTAGGGTCTTAAATCTGAACAAAGCAAACTAAGTGGGTATGAGAGGTGAGTTAGCTAAGGTAGATTGGGAAACTAGATTAAAAGATATGACGGTAGATAAGCAAACATTTAAAGAAATAATTCAAAATTCACAATGAATATACATTCCTTTAAGGAACAAAATCCCCACGGGAAACATGGTCCAACTGTGGCTAAGAAGAGAAATTAAAGATAGTATTAGATTAAAGGAAGAGGGTTATAATATTGCCAAAAAGAATAGTAAGCCTGAGGATTGAGAGGATTTTAGAATTCAGCAAAGGATAACCAAGAAATTGATAAAGAGAGAGAAAAGAGAATATGAGAGTAAACTAGCAAGAGACATAAAAACAGATTGTAAAAGCTTCTATAGGCATGTAAAAAGGAAGTGATTAGTGAAAGTAAATGTGGGCCCCTTACCGGCAGAGACAGGAGAAATTATAATAGGGAATAAGGAAATGGCAGAGAAATTAAACAAATACTTTGTATCTGTCTTCATGGAAGAAGACACAAAAAACATTCTGGAAATAGTGGGCAACCAAGGGTCCAGCGAGAATAAGGAACTTAAAGAAATTAGTGAAGAAATTGTGCCAGAGAAATTAATGGGACTAAAAGCAGAAAAATCCACTGGACCTGATGGCCTACATCCTAGGGTTTTGAAAGAGGTGGCTATAGAGATAGTGGATGCATTGGTTGTCATTTTCCAAAATTCCATAGATTCACAGAATCACAGAATCACAGAAACCCCACAGTGCAGATAGAGGCCATTTCGGCCCATCGAGCCTGCACCGACACATATCCCACCCGATCCCCGTAACCCCTACACCAACACATATCCCACCCTATCCCCGTAACCCCACGTATTTAATCCCCCTAACACTAAGGGTCAATTTATCATAGCCAATCAACCTAACCCGCACATCAGGAACGGTTCCTGCGGATTGGAAGGTAGCAAATTAACCCCACTATTCAAGAAAGGAGGTAGAGAGAAAATGGGGAACTGCAGACCAGTTAGCCTGACATCAGTAGTAGGGAAAATGCTAGAATCTTTTATTAGGGACATGGTAACAGGGCATTTAGAAAATCAAAATATGATTGGGCAAAGTCAACATAGATTTATGAAAGGGAAATTGTGTTTGACAAATTTTGAGGTTGTAACTAGCAGGGTAGATAAGGAGGAACCAGTGGATGTGGTGTATTTGGAATTTCAGAAAGTATTTGATAAGGTTTAGAAGAATGAGAGGTGATCTCATTGAAACATACAAAATTACAAAACATACGAGGTTATTACAAAATATAAAGGCTCATGGGATTGAGGGTAATATACTAGCATGGGCTGAGGATTGGTTAACAGACAGAAAACAGAGAGCAGGGATAAACGGGTCATTTTCTGGTTGGCAGGCTGAAACTAGTGGGGTACTGCAAAGATCAGTGCTTGGGCCTCAGCTATTCACAATCTACATCAATGACCTAGATAAATGGACCGAGTGTAATGTATCCAAGTGTGCTGATGTTACAAAGCTAGGTGGGAAAATAAGTTGTGAGGAGGACGCAAAGAGGCCGCAAAGGGATATGGACAAGTTAATTGAGTGGGCAAGAACATGGGAGATAGAATATAATGTGGAGAAATATGAAGGTATTCACTTTGTTAGGAAAAATAGAAAAGCAGAATATTTTTTAAATTGTGAGAGACTGGGAAATGTTGGTGTTCAGAGGGACCTGGGTGTCCTTGTACACGAATCATAGGAAGTTAACATGCAGGTACAGCAAGCAATTAGGAAAGCAAATGGTGTGTTAGCCTTTATTACAAGAGGATTTGAGTATAAGAGTAAAGATGTCTTACTGCAATTATATAGGGCCTTGGTGAGACCACACCTGGAGTACTGTTTTACACTGTTTTACTGTCCTTGCCTAAGGAAGGATATACTTGCCAGAGGGAGCGCAACGAAGGTTCACTAGACTGATTCCTGGGATGGGGGGTTTGTCCTATGAGGAGAGGTTGAATAGATTAGGCCTATATTCTCTAGAGTTTAGAAGAATGAGAGGTGATCTCATTGAAACATACAAAATTCTCACAGGGCTTGATAGGGTAGATGCAGGGAGGATGTTTCCCATGGCTGGGGAGTCTAGAACCAGGGGTCACAGTCTCAGAATAAGGGATTGGAAATTTAGGACTGAGATGAGAAATTTCTTCATTCAGAGTTGTGAATCTTTGGAATTCTCTACCCCAGAGGGCTGCGGATGCTCAGTCGTTGAGACAGAGATCGATAGATTTTTGGATATTAAGAGAATCAAGGGATATGGAGATAGGGTGGGAAAGTGGAGTTGAGGTAGAAGATCAGCCACGATCATATTGAATGGTGGAGCTGGTTCAAAGGGCTCCTATTTCTTATGTTCTGATGAAAACACAATGTCAGGTTCCACATGTATGTTGATGACATCCAGTTCTAGTTCACCACCATCTGGCTTGACCACCCCACTCTCTGAATTGTCACACTGCTTGTCCGAGATCCAGTGCTGGATGAGCAGAAGTTTACTCCAATTAAAGATTGGGAATACCGAAGCCATTGTCTTCGGTCCCCGCCACAAACTCCGTTCCCTAGCCACTGACTCCATCCTTCTCCCTGACAACTGTCTGTGGCTGAACCGGAATGTTCGCAACCTTGGTGTCATATTTGACCCGAGATGAGCTTCCAATCACATATCCTTCCATCACGAATTCCGTCTACTTCTGCCTCCATCACATTGACCATCTCCGCCCGTGCCTCAGCCGATCTGCTGCTGAAACCCTCATCCACGCCTTTGTTATGTCTAGACTCGACTATTCCAATGTTCTCTTGACCGGCCTCCAATCCTCCACCCTACATAAACTTGAGCTCATCCAAAACTCTGCTGCTCGTGTCCTAACTCGCACCAAGTCCCGTTCACCCATCACCCCTGTGCTCACTGCCCCGTGTCCTAACTCGCACCAAGTCCCGTTCACCCATCACCCCTGTGCTCACTGCCCCGTGTCCTAACTCGCACCAAGTCCCGTTCACCCATCACCCCTGTGCTCACTGCCCCGTGTCCTAACTCGCACCAAGTCCCGTTCACCCATCACCCCTGTGCTCGCTGCCCCGTGTCCTAACTCGCACCAAGTCCCGTTCACCCATCACCCCTGTGCTCGCTGCCCCGTGTCCTAACTCGCACCAAGTCCCGTTCACCCATCACCCCTGTGCTCGCTGCCCCGTGTCCTAACTCGCACCAAGTCCCGTTCACCCATCACCCCTGTGCTCACTGCCCCGTGTCCTAACTCGCACCAAGTCCCGTTCACCCATCACCCCTGTGCTCACTGCCCCGTGTCCTAACTCGCACCAAGTCTCGTTCACCCATCACCCCTGTGCTCACTGCCCCGTGTCCTAACTCGCACCAAGTCCCGTTCACCCATCACCCCTGTGCTCACTGCCCCGTGTCCTAACTCGCACCAAGTCTCGTTCACCCATCACCCCTGTGCTCACTGCCCCGTGTCCTAACTCGCACCAAGTCCCGTTCACCCATCACCCCTGTGCTCACTGCCCCGTGTCCTAACTCGCACCAAGTCCCGTTCACCCATCACCCCTGTGCTCACTGCCCCGTGTCCTAACTCGCACCAAGTCCCGTTCACCCATCACCCCTGTGCTCGCTGCCCCGTGTCCTAACTCGCACCAAGTCCCGTTCACCCATCACCCCTGTGCTCACTGCCCCGTGTCCTAACTCGCACCAAGTCCCGTTCACCCATCACCCCTGTGCTCACTGCCCCGTGTCCTGACTCGCACCAAGTCCCGTTCACCCATCACCCCTGTGCTCACTGCCCCGTGTCCTAACTCGCACCAAGTCCCGTTCACCCATCACCCCTGTGCTCACTGCCCCGTGTCCTAACTCGCACCAAGTCCCGTTCACCCATCACCCCTGTGCTCACTGCCCCGTGTCCTAACTCGCACCAAGTCTCGTTCACCCATCACCCCTGTGCTCACTGCCCCGTGTCCTAACTCGCACCAAGTCCCGTTCACCCATCACCCCTGTGCTCACTGCCCCGTGTCCTAACTCGCACCAAGTCCCGTTCACCCATCACCCCTGTGCTCACTGCCCCGTGTCCTAACTCGCACCAAGTCCCGTTCACCCATCACCCCTGTGCTCACTGCCCCGTGTCCTAACTCGCACCAAGTCTCGTTCACCCATCACCCCTGTGCTCACTGCCCCGTGTCCTAACTCGCACCAAGTCTCGTTCACCCATCACCCCTGTGCTCACTGCCCCGTGTCCTAACTCGCACCAAGTCTCGTTCACCCATCACCCCTGTGCTCACTGCCCCGTGTCCTAACTCGCACCAAGTCTCGTTCACCCATCACCCCTGTGCTCACTGCCCCGTGTCCTAACTCGCACCAAGTCTCGTTCACCCATCACCCCTGTGCTCACTGCCCCGTGTCCTAACTCGCACCAAGTCTCGTTCACCCATCACCCCTGTGCTCACTGCGCCGTGTCCTAACTCGCACCAAGTCTCGTTCACCCATCACCCCTGTGCTCGCTGACCTAAATTGTCTCCCAATTGGCGAGGTCTCAATTTTAAAATTCTCATCCTTGTTTTCAAATCCCATCATATCCTTGCCCCCGCCCTATTTCTGTAACCTCCTCCAACACTAGAAACCTCCGAGAACGCTACGCTCTTCCAATTCTAGCCTCTTGTGTATATCTGCCTCTCTTTGACCCACCATTGGTGGCTGTGTCTTCAGCCGTCTAGGCCCTAAATTTTGTTAATCCCTCTGTTACCTTTCCACATCCTTGTGCTCCTTTAAAGTCTTCATTAAATCCTGCCGCTTTTACCAAACTTCTGGCACCCCTCCGAAAATCTCCATTACTCAGTGTCCACATATGACTGACTGATCTTCTCTGACTTTTGTCAATACAGGCTGTGGATTTTTTACAGTCAAATAATTCCCCGACAACTCCTGAAAAAAAGCAAGGTGCTGTTAATCTCTCTCTTCCCTCACTCCCTGTGTTAATCTCTCTCTTCCCTCACTCCCTGTGTTAATCTCTCTCTTCCCTCACTCTGTGTTAATCTCTCTCTGACCCTCACTCTCTGCGTTAATCTCTCTCTTCCCTCACTCCCTGTGTTAATCTCTCTCTTCCCTCACTCCCTGTGTTAATCTCTCTCTTCCCTCACTCCCTGTGTTAATCTCTCTCTTCCCTCACTCTGTGTTAATCTCTCTCTGACCCTCACTCTCTGCGTTAATCTCTCTCTTCCCTCACTCCCTGTGTTAATCTCTCTCTGACCCTCACTCTCTGTGTTAATCTCTCTCTTCCCTCACTCTGTGTTAATCTCTCTCTGACCCTCACTCCCTGTGTTAATCTCTCTCTTCCCTCACTCCCTCTGTTAATCTCTCTCTGACCCTCACTCCCTGTGTTAATCTCTCTCTGAACCTCACTCCCTGTGTTAATCGCTCTCTGACTCTCAGTCCCTGTGTTAATCTCTCTCTGACACTCACTCTCTGTGTTAATCTCTCTCTGACCCTCACTCCCTGTGTTAATCTCACTCTGACCCTCACTCTCTGTGTTAATCTCACTCTGACCCTCACTCTCTGTGTTAATCTCTCTCTGACCCTCACTCTCTGTGTTAATCTCTCTCTGACCCTCACTCCCTGTGTTAATCTCTCTCTGACCCTCACTCCCTGTGTTAATCTCTCTCTGACCCTCACTCCCTGTGTTACTCTCTCTCTGACCCTCACTCCCTGTGTTAATCTCTCTCTGACCCTCACTCCCTGTGTTAATCTCTCTCTGACTCTCACTCCCTGTGTTAATCTCTCTCTGACCCTCACTACCTGTGTTAATCTCTCTCTGACCCTCACTCCCTGTGTTAATCTCTCTCTGACCCTCACTCCCTGTGTTAATCTCTCTCTGACCCTCACTCCCTGTGTTAATCTCTCTCTGACCCTCACTCCCTGTGTTAATCTCTCTCTGACCCTCACTCCCTGTGCTAATCTCTCTCTGACCCTCACTCCCTGTGTTAATCTCTCTCTGACCCTCACTCTCTGTGTTAATCTCTCTCTGACCCTCACTCCCTGTGTTAATCTCTCTCTGACCCTCACTCCCTGTGTTAATCTCTCTCTGACCCTCACTCCCTGTGTTAATCTCTCTCTGACCCTCACTCCCTGTGTTAATCTCTCTCTGACCCTCACTCTCTGTGTTAATCTCTCTCTGACCCTCACTCCCTGTGTTAATCTCTCTCTGACCCTCACTCCCTGTGTTAATCTCTCTCTGACCCTCACTCTCTGTGTTAATTTCTTTCTTCCCTCACTCCCTGTGTTAATCTCTCTCTGACCCTCACTCTCTGTGTTAATCTCTCTCTGACCCTCACTCCCTGTGTTAATCTCTTTCTTCCCTCACTCCCTGTGTTAATCGCTCTCTGACCCTCACTCCCTGTGTTAATCTCTCTCTGACCCTCACTCTCTGTGTTAATCTCTCTCTGACCCTCACTCTCTGTGTTAATCTCTTTCTTCCCTCACTCCCTGTGTTAATCTCTCTCTGATCCTCACTCCCTGTGTTAATCTCCCTCTGACCCTCACTCCCTGTGCTAATCCCTCTCTGACACTCACTCCCTGTGTTAATCTCTCTCTGACCCTCACTCCCTGTGTTAATCTCTCTCTGACCCTCACTCCCTGTGTTAATCTCTCTCTGACCCTCACTCCCTGTGTTAATCTCTCTCTGACCCTCACTCCCTGTGTTAATCTCTCTCTGACCCTCACTCCCTGTGTTAATCTCTCTCTGACCCTCACTCCCTGTGTTAATCTCTCTCTGACCCTCACTCCCTGTGTTAATCTCTCTCTGACCCTCAATCCCTGTGTTAATCTCTCTCTGTCCCTCACTCCCTGTGTTAATCTCTCTCTGACCCTCAATCCCTGTGTTAATCTCTCTCTGACCCTCACTCCCTGTGTTAATCTCTCTCTGACCCTCACTCCCTGTGTTAATCTCTCTCTGACCCTCACTCCCTGTGTTAATCTCTCTCTGACCCTCACTCCCTGTGTTAATCTCTCTCTGACCCTCACTCCCGTGTTAATCTCTCTCTGACCCTCACTCCCTGTGTTAATCTCTCTCTGACCCTCACTCCCTGTGTTAATCTCTCTCTGACCCTCACTCTCTGTGTTAATCTCTCTCTGACCCTCACTCCCTGTGTTAATATCTCTCTGACCCTCACTCTCTGTGTTAATCTCTCTCTGACCCTCACTCCCTGTGTTAATCTCTCTCTGACCCTCACTGCCTGTGTTAATCTCTCTCTGACCCTCACTCCCTGTGTTAATCTCTCTCTGACCCTCACTCCCTGTGTTAATCTCTCTCTGACCCTCACTCCCTGTGTTAATCTCTCTCTGACCCTCACTCCCTGTGTTAATCTCTCTCTGACCCTCACTCCGTGTTAATCTCTCTCTGACCCTCGCACCCTCTGTTAATCTCTCTCTGACCCTCACTCCCTGTGTTAAACTCTCTCTGACCCTCACTCCCTGTGTTAATCTCTCTCTGACCCTCACTCCCTGTGTTAATCTCTCTCTGACCCTCACTCCCTGTGTTAATCTCTCTCTGACCCTCACTCCCTGTGTTAATCTCTCTCTGACCCTCAATCCCTGTGTTAATCTCTCTCTGACCCTCACTCCCTGTGTTAATCTCTCTCTGACCCTCACTCCCTGTGTTAATCTCTCTCTGACCCTCACTCCCTGTGTTAATCTCTCTCTGACCCTCACTCTGTGTTAATCTCTCTCTGACCCTCACTCCCTGTGTTAATCTCTCTCTGACCCTCACTCCCTGTGTTAATCTCTCTCTGACCCTCACTCCCTGTGTTAATCTCTCTCTGACCCTCACTCTGTGTTAATCTCTCTCTGACCCTCACTCCCTGTGTTAATCTCTCTCTGACCCTCACTCCCTGTGTTAATCTCTCTCTGACCCTCACTCTCTGTGTTAATCTCTCTCTGACCCTCACTCCCTGTGTTAATCTCTCTCTGACCCTCACTCCCTGTGTTAACCTCTCTCTGACCCTCACTCTGTGTTAATCTCTCTCTGACCCTCACTGTCTGTGTTAATCTCTCTCTGACCCTCACTCCCTGTGTTAATCTCTCTCTGACCCTCACTCCCTGTGTTAATCTCTCTCTGACCCTCACTCTGTGTTAATCTCTCTCTGACCCTCACTCCCTGTGTTAATCTCTCTCTGACCCTCACTCCCTGTGTTAATCTCTCTCTGACCCTCACTCCCTGTGTTAATCTCTCTCTGACCCTCACTCCCTGTGTTAATCTCTCTCTGACCCTCACTCTCTGTGTTAATCTCTCTCTGACCCTCACTCCCTGTGTTAATCTCTCTCTGACCCTCACTCTGTGTTAATCTCTCTCTGACCCTCACTCCCTCTGTTAATCTCTCTCTGACCCTCACTCCCTGTGTTAATCTCTCTCTGACCCTCACTCCCTGTGTTAATCTCTCTCTGACCCTCACTCCCTCTGTTAATCTCTCTCTGACCCTCACTCCCTGTGTTAATCTCTCTCTGACCCTCACTCCCTGTGTTAATCTCTCTCTGAACATCACTCCCTGTGTTAATCTCTCTCTGACCCTCACTCCCTGTGTTAATCTCTCTCTGACCCTCACTCCCTGTGTTAATCTCTCTCTGACCCTCACTCTGTGTTAATCTCTCTCTGACCCTCACTCCCTGTGTTAATCTCTCTCTGACCCTCACTCTGTGTTAATCTCTCTCTGACCCTCACTCCCTCTGTTAATCTCTCTCTGACCCTCACTCCCTGTGTTAATCTCTCTCTGACCCTCACTCCCTGTGTTAATCTCTCTCTGACCCTCACTCCCTCTGTTAATCTCTCTCTGACCCTCACTCCCTGTGTTAATCTCTCTCTGACCCTCACTCCCTGTGTTAATCTCTCTCTGAACATCACTCCCTGTGTTAATCTCTCTCTGACCCTCACTCCCTGTGTTAATCTCTCTCTGACCCTCACTCTCTGTGTTAATCTCTCTCTGACCCTCACTCTCTGTGTTAATCTCTCTCTGACCCTCACTCTCTGTGTTAATCTCTCTCTGACCCTCACTCTCTGTGTTAATCTCTCTCTGACCCTCACTCCCTGTGTTAATCTCTCTCTGACCCTCACTCTCTGTGTTAATCTCTCTCTGACCCTCACTCTGTGTTACTCTCTCTCTGACCCTCACTCCCTGTGTTAATCTCTCTCTGACCCTCACTCTCTGTGTTAATCTCTCTCTGACCCTCACTCTGTGTTAATCTCTCTCTGACCCTCACTCTGTGTTACTCTCTCTCTGACCCTCACTCCCTGTGTTAATCTCTCTCTGACCCTCACTCTCTGTGTTAATCTCTCTCTGACCCTCACTCTCTGTGTTAATCTCTCTCTGACACTCACTCCCTGTGTTAATCTCTCTCTGACTCTCACTCCCTGTGTTAATCTCTCTCTGACCCTCACTCCCTGTGTTAATCTCTCTCTGACCCTCACTCTCTGTGTTTATCTCTCTCTGACTCTCACTCCCTGTGTTAATCTCTCTCTGACCCTCACTCCCTGTGTTAATCTCTCTCTGACCCTCACTCCCTGTGTTAATCTCTCTCTGACCCTCACTCCCTGTGTTACTCTCTCTCTGACCCTCACTCCCTGTGTTACTCCCAGGATAGTTCGCCTGGTTGTCGTCCTGAGAGACTGGGCCCACAAAAGTCTCCGGGAGCAGGAGCAGCGACCAGACTCGTTTCTGGAGAGGTTCCGAGGTCCTGAGCTGCTGCCTGTGGCCAGCAGATTGAGCAACACCCCAGACCAGGAGCAGGGACAAAGAGGAAAGACCAAGTAAGTCTTGCTGTGTAAAGCTGCATAATAATGTTATTGAATGTAGATCTCCTGTTGTGTCATTGAACTGCTGTGAGAGGTCTTACACTGGTTGGGATGTACACATTCTCAGCGAGAACCAGACATAAGTTAGTGGAAGAGAGTCATTGGCCATCCCTCTGGGGTTCACAGAGGGACAGAACACTGTCTTTATATATCTGAGTGAGAATACACTGACTGTGTTTATATATCTGTGAGTGAGAATACACTGACTGTGTTTATATATCTGTGAGTGAGAATACACTGACTGTGTTTATATATCTGTGAGTGAGAATACACTGACTATGTGTTTATATATCTGTGAGTGAGAATACACTGACTGTGTTTATATATCTGTGAGTGAGAATACACTGACTGTGTGTTTATATACCTGAGTGAGAATACACTGACTGTATGTTTATATATCTGTGAGTGAGAATACACTGTGTTTATATATTTGTGAGTGAGAATACACTGACTGTGTGTTTATATATCTGTGAGTGAGAATACACTGATGTGTGTTTATATATCTGTGAGTGAGAATACACTGATGTGTGTTTATATATGTGTGAGTGAGAATACACTGACTGTGTTTATATATCTGTGAGTGAGAATACACTGACTGTATTTATATATCGGTGAGTGAGAATACACTGACTGTCTGTTTATATATCTGTGAGTGAGAATACACTGACTGTGTTTATATATCGGTGAGTGAGAATACACTGACTGTATTTATATATCTGAGTGACAATACACTGACTGTATTTAAATATCTGTGAGTGAGAATACACTGACTGTGTGTTTATATATCTGTGAGTGAGAATACACTGACTGTGTTTATATATCTGTGAGTGAGAATACACTGACTGTGTGTTTATATATCTGTGAGTGAGAATACACTGACTGTGTTTATATATCTGTGAGTGAGAATACACTGACTGTGTGTTTATATATGTGTGAGTGAGAATACACTGACTGTGTTTATATATCGGTGAGTGAGAATACACTGACTGTATTTATATATCGGTGAGTGAGAATACACTGACTGTATTTATATATCGGTGAGTGAGAATACACTGGCTGTGTTTATATATCTGTGAGTGAGAATACACTGACTGTGTTTATATATCTGTTAGTGAGAATACACTGACTGTGTGTTTGTGATGAAATATGCCGTTCATCAGGCACTGTATTCCCTGTGTTTAGTTTAGTTTCAGTTTCATTTCCTTACCTATATTGTATTGTGTGTAGGGCTGCGCCCATACCTGGCCCCTACTCAATCAAGCCCCAGCGTGTCTCACAGCAGTACAGCAGATCTCTGGATGAGAGACACTTCTCCAATGTGTATTACTTTCTGAGTTAATATAAGCCTTGCTTTGCTCCGTTAACGTCGAGTCTCGGATTAATTGAGGCACATCAGTGTTTATATACCTGTGAGTGAGAATACACTGACTGTGTTTATATATCTGTGAGTGAGAATACACTGACATTGTATTCATATACCTGTGAATGAGAATACACTGACAGTGTTTATTTATCTGTGAGTCAGAATAAACTGACTGTCTATTTATATATCTGTGAGTGAGAATACACTGACTGTGTGTTTATATATCTGTGAGTGAGAATACACTGACTGTGTGTTTATATATCTGTGAGTGAGAATACACTGACTGTGTGTTTATATATCTGTGAGTGAGAATACACTGACTGTGTGTTTATATATCTGTGAGTGAGAATACACTGACTGTGTGTTTATATATCTGTGAGTGAGAATGCACTGACTGTGTGTTTATATATCTGTGAGTGAGAATACACTGACTGTGTGTTTATATATCTGAGTGAGAATACACTGACTGTCTATTTATATATCTGTGAGTGAGAATACACTGACTGTGTGTTTATATATCTATGAGTGAGAGCACACTGGCAATGTATATATATATCTGTGAACGAGAATACAGATTGTGTGTTTATATATCTGTGAGTGAGAATACACTGACTGTGTTTATATATCTGACTGAGAATGTGATGCGCTATCAATTACTACAAAAGACTGGAAGTTGAGAGAGAGTAACAAACAGGCTTTTATTACCAAAGAACAGAGCATGCCTCTCGTGGTTGCCTGGTATCCAAAAGGGCAGGCGGCTGCCGAGCAGTCACCTTTATACCCGGCCATGAGGGTGGAGCCAGGGGCGGAGTCAGCTGAGGCATGCACAGACAAGTACAACAATGTGCAAGAGTGAACAACAGTGAACAACAATACTAACAACAATGGTTTACCACATTCACCCCTTGTTTAGAATTGAGTCCGGCGGGGTGAAGTGCACTAAAACTTCGTGTACTGAAGTCTATCAGGAGGCCTTGTAAGCCGTCCTGAGCGTCGCAGCAGCGGCGGTGATGGTGCAGCATCCAACGTTGAACCCGGTGTCTCGTTCAGAGGAGGTGTAGCCGGTGGCGGGCCCTGGGGCTGCTGCATGCCATCTACAGGGGTCGGAGCGCGGGTAATGGGAGGTCGCGATGGTGGTCCCTCAGAGGCACCCGAAGGGGCGAGTTCTCGTGCGGGGACTGTGTACTGGGGGTAGGCATGAGTAGCGGTGGGTGGCGAAGAGGGTGTTTCAGGAGCACCCGCAGGTGCGAGGTCTCGAATGGAGACTGTGTCCTCCCGCCCGTCCGGGTACACCACGTAAGCATACTGCGAGTTGGCGTGGAGGAGGCTCACCCTCTCGACAAGGGGGTCCACCTTATGGGTCCTCACGTGCTTCCGCAGTAGGACGGGTCCTGGAGAAGTCAGCCATGTTGGTAGCAAAATCCCCGACGTGGACTTCCTGGGGAAGGAGAACATTCTCTCGTGAGGAGTGGCATTGGTGGCTGTACAGAGCAGCGACCGAATGGAATGGAGCGCCGCAGGGAGGACCTCCTGCCAGCGGGAGGTCGGAAGGCCCTTAGATTTTAAGTTTAAAAGGACTGCCTTCCAGACCATCGCATTCTCCCTTTCCACCTGGCCATTCCCCCGGGGGTTGTAGCTGGTGGTCCTGCTTGTAGCAATGCCTCTCGCGAGCAGGTACTGCCGAAGTTCGTCGCTCATAAAGGTTGAGCCCCTGTCGCTATGGATATAGCTAGGGAAACCGAACAAGGCGAAGAGGTCATTCAGACATTTAATGACTGTGGTACTGGTCATGTCCGAGCAAGGGATGGCAAACGGGAAACGGGAGTACTCATCAATTATATTGAGGAAGTACACATTGCGGCCAGAGGAGGGGAGGGGCCCTTTAAAACCGATGCTCAGCCGCTCGAAGGGGCGCGTGGCTTTGATCAGGCTCGCTCTGTCTGGCCTATAAAAATGCGGCTTGCACTCGGCACAGATCTGGCAGTTCCTGGTCATGGTCCTGACCTCCTCGATGGAGTAGGGCAGGTTACGGGATTTGATAAAATGGAAGAACCTGGTGACCCCCGGGTGGCAGAGGTCATTGTGGAGGGTCTGTAATCTATCACCCTGCGCGTTGGCGCACGTACCACGTGATAGGGCATCTGGGGGCTCATTGAGTTTCCCAGGCCGGTACAAGATATCGTAATTGTAGGTGGAGAGTTCGATTCTCCACCTTAAGATCTTGTCATTCTTGATTTTGCCCCGCTGCTTATTATGAAACATAAAAGCCACTGAACGCTGGTCAGTGAGCAGGGTAAATCGTTTTCTGGCCAGGTAATGTCGCCAATGTCGCACGGCTTCCACAATGGCCTGGGCCTCCTTTTCGACAGAGGAGTGTCGAATCTCGGGGCCCTGGAGGGTCCTTGAGAAAAAGGCCACGGGTCTCCCCGCCTGGTTAAGGGTTGCAGCTAGGGCAAAGTCGGATGCATTGCTCTCCACTTGAAAAGGGAGGGACTCATCCACAGCATGCATTGTGGCCTTCGCAATGTCTCCTTTTATGAGAGTGAAGGCTGCACAGGCCTCTGCTGTCAGGGGGAAGGAGGCGGACTTGATGAGGGGTCGGGCTTTATCCGCATAGTTGGGCACCCACTGAGCATAGTAAGAGAAGAACCCCAGGCATCTCTTCAGTGCTTTCTGGCAGTGGGGGAGGGGGAGCTCCATAAGGGGGCGCATTCTATCGGGGTCTGGGCCGATGACTCCGTTCTCCACTACGCAGCCAAGAATAGCAAGGCGCGTAGTACGAAACCTTTGTTGTATGTGAGATTCAGCCGCTGGGCCGTCTGGAGGAATTTCTCTAGGTTAACGTCGTGGTCCTGCTGGTCGTGGCCGCAGATGGTGACGTTGTCTAGATATGGGAAAGTGGCCTGGAGCGCGTTCTGGTCAACCATCCGGTCCATCTCCCGTTGGAAGACAGAAACTCCGTTGGTGACGCCGAAGGGAACTCTGAGAAAGTGATAGAGCCGACCGTCAGCTTCAAAAGCTGTGTACTGGCGGTCCTCAGCCCTGATGGGGAGCTGGTGGTATGCCGACTTCAGATCAATCGTCGAGAACACCCGGTATTGTGCTATCTGATTGACCATGTCAGATATGCGGGGGAGTGGATATGCATCCAGCTGGGTGTAGCGGTTGATCGTTTGGCTGTAGTCAATAACTAGGCGCTGTTTGCCGCCAGCCTTCACCACCACCACTTGTGCTCGCCATGGGCTATTGCTGCTCTCGATAATCCCTTCCTTCAGGAGTCTCGCTACCTCGGATTTAATGAAACCCCTATCCCTGGCACTGTAACGCCTACTTTTGGTAGCGATGGGCTTACAGTCGCGGGTGAGGTTAACGAACAAGGAGTGGGGGGAGACTTTAAGGGTGGAGAGGCTGCAAATGGCGCGCGGCGGGCGATTTAAAAACTGCTGGCTGCAGACTGTGAGAGGGGGGAGGGGTCCACCGTACGCTAAAGTGACACTCTTAAGGTGGCACTGAAAATCAAACCCCAGTAGGACGGCAGCGCAGAGATGGGGCAGGACCAGAAGTTTAAAATTTTTGTATTCAGTACCCCGCACTGAAAGAGTCACCATACAGTAGCCACTGACGTCCGCTGACTGGGCTTTGGAAGCCATAGAGATGCGATGACGCGTCGGCAGGACCGGGAGAGAGTAACTGCGCACCGTGTCGGGGTGTATAAAACTCTCCGTGCTCCCGCTGTCAAAAAGGCAGGTAGTGGCGCGGCCGTTTACCGTAATGGCCATCATGGACCTGGACAGTTGATGCGGGAGAGATTGATCCAGCGTCACGGAAGCCAGCGTATGTTCAAGCGCGTCGATGCGGTCGTCCGATGAGGCGATGGTGGAGTCCGGGTCCCCCGTAACCGAAGTCGGAGGTGTCCAAGATGGCGGACAAAATGGCGCCGCCCACGGTCCCGATCCCCACGCGGCTGGGGGAGCCCAAGATGGCGGACAAGATGGCTGCGCCCACGGTTCGCACGCGGCGCTGCTGGCGTTAGCGGTCTTCCCTTTGCAGGCGCTAACGTAGTGACCTTTCTTCCTGCAGCCAGAGCAGGTAGCATTCTTCGCGGGGCAGCGTGCTCTAGGGTGTTTAGCTTGGCCACAAAAATAGCATTTTTGTGCCTTGGACATCGCTGCAGCAGTCGGAGGTGGCGGTCCCATGGCCCAAGATTGCGGCGTCCACGGCGCGGGGCGATGGGCGTCCATATTTCTGTGGGCCGCGTCGAGTGAGAGCGCGAGGGACACTGCCTTTGTCAGGTCTATTTCACCCTTCTCCAGCAGCCTCTGCCGGGAGTAGTCAGACCTTAGACCCGCAACGAAAGCGTCTCGTATCAGTCCCTCCGCATGTGCGGTGGCCGATACTTCCTTGCAGTCGCAGCCGCGTCCGAGTACCCGCAGTGCCCGTAGGAAGGCCTCCACCGATTCCCCGGGCTGCTGTCTGCGAGATCTTAAAAGGTGCCTGGCATAGACCGTGTTAACCGGGCGTGCATACTGCCCTTTCAGTAGGTCGATAGCCGCCGCGTAGGTCGTCGCATCTTGGATTAAAGTATAGACTTGGTGGCTCACCTTCGAGGCCAGGATTTTCAGTTTATTTTCATCGAGAGTCACGGTTGAGGCTTCCAGATACGCCTCAAAGCAACGCAGCCATTGTGCGAATTTAGTCGATGAACCCGCTTCTTGGGGGTCTAGGTCCAGGCATGTTGGTCTGAGGGCTCGCAGCAGCGCCTGCTGCTCAGCGTTTTGCGCCATCGGTTGGTCAGCATTCGGAGCCAACATTTAACTTTGGTAATAAAATTGATGCGCTATCAATTACTACAAAAGACTGGAAGTTGAGAGAGAGTAACAAACAGGCTTTTATTACCAAAGAACAGAGCATGCCTCTCGTGGTTGCCTGGTATCCAAAAGGGCAGGGGGCTGCCGAGCAGTCACCTTTATACCCGGCCATGAGGGTGGAGCCAGGGGCGGAGTCAGCTGAGGCATGCACAGATAAGTACAACAATGTGCAAGAGTGAACAACAGTGAACAACAATACTAACAACAGTGGTTTACCACAGAATGCACTGAGTGTGTTTCTGTATCTGTCAGTGAGAATACATATGCCTGTGAGTGAGAATACACTGACTGTTTTTATATATCTGTGAGTGAGAATACACTGACTGTGTGTTTATATATCTGTGAGGAAGAATACGCTGACAGTGTGTTTATATATCTGTGAGTGAGAATACACTGACTGTGTTTATACATCTGTGAGTGAGAATACACTGATTGTGTTTATATATATACTAGCTGGAGTGCCCGGCGGTGCCGAGGGTTTTTTGAGGGCATGTTGTTGTGAAAAAAGTACAAATAATTTTTATATATATATAAATGAGTTTGTCTGTCTGTCTGTCTGTGTGAAGGAGAGAGAGAGGGAAAGAGAGAGAGAGGGGCATTGAGAGAGGGGGAAGGAGAGAGAGAAGGTGGGGAGGAGAGGGAGGGGGGGCGAGGAGAGGGGGTGGGTGGAGAGAGAGGGGGGAGGAGAGGAGGGTGTGGGAGGAGAGAGAGGGGGGTGTGGGAGGAGAGAGAGGGGGGTGTGGGAGGAAAGAGAGGGGGGTGGGTGGAGAGAGAGGGGGGGTGTGGGAGGAGAGAGAGGGGGGTGTGGGAGGAGTGAGAGGGGGGGGTCGGTGGAGAGAGAGGGGGGTGCGGTGGGAGGAGAGAGGGAGAGGCCTTGGTGACCTGGAGCCCCCGTGCGAGCGACGCCGCCGCTGACCTGTGCGGATTCGGTTGGGCTCTCGGGCCGCGCGGTAGACGCTGAGAGAGGCCCGGGCCCGGTTGCCGGGTTAACCTTTCTCCCCTCCCCCTCATTCCTGAGCGGCTACAGGCTGTGAGAGTGGCCCAGGCCCGGTTGCCGGGGTAACCCTCCTCCCCCCCTCTCCGCCCTCCTGAGCGGCCACAGGCTGTGAGAGAGGCCCGGGCCCGGTTGCCGGGGAAAAGCTTCTTCCCCTCCACCCCCGCCCTCCTGAGCAGCTACAGGCTGTGAGAGAGGCCCGGTCCCGGTTGCTGGGGGAAACTTTCTTTTCCCCCCCCCCCGCCCTCCTGAGCGGCTACAGGCTGTGAGAGAGGCCCGGGCCCGGTTGCCGAGGTAACCCTCCAAGGTTGCAGTGCCCAGCGGAGCCAGCGAGTCAAGAGCAAAACAAGAGGGTGAAAGCTAGGAAAATTAATGAGCTTAGAAAAAATATTTACAAATTAATTTACTTTTTTTTAAAACTATTTAATTGTCTTAAAATTGGGAAAAATAAACACACAGAAAGTGGGAAAAATATTTCAATAGTTAGGAATCAAGATGGCGGCCACTCACCGCAGCTCAGAAGTATTAGGCCCACCCACACACGCAATGAAACGTCCCCCGTGACGCACCAATTGGTCAACCATCAGGTCACTCAACTGTAGGATTGGTCAACCATCATGTCACTCAACGCTATCACCTGTTGGATGGCCCGCCCACACACACAATGAATCCCCCCCCCCCCCGTGATGCACCGATTGGTCAACCATCACGTCACTCAACGCTATCCCCTGGAAGATTGGTCAACCATCACGTCACTCAACGCTATCCCCTGTACGATTGGTCAACCATCACGTCACTCAACGCTAATGAGCAGAGCTGTCAATTTTCTGAATGTTTTTTGTATACTGTCCGAACAATTTTAGTCTGACCAAAAGGTACGCTCTATAACTTTTGAGTGTATAGAGGACAGACAGACAGATGAACCGCTTTATATATATAGATGAGTGAGAATAAACTGTGCGTTTATATATCTGTGAGTGAGAATATACTGTGTGTTTATATATCTGTGAGTGATAGTACACTGACTGTGTTTATATATCTGTGAGTGAGAATACGCTGACTGTTTATATATCTGTGAGTGAGAGTACACTGACTGTTTATATATCTGAGTGACAATACACTGACTGTGTTTATATATCTGTGAGTGAGAATACACTGACTGTGTTTATATATCTGTGAGTGACAGTACACTGACTGTGTTTATATATCTGTGAGTGAGAATACACTGACTGTGTGTTTATATATCTGTGAGTGAGAGTACACTGACTGTTTATATATCTGTGAGTGAGAATACACTGAAAGTGTTTATATATATATATATGAGTGAGATTAAACTGCGTTTATATATCTGTGAGTGAGAATATACTGTGGCCTAGAAATTGGGTATAGCCCCGCTTGAGGTGTTAGAACTGGCGATGCGCAAAGTTTATAGCCAGACGAAACTTATCGCCGCCTGGCGCGATATTGGGTTGCATCGCCCCCAAAGGGGATTGAGGCGCTAAATCAGCCGTTGCACGGTGCTCTTAAGGCGCAAAAGGTCAGGCGCTACTCAATATCAACGCGGACGGGCGCAGCGCAGGTGAACTCAATTACGGGAAAGCATGAGACCTACAGGCGCCGGCCGGCTCTTAAAGGGGCGGGTCAGTCAGACTGAGCTTAAACACCCAACGCCCTGTAGGCCCCAGATTCGGCGCTCGCCCTTGTCTGGCGGTACAAAGTTGTTCATTATGGAGAAGGTTAGGCAGAGAGCAGAGTGCTTCAGCACTGAGGCTCTGGACCACTTGGTGGCTGCAGTTGAGCACCGTCGAGAGGTCCTGTATCCGGATAATGGCAAGAGGCCAAATCAGAAGGCTTATCGACGATCTTGGAGGGAGGTTGCTGTGAGGGTGAATTCCAGCAGCATGGCGACCAGGACCCCTGTTCAGTGCAGGAAGAAATTCAACGACCTCACACGGATCGTTAGGGTGAGTGATGGTTTACCAAACTTGTGCTTCCCTCCATCTGCAGCTGACTTCGGGCACCCTGCTGCAATGATGCGCCAATGGCCATCTGTCAGTATGCACCCATGGCCCTTTCTGGGCAGACACATGGACAGATGTCTCAAGGCCTCATGTAAGGGCTCTTGCACCATGGGGGGCATGCGATGAGGTCTCAAGGCCTCATGTAACAGAACCTCCCCTTCTTTCCCCTGCAGTCCAAGATGGCACAGATTAGAAAGGAGCAGCGTCGAACCGGTGGCGGACCTGCACAAGTGGTCACTCTGACGGATCTGGAGGAGAGAGTGCACCAGATACTTGGAGGACGTCTGTCTGGTCCAGTCACCACTGCATCTGCCGACCCCATTACTGACAGCGAGGGTAAGACTCTCACCTTTTCCACCTGTTGCCTTCCACTTGGTCCCCCCGCCAGCATGCATCCTCAGTGTGCAGCCATGTCAGAGCCTTGCCGCAATCTGGCATGCCTTTCAGCAAACCTGTCCTTTTGCTAAAGCCACTCTTCCACTTCCCACTTTCAGATGAAGCAGCACCAACTCGGGCTCAACGCGCTGAAGCTGCCAGTGCCACCGGAGGCGAGGACCAGGAGGAATCCGGACCAGCCGTTGCAGAATCCGGGGAGCGGAGACATCTGCAGACTGAGGATAGTAGTCCCCTGGAGGGGAGGGGGGGTGGCTCTGAGGATGAACCAGTTGCCGGACCAAGCGGCATGGAGCAACGCAGGGTACATAGGCAAGTTCGGCCACCGTCTCCCCACAGGGCAAGGCAGGTCGTCATGACTGCTGCACAGAGTGCAGATGAGGTCCGTTGCCCTCCAAACAAGCTCCCATTCCGATGCCAGTTGGTCAAAAGGCTTTTAGGTGTAGTGGTGCAAGTGCTTCGGACAGGGTTAAAGGAACCAAGTACTGTAAAGCTCAAATCCCAGAACTCTGCTGCACATTAGCTCGCCAACTCTCTCTAGCAGCGAGCGCAATGAGCAGGCCAAGTGGCAGAAGATTCTGCAGTAGAGCTGTCCCCTTTAAATAGCACCCTCCTACTCCAAGAAGGGGCTGTTAGCCCTCCCTCGAACTGTCACTAATAGCGCTGGGCGCTAAGGCTCCGGGCGCCACCCAATATGCGCTCAGGCGCTCCTAAAAGGCGTTGCACACTGAAATGACGCCATGAGCTGCTTGCGCTCGCGGGCGCGCGCAAACACTTAGCGCAGGCGCTAAATGTATAGTCAATATCTGAGTTGGCGCTATCTTCATAGCGTCCGCCCCAACATAGCGCTTCGCCCCAATTCTAGGTCTCTTTAGGCGCTCAGCGCCGGCGCTACCAACCCAATTTCTAGGCCTGTGTGTTTATATATCTGTCAGTGATAGTACACTGACCGTGTGTTTGTATATCTGTGAGTGAGAATACATGACTTTGTATTCATATACCTGTGAGTGAGAATACACTGATTGTGTTTATATATCTGAGTGAGAATACAGTGACTGTGTGTTTAACTATATATATGAGTGAGAATAAACTGTGCGTTTATATATCTGTGAGTGAGAATATTCTGTGTGTTTATATATCTGAGTGAGAATACACTGACTGTGTTTATATATCTGAGTGAGAATACACTGACTGTGTTTATATATCTGTGAGTGAGAATACACTGACTGTGTTTATATATCTGTGAGTGAGAATACACTGACTGTGTGTTTATATACCTGTGAGTGAGAATACACTGATTGTGTGTTTATATATCTGTGAGGGATAATACACTGACAGTGTTTATATATCTGTGAGTGAGAATACACTGACTATGTTTATATATTTGTGAGTGAGAATACACTGACAGTGTTCATATATCTGAGTGAGAATACACTGACTGGGTGTTTATATATCTGTTAGTGAGAATAGACTGACTGGGTGTTTATATACATGTGAGGGCGAATACGCTGTGCATTTATATATCTGTGAGTGAGAATACACTGACAGTGTGTTTATATATCTGTGAGTGAGAATACACTGACTGTGTTTATATATCTGTGAGTGAGAATACACTGACTGTGTGTTTATATATCTGTGAGTGAGAATACACTGACTTTGTATTCATATACCTGTAAGTGAGAATACACTGACTGTGTTTATATATCTGTGAGTGACAATACACTGACTGTGTGTTTATATATCTGTGAGTGAGAATACACTGACTGTGTGTTTATATATCTGAGAGTGAGAATACACTGACTGTGTGTTTATATATCTGTGAGTGAGAATACACTGACTGTGTGTTTATATATCTGAGAGTGAGAATACACTGACTGTGTGTTTATATATCTGTGAGTGAGAATACACTGACTGTGTGTTTATATATCTGTGAGTGAGAATACAGTGACTGTGTGTTTAACTATATATATGAGTGAGAATAAACTGTGCGTTTATATATCTGTGAGTGAGAATATTCTGTGTGTTTATATATCTGAGTGAGAATACACTGACTGTGTTTATATATCTGAGTGAGAATACACTGACTGTGTTTATATATCTGTGAGTGAGAATACACTGACTGTGTTTATATATCTGTGAGTGAGAATACACTGACTGTGTGTTTATATACCTGTGAGTGAGAATACACTGATTGTGTGTTTATATATCTGTGAGGGATAATACACTGACAGTGTTTATATATCTGTGAGTGAGAATACACTGACTATGTTTATATATTTGTGAGTGAGAATACACTGACAGTGTTCATATATCTGAGTGAGAATACACTGACTGGGTGTTTATATATCTGTTAGTGAGAATAGACTGACTGGGTGTTTATATACATGTGAGGGCGAATACGCTGTGCATTTATATATCTGTGAGTGAGAATACACTGACAGTGTGTTTATATATCTGTGAGTGAGAATACACTGACTGTGTTTATATATCTGTGAGTGAGAATACACTGACTGTGTGTTTATATATCTGTGAGTGAGAATACACTGACTTTGTATTCATATACCTGTAAGTGAGAATACACTGACTGTGTTTATATATCTGTGAGTGACAATACACTGACTGTGTGTTTATATATCTGTGAGTGAGAATACACTGACTGTGTGTTTATATACCTGTGAGTGAGAATACACTGACTGTGTGTTTATATATCTGTGAGTGAGAATACACTGACTGTGTGTTTATATATCTGAGAGTGAGAATACACTGATTGTGTTTATATATATACTAGCTGGACTGCCCGGCAGTGCCGAGGGTTTTTTGAGGGCATGTTGTTGTGAAGAAAGTACAAATAATTTTTATATATATATAAATGAGTTTGTTTGTCTGTCTGTCTGTCTGTGTGGGAAGGAGAGAGAGAGAGAGGGAAAGAGAGAGAGAGGGGCATTGAGAGGGGGGAAGGAGAGAGAGAAGATGGGGAGGAGAGGGAGGGGGCGAGGAAAGGGGGTGGGAGGAGAGGGGGGGAGGAGAGGAGGGGGGGAGGAGAGAGAGGGAGGTGTGGGAGGAGAGAGAGGGGGGTGTGGGAGGAGAGAAGGGGGTGGGAGGAGAGAGAGGGGGGGTGGGGTGGAGAGAGAGGGGGGGGCGGTGGGAGGAGAGAGGGAGAGGCCTTGGTGACCTGGAGCCCCCGTGCGAGCGATGCCGCCGCTGACCTGTGCGGATTCGGTTGGGCTCTCGGGCCGCACGGTTGACGCTGAGAGAGGCCCCGGGCCCGGTTGCCGGGGTAACCTTTTCCCCCCTCCCCCTCATTCCTGTGTGGCTACAGGCTGTGAGAGAGGCCCGGGCCCGGTTGCCGGGGTAACCCTCCTCCCCCCGTCGCCGCCCTCCTGAGCGGCCACAGACTGTGAGAGAGGCCCGGGCCCGGTTGCCAGGGAAAAGCTGCTTCTCCCCCACTCCCGCCCTCCTGAGCGGCTACAGGCTGTGAGAGAGGCCCGGGTCCGGTTGCCGGGGTAACCCTCCAAGGTTGCGGCGCCCGGCGGAGGCAGCAAGTCAAGAGCAAAAAAAGAGGGTGAAAGCTAGGAAAATTAATGAGCTTAGAAAAAATATTTACAAATTTATTTACTTTTATTTTAAATTATTTAATTGTGTTGAAAGTGGGAAAAATAAATCAATAGTTAGGAATCAAGATGGCGGCCACTCACCTCAGCTCAGAAGTATTAGGCCCACCCACACACGCAATGAAACGCCCCCCGTGACGCACCGATTGGTCAACCATCAGGTCACTCAACTGTAGGATTGGTCAACCATCACGTCACTCAACGCTATCCCCTGTACGATTGGTCAACCATCACGTCACTCAATGCTATCCCCTGTACGATTGGTCAACCATCACGTCACTCAACGCTAATGAGCAGAGTTGTCAATTTTTTGAACGTTTTTTGAATACTGTCCGAACAATTTTTGTCTGACCAAAAGGTACGCTCTATGACTTTTGAGTGTATAGAGGACAGACAGACAGACAGACAGATGAACCGCTTTATATATATAGATGAGTGAGAATAAACTGTGCGTTTATATATCTGTGAGTGAGAATATACTGTGTGTTTATATATCTGTGAGTGATAGTACACTGACTGTGTTTATATATCTGTGAGTGAGAATACGCTGACTGTGTGTTTATATATCTGTGAGTGAGAGTACACTGACTGTTTATATATCTGTGAGTGACAATACACTGAAAGTGTTTATATATATATATGAGTGAGAGTAAACTGCGTTTATATATCTGAGTGAGAAGACACTGACTGTGTGTTTATATATCTGTGAGTGACAGTACACTGACTGTGTTTATATATCTGTGAGTGAGAATACACTGACTGTGTGTTTATATATCTGTGAGTGAGAATACACTGACTGTGTGTTTATATATCTGTGAGTGAGAATACACTGAAAGTGTTTATATATATATATATACTAGCTGGGGGTGCCGGCGGTGCTGAGGCTTTTTCGAGGGCATGTTGTTGGAAGAGAGAGAGCGACTCGGGGGGTGGAAAGAGAGAGAGCGACTGGGGCGGGAAAGAGAGAGAGCGACTGGGGGGGGAAAGAGAGAGAGAGCGACTGGGGGGGGAAAGAGAGAGAGAGCGACTGGGGGAGAAAGAGAGAGAGAGCGCGACTGGGGGGGAAGAGAGAGAGAGCGACGGGGGGGGGAAGAGAGAGAGCGCGACTGGGGGGGGAAGAGAGAGAGCGCGACTGGGGGGAAAGAGAGAGCGATGGGGGGAAGAGAGAGAGCGACTGGGGGGGAAGAGAGAGAGCGACTGGGGGGAAAAGAGAGAGAGCGACGGGGGGGGAAGAGAGAGAGCGACTGGGGGGGGGAAAGAGAGAGAGCGACTCGGGGGGGGAAAGAGAGAGAGCGACTAGGGGGGAAAGTGAGAGAGCGACTGGGGGGAAAGAGAGAGCGAGTGGGGGGAAGAGAGAGCGAGAGAGACTGGGGGGGAGAGAGAGAGCGAGAGAGACTGGGGGGAGATAGAGCGAGAGAGACTGGGGGGAGAGAGAGCGAGAGAGACTGGGGGAGAGAGCGAGAGGGACTGGGGGGGAGAGAGCGAGAGAGACTGGGGGGGAGAGAGCAAGAGAGACTGGGGGGGAGAGAGCGAGAGAGACTGGGGGGGAGAGAGCGAGAGAGACGGGGGAGAGAGCGAGAGAGACTGGGGGGGAGAGAGCGAGAGAGACTGGGGGGGAGAGAGCGAGAGAGACTGGCGGGGTGGGGGCGAGAGAGCAAGAGAGACTGGGGGGGAGAGAGAGCGAGAGAGACTGGGGGGAGAGAGAGAGCGAGAGACGGGGGGAGAGAGAGAGCGAGAGACGGGGGGAGAGAAAGCGAGAGACGGGGGGAGAGAGAGCGAGAGATGGGGGGAGAGAGAGCAAGAGACGGGGGGAGAGAGAGCGAGAGACGGGGGGAGAGACAGCGAGAGACGGGGGGAGAGAGAGCGAGAGACGGGGGGAGAGAGAGCGAGAGACGGGGGGAGAGAGAGCGAGAGACGGGGGGAGAGAGAGAGAGAGCGAGAGAGACTGCGGGAGAGAGAGCGAGAGAGACTGGGGGGAGAGAGAGAGCGAGAGATGGGGAGAGAGAGAGCGAGAGACGGGGGGGAGAGAAGGCGAGAGACGGGGGGAGAGGAGAGCGAGAGACGGGTGTGAGAGAGAGCGAGAGACGGGGGAAGGGAGAGAGAGACTGGGGGAGAGAGAGAGACTGGGGAGATAGGGAGAGAGAGAGAGAGAGAGCGAGAGAGAGAGATTGGGGGGAGAGAGAGAGACTGGAGGAGGGAGAGTCTGGAGGAGAGAGAGAGACTGGGAGACTGGGGGAGAGAGAGAGACTGGGAGAGAGAGAGAGAGAGCGCGAGACTGAGGGGCGAGAGAGAGAGAAAGTGGGGGAGAGAGAGAGAGAGAGACTGGGGAAGAGATAGAGAGACTGGGAGACAGAGAGAGAGATAAAGAGACGGGGAGAGAGAGAGATTGGGGGAGGGAGAGGGAGAGGGCTAGAAATTCGGTATCACCCCATTTGGAGAGGGAAGGAGAGAGAGACAGAGAGAGAGAGGGAAGGAGAGAGAGAGAGAGAGAGGGAAGGAGAGAGAGAGAGAGGGAAGGAGCGAGAGACAGAGAGAGGGAAGGAGAGAGAGACAGAGAGAGAGAGGGAAGGAGAGAGAGAGGGAAGGAGAGAGAGAGAGAAAAGGAGAGAGAGACAGACAGAGAGGGAAGGAGAGAGAGAGACTGGGGGGAGAGAGAGAGAGAGACTGGGGAGATAGAGAGCGACTGAGGGGGAGAGAGAGAGATTGGGGTAGAGAGAGACGGGGAGAGAGTGAGAATAGAGAGACTGGGGGGAGAGAGAGGAGAGAGACTGGGGAGAGAGATACTGGGGGAGAGAGAGAGAGACAGACC
>NC_140987.1:316054755-316395477 GCF_052327205.1 Somniosus microcephalus
ATAGGGAGAGAGAGAGAGAGAGGAGAGAGCGAGAGAGAGAGATTGGGGGGAGAGAGAGAGACTGGAGGAGGGAGAGTCTGGAGGAGAGAGAGAGACTGGGAGACTGGGGGAGAGAGAGAGACTGGAGAGAGAGAGAGAGAGCGCGAGACTGAGGGGCGAGAGAGAGAGAAAGTGGGGGAGAGAGAGAGAGAGAGACTGGGGAAGAGATAGAGAGACTGGGAGACAGAGAGAGAGATAAAGAGACGGGGAGAGAGAGAGATTGGGGGAGGGAGAGGGAGAGGGGCTAGAAATTCGGTATCACCCCATTTGGAGAGGGAAGGAGAGAGAGACAGAGAGAGAGAGGGAAGGAGAGAGAGAGAGAGAGAGGGAAGGAGAGAGAGAGAGAGGGAAGGAGCGAGAGACAGAGAGAGGGAAGGAGAGAGAGACAGAGAGAGAGAGGGAAGGAGAGAGAGAGGGAAGGAGAGAGAGAGAGAGAAAGGAGAGAGAGAGCAGACAGAGAGGGAAGGAGAGAGAGAGACTGGGGGAGAGAGAGAGAGAGACTGGGGAGATAGAGAGCGACTGAGGGGGAGAGAGAGAGAGATTGGGGTAGAGAGAGACGGGGGAGAGAGTGAGAATAGAGAGACTGGGGGGAGAGAGAGGAGAGAGACTGGGGAGAGAGATACTGGGGGAGAGAGAGAGAGACAGACCGGGGGGGAGAGAGGGAGAGAGAGAGACTGGGGGGAGAGAGAGAGAGAGAGAGAGACGGGGAGAGAGAGAGAGGGAGAGACTGGGGGGGGAGAGAGAGAGAGAGACTGGGGAGATAGAGAGAGACTGAGGGGGGAGAGAGAGCGACTGAGGGGAGAGAGAGAGACTGGGGGAGAGAGAGAGAGACGGTGAGAGAGAGAGAGAGAGTAGAGAGACTGGGGGGAGAGAGAGGAGAGAGACTGGGGAGAGAGAGAGAGAGAATGGGGAGATAGAGAGAGAGAGAGAGTGAGAGAGAGAGAGAGACTGAGGGGGAGAGAGAGAGCGACTGAGGGGTGAGAGAGAGAGAGACGGGGAGAGAGAGAGAGGGAGAGACTGGGGAGATAGAGAGAGAGAGACTGAGGGGGAGAGAGAGGAGACTGGGGGAGAGAGAGAGAGATGGGGGAGAGAAAGAGAGAGAGTAGAGAGACTGGGGGGAGAGAGAGGAGAGAGACTGGGGAAAGAGAGAGAGAATGGGGAGAGAGAGAGAGAGAGAGACTGAGGGGAAAGAGAGAGAGACTGGGGAGAGAGACGGGGGAGAGAGAGAGACTGCGGGAGAGAGAGAGAGATGGGCGAAGGGAGAGAGAGACTGGGGAGAGAGAGAGAGACTGGGGAGATAGAGAGAGAGCGAGAGAGAGACTGGGGGGAGTGAGAGAGACCGGGGGGTGGGGGGGGAGAGAGAGAGAGAGACTGGGGGAGAGAGAGAGACTGGGGAGAGAGAGACTGGAGGAGAGAGAGAGAGACTGGGGGGAGAGAGAGAGACGGGGGAGAGAGAGAGACGGAGGAGAGAGAGAGACTGGGGGGAGAGAGAGAGACTGGGGGGAGAGAGAGAGACTGGGGGGAGAGAGAGAGACGGGGGAGAGAGAGAGACTGGGGGAGAGAGAGACGGGAGGAGAGAGAGAGACTGGGGGGGAGAGAGAGAGACTGCGGGGGAGAGAGAGAGAAACTGGGGGGAGAGAGAGTGCGACTGAGGGGGAGAGAGAGAGAGACGGGAGAGAGGGAGAGAGAGAGAGAGAATGGGGAGATAGAGAGAGAGAGACTGAGGGGGGAAGAGAGAGACTGGGGAGAGAGAGAGAGGACGGAGAGAGAGAGAGAGAGAGAGTAGAGAGACTGGGGGGAGAGAGAGGAGAGAGACTGGGGAGAGAGAGAGAGAGACTGGGGAGAGAGAGAGAGAGACTGGGGGAGAGAGAGAGAGAGACTGGGGGGAGAGAGAGAGACGGGGGAGAGAGAGTGACTGGGGGTGAGAGAGAGAGAGAGACTGGGGGAGGGAGAGAGAGAGAGAGAGACAGGGGAAGGGAGAGAGAGATGGGGAGAGAGATAGAGAGACAGGGAGACAGAGAGAGAGAGATAGAAGAGACGGGGAGCGAGAGAGTGATTGGGGGAGAGAGAGGGAGAGACTGGAGAACAGAGAGACGGAGAGAGAAGAAATAGAGAAGAGAGGAAGAGGCCCGGCCCGAGTAACCCCAGCTGAGTAGGCTGGGCACAGTGAAACCATTGATTTCTTTATGACAGCACAAAAACTGCTCTGACATCATAGCAGCTCTTTGACCTCATAGTCACTCAATGCTAATGAGCGGATAATGAGCAGAATTTTGAACGTTTTTTTGGATACCGTCGGCACAAATTTTGTCTCACCAAAATGTAAATATGCTTATGACCGGTCCGTAATCGTAAGCTTTCTTTTGATGTAACACACGTGTAGGAACGCTCTATAACTTTTGCGTGTATAGAGAACGGACAGACAGGACAGACAGACAGACAGAAGAGCCGCTTTATATATATAGACTAGCTGGGGAGCCCCGCGTTGCGAGGGCAATTTTGGAGCGCTTGGTCTCCCCTGCCCCTGTGTGTCCCCCCTCTCCCTGTCATGTCCTCTCCCTGTCCTATCCCTCCTCCCCTCCCCCTCCCTCTCCTCCCCCTCCCCCTCCTCTCCTCTCCCCTCCCCTCCCCTGTCTCCCTCCTCCTCCCCTCCCCTGTCTCCCTCTCCCTCCCCTCCCCTGTCTCCCTCCCTCCCCTCCCCTGTCTCCCTCCCTCCCCTCCCCTGTCTCCCTCCCCCCCTCCCCCTGTCTCCCCTCCCCTCCCCCTGTCTCCCTCCCTCCCCTCCCCTGTCTCCCTCCCTCCCCCTCCCCTGTCTCCCTCCCTCCCCTCCCCTGTCTCCCTCCCTCCCCTCCCCTGCCTCCCTCCCCTCCCCTGTCCTCCCTCCCTCCCCTCCCCTGTCTCCCTCCCTCCCTCCCCTCCCCTGTCTCGCTCCCTCCCCTCGCCCACCCCCACCCCTCCCCTCTGTCCCTCTCTCCAGCCCCTCCCCCTGCCTAGCGCCTGAGGTCCGGAGCTGAGGTCCCCCGCGTATCGCGCGGCTGATGGACGGCCGCTGTGGGCGGTGCGGGCGGCGCATGCGCGGTTCAGTGCGGGCGCGGCGCATGCGCGGTCAGTGCGGGCGGCGCGAGCCCCCCCGCGATTTCCCGAGGCTCGCCCCCCCGCGATTTCCCCGAGGCTCTCCCCCCCCCCCGCCGCGATTTCCCGAGGCTCTCCCCCCCCCCCGCGGTTTCCCGAGGCTCTCCCCCCCGCGATTTCCCGAGGCTCTCCCGGCCCCCGCGATTTCCCGAGGCTCTCCCCCCCCCCCCGCGATTTCCCAAGGCTCCCCCCCCTACTAAATTGTTATTTAATTCCCTAACACATCATTAAAATATTTACCTTAGTTCCCTAACACACAGAAAGTGTGGGGGGAAAAATTGTGAAAAATCAAGATGGCGGCCACTCACCTCGGTTCAGAAGGATAAGGCCCGCCCACACACCGGTCAGGTCACCGAAGCGTAGGATTGGTCAATCGTCGAGTCACTCGACACTCAACTGTAGGATGGCACGCGCCCGTCCGATTGGTCGACCTCGACGTCACACGGTCGCTAATGAGATGCTAATGAGCGGAACGCTGAACGTTTTTCGGATACCGCGGGGGGGATTTTTGTCCGGCCGAAACGTAAATACGCCTATGACCGGTCCGGAATCGCAAGCTTTCTTTTGAGGTGACGCACGCGTCGGTACGCTCTATAACTTTCAAACGTATAGAGAACGGACAGACAGACAGACAGACAGACATCGGGACAGACAGAAGAGCCGCTTTATATATATAGATGAGTGAGATTAAACTGCGTTTATATATCTGTGAGTGAGAATATACTGTGTGTTTATATATCTGTGAGTGATAGTACACTGACCGTGTGTTTGTATATCTGTGAGTGAGAATACATGACTTTGTATTCATATACCTGTGAGTGAGAATACACTGATTGTGTTTATATATCTGTGAGTGATAGTACACTGACTGTTTATATATCTGTGAGGATACGCTGACAGTGTGTTTATATATCTGTGAGTGAGAATACACTGATCGTGTTGATATATCTGAGTGAGACTACACTGACTGTGTGTTTACCTATCTGAGTGAGAATAGACTGACTATTTATATATCTGTGAGTGAGAATGCACTGACTGTGTGTTTATATATCTGTGAGTGGGAATACACTGACTGTGTGTTTATATATCTGTGAGGGAGAATACACTGTTCATTTATATACCTGTGAGGGATAATACACTGACAGTATTTATATATCTGTGAGTGAGATTACACTGACTGTGTGTTTATATACCTGTGAGTGAGAATACACTGATTGTGTGTTTATATATCTGTGAGGGAGAATACACTGACAGTGTTCATATATCTGAGTGAGAATAGACTGACTGGGTGTTTATATACATGTGAGGGCGAATACGCTGTGCATTTATATATCTGTGAGTGAGAATACACTGACTGTGTTTATATATCTGTGAGTGAGAATACACTGAAAGTGTTTATATATATATATGAGTGAGATTAAACTGTGTTTATATATCTGTGAGTGAGAATATACTGTGTGTTTATATATCTGTGAGTGATAGTACACTGACCGTGTGTTTATATACCTGTGAGTGAGAATACACTGATTGTGTTTATATATCTGTGAGTGAGACTACACTGACTGTTTATATATCTGTGAGTGAGAATACACTGATCGTGTTGATATATCTGTGAGTGAGAATACACTGACTGTGTGTTTATCTATCTGAGTGAGACTACACTGACTGTTTATATATCTGTGAGTGAGAATACACTGATTGTGTTTATATATCTGAGTGAGAATACACTGACTGTGTGTTTATATATCTGTGAGTGAGAATGCACTGACTGTGTGTTGATATATCTGTGAGTGGGAATACACTGACAGCGTGTTTATATATCTGTGAGTGAGAATACACTGATTGTGTGTTTATATATCTGTGAGTGAGAATACACTGATTGTGTGTTTATATATCTGTGAGGGAGAATACACTGTTCATTTATATACCTGTGAGTGAGAATACACTGACTGTGTTTATATATCTGTGAGTGAGAATACACTGACAGTGTTCATATATCTGAGTGAGAATACACTGACTGGGTGTTTATATATCTGTTAGTGAGAATAGACTGACTGGGTGTTTATATACATGTGAGGGCGAATACGCTGTGCATTTATATATCTGTGAGTGAGAATACACTGACTGTGTGTTTATATCTGTGAGTGATAGTACACTGACTGTGTGTTTATATATCTGTGAGTGAGAATACACTGACTTTGTATTCATATACCTGTAAGTGAGAATACACTGACTGTGTTTATATATCTGTATATATAATATATATTACAGATGGACCAAAAACAGCACGGAAAAATACCAGAAAGCAATTAGCAACCAAACAACTCAAGCTCTCTTGGACACCTTTCTGGAAAATACATACACACACAATAAAGAAGGCGTAAACCGGGCAGTGAATACCCTAAATAATATTTTTGATAATTTGGCATCAATGTCAAACTTGAATGTTCGAAAGAACAAACCCAAAACAAAAAACTACGAAAAATGGTTTGACTCCGATTGCCAGAACATGAGGAAAAAACTCAGGAAAATATCAAACCAAAAACACAGACAACCAGAAAACGAGGAATTACGCCTTACTTATTGTCAGGCACTAACACAATACAAAAGCACACTCAGAACCAAGAAAGAGCAGTACATTAAGAATACACTCATCTTCATTGAGGAATCCATTGATTCCAATTGTTTCTGGGACAACTGGAATACATTACACAAAAAACAACACGATGAATTGGCCATTCAAAATGGAGACACTTGGGAAAACCATTTTGAAAAATTATACCAGAAAAACACACTAAGCCCAGAGCAATACCAAATATGCGAAAAACTGGCAAAGTTAGAATCTGCCATAAAAGATAACCAAAACCCTATAGACCCCATAATATCTGAAAAAGAGCTAATTGAAAAACTCAAGGACCTGCGACCAGGAAAAGCTTGTGAGGCAGACGGCATCCTAAGCGAGATGATTAAACACACAGACGATAAAATGAGATTGGCCATACTGAAACTCTTCAACTTGGTTCTGAGTGTCGGTTACTTCCCTGATATCTGGAACAAAGGACTCATAACGCCCATATACAAAAGTGGGGATAAAGGTGACCCAAATAACTATCGAGGCATCTGTGTAAGCAGTAACCTGGGGAAGGTTTTCTGTAGTATCATAAACAAAAGACTTATAAACTTCCTGAGTAAAAGCCAAATTGGATTCCTGCCAAACTATAGAACATCAGATCATGGCCTAGAAATTGAGTGCCCTTAGCGCCGATTTTGCGGCGCTAGAGGGCCTAGCGCTGCAATTGGCGCCGGCGCCGAAATTGCCTGGGGCCCTTCCGCCGCGGTAGACCGGTAGCGCTGCGCCGGCACCGATGACGTCATCGGTGTGCGCAGCGTCCCGGTTGCCATGCCGACGGGCCCCAGCGCCGAAATTCAGTTGCGGCCGCCTCGCCCGTGGCAGCCGCAACTAAGACTCTGGCAACAGAGTCTTACAAGTCTTTGCGCCGGCGCATTAAAGGCCCCGCGGCGGCCGGCCGCTTTCCCGCCGGCCGCCTGGCCGCAGCTCCCTCCCCGGACTTCCCCCACCTCCCCCCCCGGAACAGAAGCAAGCCCGGCACTTGTCCGAGGTGCCGGGCTCATTTTTAAAAAGATTTTCGCGGGCCGCGGCCGGGTGCAGGCAGCTCCTCCTTAAGGGAAGGAGGAGGCCTGCACTTCCCGAGCCTGCCGCACCGCATCGGGTGCCGCAGCGCCGGAATTGCGGCGCGAAACGGCAGTTAGCGCCGATTTACCGCCGCAAAGACCCTTCAGTAGCGCCGGCAGCCGTTTGGGCGCGGCCCTGCTGAATTTTTGGCGCGCGCAGGGGGACTTAGCGCCGGCACTAACTTCCGGCGCTAAAGCCCTGGCTAAGCCAAAACTCAATTTCTAGGCCCATATCTTCACCCTACAGACCCTAATTGACAAACACGTTCATCAAAACAAAGGCAAAATCTACGCATGCTTTATAGATTTCCAGAAGGCTTTCGATTCCATCTGGCACGACGGTCTATTCCTGAAACTTATCGAAAGCGGGATAGGGGGAAAAACATATGATGTAATTAAATCAATGTATACAAACAACAAATGTGCAGTTAAAATTGGAGACAAACAAACAAAATACTTCCCACAGGGGCGGGGGGTGACGCAAGGGTCGCCAATCTCACCGACACTCTTTAATATTTACATAAATGAATTGGCAAAACTACTTGAACAATCTACAGCACCCGGCCTCACCCTATATGAATCCAAGGTTAAATTCCTCCTCTATGCAGACAACCTGGTTCTGCTGTCACCAACTAAGGAGGGTCTACAGCAGAACCTGGATCTGCTGGAGTCGGTCTGTCAGACCTGGGCCCTGACAATAAACCTCCAAAAAACCAAAGTCCTCGTGTTCCAGCAAAGATCCAGACATCAGGGACCCAAAATAAATCTCACACTAGGAACAACTAAAATCGAACAAACCACTAACTACACATACTTGGGCATAAAAATCAGGTCTGCGGGAAATTTCAAACTGGCAGTGAATGAACTGAAAGAGAAAGCTAGAAGGGCTTTCTATGCCATTAAAAGATCAATCCAAATAGAAATCCCAATTAACATTTGGCTCAAAATTTTCAAATCAGTAATTGAACCAATTGCACTCTATGGCAGTGAAGTGTGGGGACCGCTAACACAACAAGATTTTGCAAAATGGGACAAACACCCAATTGAGATCCAACATGCAGAATTCTGTAAAAGTATCCTCAGGACTCAAAGGAAAACCGTAAACAATGCATGCAGGGCAGAACAAGGCCAATTTCCACTAATAATTACTATCCAAAAAAGAGCCACCAAATTTTGGAAACACCTAAAAATGAGCAACCCCCACTGCTATCATTACGAAGCCTTGAAATGCCAAGAGAGGACCATAAAGAAGAATACCCTCAGTCAACTAGTCCTGGGACTCAGTGAAGCAACCACTAACACTACTAACAATAACCAGCCCCAGGACAGTGACATCGTAACACAAAGAATTCAACCCAACACAATTGTCACTAAGCAAAAGGAAAAATACCTGTCATATTGGGCAGAAACAACAAAAACCCAAAGCAAACTCAATTGCTACTTGGCCCTAAACAGACAATACAACATGGCTGAGTACCTGACCTTGGTAAAGGATAACAAACTGAGGAAAAACCTTGACAAGGTACAGACTTAGTGAACATAGCCTCGCGATCGAAAAAGGCAGACCAGGCTGCCAAGAGAGGACAGGATATGCTCTCACTGCAGTCAGGGAGTGGTGGAGACAGAGATGCACTTCCTCACAGCCTGTGGAAAATATCAGGGCATCAGGGAGAATTTCTACCAAAAATTCTCACAAATATGCCCTGAATTCAGAAATCTGAATGACGACCAAAAACTCCCATACCTACTAGGGGAAGAGAGAAACTGTGTAACACTAGCGGCACACTATGTTACAGCTTGCCATAAACAGAGGGACAACCAGTAAACCGAAGAAAAGAGTATATATAAATTATGCGAATGTATATTTATACACTCAGGAAAAAAGCTGTTTATACACTGTATGAATAGATCTGCGTTTATGTGTTCAACCATAAATGTATTTTGATGCTTTGGCAACATAAGATGTACCTTATCATGACAATAAAGCGATTTGAATTGAATTGACAATACACTGACTGTCTTTATATATCTGTCAGTGAGAATACACTGACTGTGTGTTTCTAGACCTGTGAGTGAGAATACACTAACAGTGTTTATATATCTGTGAGTGAGAATACACTGACTGTATTTATATATCTGAGTGAGAATATACTGATTGTGTTTATATATCTGTGAGTGAGAATACACTGACTGTGTGTTTATATATCTGTGAGTGAGAATACACTGACTGTGTGTTTATATATCTGTGAGTGAGAATACACTGAATGTGTGTTTATATATCTGTGAGTGAGAATACACTGACTGTGTTTATATATCTGTGAGTGAGAATACACTGAATGTGTGTTTATATATCTGTGAGTGAGAATACACTGACTGTGTTTATATATCTGTGAGTGAGAATACACTGACTGTGTTTATATATCTGTGAGTGAGAATACACTGACTGTGTGTTTATATATCTGTGAGTGAGAATACACTGACTGTGTGTTTATATATCTGAGTGAGAATAAACTGACTGTTTATATATCTGTGAGTGAGAATACACTGAATGTGTGTTTATATATCTGTGAGTGAGAATACACTGACTGTGTTTATTTCTGTGAGTGAGAATACACTGACTGTGTTTATATATCTGTGAGTGAGAATACTCTGACTGTGTGTTTATATATATCTGTGAGTGAGAATACTATGACTGTGTGTTTATATACCTGTGAGTGAGAATACACTAACAGTGTTTATATATCTGTGAGTGAGAATACATTGACTGTGTTTATATATCTGTGAGTGAGAATACACTGACTGTGTGTTTATATAGCTGTGAGTGAGAATACTCTGACTGTGTTTATATATCTGTGAGTGAGAATTCCCTGACTGTGTTTATATATCTGTGAGTGAGAATACACTGGCTGTGTTTATATATCAGCCTAGAAATTCAGTGGGCCTTGCGCCCACTTAGCGCCTAAAGAGGTCTTTTGCGCCGGCGGGGTGGTAGCGCGGAAATTGAGTGCAGCGGTATTGGCGGCGGTAGCCGTTAGCGCTGCGCCGGGACCGATGACGTCATCGGTGTGCGCGGTGGCCCGTAACGCCCCGAAACCGCGCCGATCCCCATATTTATTTGCGCCCGCCTCCTCCGAAGCGGGCGCAAACAGCGAACAGAAAACGGGGCTGTCCTGCTGCCATAGTGGGGCGCTTTAAAGCTGAAGGTGCGGCCGGCCGCTTTTTCGGCGGCCGCCTGCCCGCACCTCCTTCCCCGGCCTCCTCCACCCCCCCCGCGGCATTGCCGGCTGGTTTCAGTGGAGCCCGGCACTTCTCCGTTGTGCCGGGCTCTTTTGCCGGCACTCGCGATCGGGGCTCCGGCCGTTGCAGGCACCTCCTCCTTAAGAGAAGGAGGAGGCCTGAAGTACCGCAGCCTGCCGCACCGCATCGGGTGGCGCTGCGGCAACTAGCGCGCCGATATTCAGTTGCAGTGCCCCAAACGGAGGCGGGCACACCCTGGTATAGCGCCCGCTTCCGAATTGGGGCGCAGAAGACGAATATACGGCGTGCGCTAATGCCTCCCCGCCCAGCGCTAACTTTTGGGCGCGAGCGAGCTGCCCGCGCCCAAGTGAATTTCTAGGCCCGTGTGTTTATATATCTGAGTGAGAATACACTGTGTTTATTTATCTGTGAGTGAGAATACACTGAATGTGTGTTTATATATCTGTGAGTGAGATTACACAGATTGTGTGTTTATATATCTGACTGAGAATACTCTGACTGTGTGTTTATATATCTGTGAGTAAGAATACACTGACTGTTTATATATCTGTGAGTGAGAATACACTGACTGTGTTTATATATATCTGTGAGTGAGAATACACTGACTGTGTTTATATATATCTGTGAGTGAGAATATACTGACTGTTTATATATCTGTGAGTGAGAATACACTGACTGTGTTTATATATATCTGTGAGTGAGAATACACTGAGTGTGTGTTTATATATTTGTGCGGGCGAATACACTGTGCATTTATATATCTGTGATTGAGAATACACTGACTGTGTTTATATATCTTTCAGTGAGAATACACTGTGTTTATGTATCTGAGTGAGAATAAGCTGACTGTGTTTATATATCTGTGAGCGAGAATACGCTGACTGTGTTTATATATCTGTGAGTGAGAATACACTGTGTTTATATATCTGTGAGTGAGAATACACTGACTATGTGATTATATATCTGTGAGTGAGAATACACAGATTGTGTGTTTATATATCTGTGAGTGAGAATACACTGACAGTGTGTTTATATATCTGAGTGAGAATACACTGACTGTTTATATATCTGTGAGTGAGAATACACAGATTGGCCTAGAAATTAGGTATAGCCCCGCCAGCTCGCTTGCGCCCAGAATTTACCGCTGGGCGCGGAGCCAGTTGCGCCCGTCAGATATTCAGTTTTTACGTCCCAAGTCGGAACCAGGCGCTATTCCAGGGTGTGCCCGCCCCTGCTTGGGGCGCTGAAACTGAATTTCAGTGCTCTAGGCGCCGCTGCGCCACCCGCTGCGGCGCGGCAGGCTGCGGTACTGCAGGCCTCCTCCTTCTCTTAAGGGGGACGTGCCTGCAACGGGTAGATCGCCGCTGGATAGAGCCGGCAAAAGAGCACGGCACCACGGTGAAGTGCCGGGTTTGCGGAAAGCAGCCGGCAATGCCGCGGGGGGGGTGGTGGAGCAGGCCGGGGAAGGAGGTGCGGCCAGGCGGCCGCCGAAAAAGCGGCCGGCCGCACCTCCACTTTAAAGCGCTCCACTAAGGCTGCAGTACGGACCCGGTCTCCGAATGTTATTAGCGACCGCCACGGAAGAGGCGGCCGCTACTGAAGATGGGGGTCGGGGCGGTAGCGTGGCGGAACCGGGGCACTGCGCACACCGATGACGTCATCGGTGCCGGCGCAGCGCTACCGGCTACCGCCGCCATTACCGCAGCGCTCAATATCAGCGCTACCACCCCTACTGGCGCAAAAGCCCTCTTTGGGCGAAAACTGGGCGCAAAGCCAACTGAATTTCCAGCCCATTGTGTTTATATATCTGACTTAGAATACTCTGACTGTGTGTTTATATATCTGTTAGTGAGAATACACTGACTGAGTTTATATATCTGTGAGTGAGAATACACTGATTGTGTTTATACATCTGTGAGTGAGAATACACTGTGTGTTTATATATCTGTGAGTGAGAATACACTGACTGTGTGTTTATATATCTGTGAGTGAGAATACACTGGCTGTGTTTATATATCTGTGAGTGAGAATACACTGACTGTGTGTTTATATATCTGTGAGTGAGAATACACTGATTGTGTTTATACATCTGTGAGTGAGAATACACTGTGTGTTTATATATCTGTGAGTGAGAATACACTGACTGTGTGTTTATATATCTGTGAGTGAGAATACACTGGCTGTGTTTATATATCTGTGAGTGAGAATACACTGACTGTGTGTTTATATATCTGTGAGTGAGAATACACTGAATGTGTGTTTATATATCTGTGAGTGAGAATACACTGACTGTGTTTATATATCGGTGAGTGAGAATACACTGAATGTGTGTTTATATATCTGTGAGTGAGAATACACTGACTGTGTTTATATATCTGTGAGTGAGAATACACTGACTGTGTTTATATATCTGTGAGTGAGAATACACTGACTGCGTGTTTATATATCTGTGAGTGAGAATACACTGACTGTGTGTTTATATATCTGAGTGAGAATAAACTGACTGTTTATATATCTGTGAGTGAGAATACACTGACTGTGTGTTTATATATCTGTGAGTGAGAATACACTGGCTGTGTTTATATATCTGTGAGTGAGAATACACTGACTGTGTGTTTATATATCTGTGAGTGAGAATACACTGACTGTGTGTTTATATATCTGTGAGTGAGAATACACTGACTGTGTGTTTATATATCTGTGAGTGAGAATACACTGACTGTGTGTTTATATATCTGTGAGTGAGAATACACTGACTGTGTTTATATATCTGTGAGTGAGAATACACTGTTTATATATCTGTGAGTGAGAATACACAGATTGTGTGTTTATATATCTGTGAGTGAGAATACACTGACTGTGTTTATATATCTGTGAGTGAGAATACCCTGACTGTGTGTTTATATCACTGAGTGAGAATACACTGTGGGCTAAAAATTCAGTTTGGGGCGCCAAGCTCGCCTGGGCGCCGGAATTACCGCTGCGAGCGGAGCCACTTGCGCCATCCGGATATTCAGTTTCTGCGCCCCAAATGGAAGTGGGCCGCTAAACGAGGCTTCCCGCGCCCCGCTTGGGGCGCTGAAACTGAATTTTGTCGCGCTAAGGGCCGCAGCGCCACCCGCTGTGGCACGGCAGGCTGCGGTACTGCAGGCCTTCCTCCCACTGTTAAGGGGGAGGTGCCTGCAACAGCGCGATCCCCGCTCGCGAGTGCCGGCAAATGAGCCCGGCACCAAGGAGAAGTGCCGGGCTCTCGGGAAACAGCCGGCAATGCCGCGGGGGGGTGGGGGGGTGCTGTAGGAGGCCGGGGACGGAGGTGCGGGCAGGCGGGCGCCGAATAAGCGGCCGGCCGCACCTCCACCTTAACTAGCGCCACTACCGCCACAGGAAGGACCCTGTGTACCGGTCGCTATTTGCGGCCGGCGCTGAGGAGGCGGGCGCGACCAAATATGGCCAGCGGGGCGATAGCGGGGCGCTGCGCACACCGATGACATCATCGGTGGCGGTGCAGCACTACAGGCTAACGCCACCATTAGCGCCCCGCTAAATATCGCGGTAGGTGTGGCCAGTGGCGCAAAAGCCACTTAATGCCCTCTTTGGGCGCAAACTGGTGGCGCAGGCCACTGAATTTCTAGGCCAGTGTGTTTATATATATGTGAATGAGAATACATTGAGTGTGTGTTTATATATCTGAGTGAGAATACTCTGACTGTGTTTATATATCTGGAAGTGAGAATACACTGACTGTTTATATATCTGAGTGAGAATACACTGACTGTGTTTATATATCTGTGAGTGAGAATACACTGACTGTGTGTTTATATATCTGTGAGTGAGAATACACTGACTGTGTGTTTATATATCTGTGAGTGAGAATACACTGACTGTGTGTTTATATATCTGTGAGTGAGAATACACTGACTGTGTTTATATATCTGTGAGTGAGAATACACTGACTGTGTGTTTATATATCTGTGAGTGAGAATACACTGACTGTGTTTATATATCTGTGAGTGAGAATACACTGAATGTGTGTTTATATATCTGTGAGTGAGAATCCTCTGACTGTGTGTTTATATATCTGTGAGTGAGAATACACTGACAGTGTTTATATACCTGTGAGTGAGAATACACTAACAGTGTTTATATGCCTGTGAGTGAGAATACACTGACTGTGTGCTTATATATCTGTGAGTGAGAATACACTGATTGTGTGTTTATATATCTGTGAGTGAGAATACGCTGACTGTGTTTATATATCTGTGAGTGAGAATACACTGATTGTGTTTATATACATACTAGCTGGAGTGCCCGGCGGTGCCGAGGGTTTTTTGAGGGCATGTTGTTGTGAAAAAAGTACAAATAATTTTTATATATATATAAATGAGTTTGTCTGTCTGTCGGTCTGTGTGGGAAGGAGAGAGAGAGAGGGAAAGAGAGAGAGAGCGGCATTGAGAGAGGGGGAAGGAGAGAGAGAAGGGGGGAGGAGAGGGAGGGGGCGAGGAGATGGGGTGGGAGGCGAGAGAGGGGGGGAGGAGAGGAGGGTGTGGGAGGAGAGAGAGGGGGGTGTGGGAGGAGAGAGAGGGGGGTGTGGGAGGAGAGAGAGTGGGGGTGGGTGGAGAGAGAGGGGGGGCGGTGGGAGGAGAGAGGGAGAGGCGTTGGTGACCTGGAGCCCCCGTGCGAGCGACGCCGCCACTAACCTGTGCGGTTTCGGTTGGGCTCTCGGGCCGCGCGGGGTTGACGCTAAGAGAGGACCGGGCCCGGTTGCCGGGGAAACCTTTCTCCCCTCCCCCTCACTCCTGAGCGGCTACAGGCTGTGAGAGAGGCTCGGGCCTGGTTGATGAGTGAGAATAAACTGTGTGTTTATATATCTGAGTGAGAATACACTGACTGTGTGTTTATATATCTGTGAGTGGGAATACACTGACTGTGTGTTTATATACCTGTGAATGAGAATACACTGATTGTATGTTTGTATATCTGTGAGGGAGAATACACTGTTCATTTATATACCTGTGAGTGAGAATACACTGACTGTGTGTTTATATATTTGTGAGTGAGAATACACTGACTGGGTGTTTATATATCTGTTAGTGAGAATAGACTGACTGGGTGTTTATATGCATGTGAGGGCGAATACGCTCTGCATTTATATATTTGTGAGTGAGAATACACTGTGTTTATATATTTGTGAGTGACAATAAACTGACTGTGTTTATATATCTGTGAGTGAGAATACACTGACTGTGTTTATATATCTGTGAGTGAGAATACACTGATTGTGTTTATATATCTGTGAGTGATAGTACACTGACTGTGTGTTTATATATCTGTGAGTGAGAATACACTGACTTTTTATTCATATACCTGTAAGTGAGAATACACTGACTGTGTTTATATATCTGTGAGTTACAATACACTGACTGTCTTTATATATCTGTGAGTGAGAATACACTGACTGTGTGTTTATATATCTGTGAGTGAGAATACACTGACCATGTTTATATATCTGTGAGTGAGAATACACTGACTGTGTCTTTATATACCTGTGAGTGAGAATACACTGACTGTGTGTTTATATATCTGTGAGTGAGAGTACACTGACTGTGTTTATATATCTGTGAGTGATAGTACACTGACTGTGTGTTTATATACCTGTGAGTGAGAGTACACTGACTGTGTTTATATATCTGTGAGTGATAGTACACTGACTGTGTGTTTATATATCTGTGAGTGAGAATACACTGACTTTTTATTCATATACCTGTAAGTGAGAATACAGTGACTGTGTTTATATATCTGTGAGTTACAATACACTGACTGTGTTTATATATCTGTGAGTGAGAATACACTGAATCACAGAATCACAGAAACCCCACAGTGCAGATAGAGGCCATTTCGGCCCATCGAACCTGCACTGACACATATCCCACCCGATTCCCGTAACCCCACATATTTAATCCCCCTAACACTAAGGGTCAATTTATCATAGCCAATCAACCTAACCTGCACATTTTTGGACTGTGGGAGGAAACCGGAGCACCCGGAGAAAACCCACGCAAACACGGGGAGAATGTGCAAACTCCACACAGACAGTCACCTGAGGCCGGATTCGAACCCGGGTCCCTGGCGCTGTGAGGCAACAGTGCTAACCACTATACCACCGTGCTGCCCTGAATGTGTTTATATATCTGTGAGTGAGAATACACTGAATGTGTTTATATATCTGAGTGAGAATTCACTGACTATGTTTATATATCTGTGAGTGAGAATACACTGACTGTGTGTTTATATATCTGTGAGTGAGAATACACTGACTGGCCTAGAAATTCAGTTGCGTTCGCCAGCCGTTGGCGCCATAAGAGGAGTAGATCTCGAGCGCTAGGCACTTAGCGGCCGGGCGCAGAACGATCTGCGCCTACGCCCAACTTTAGTAGACATTTAGCGCCGGCGCAAAGTGTTTGCACGCGCTCAGCTGCGCGCGCAACTTATGACGTCATTTCGTCGTGCAACGCCGTTTGTGCGCCCCAAACCGGAACTTCAGTGGCGCCCGCCCAATGTGGGCGTGGCGCTGTTAAGAACTGTGAAGTGGAACGCAGCAGAGGCCCTGCGGGCCTCGGGGAGCGCTAATTAAAGGGCACTTAGACTGAACTATAAAGGCCAGCCATTTTGCTGCAATGACTTTAGTGCAACGGATTTCTGGACAGAGACCAAGGAAGAGACCTTACTGATTTGGGCCAACATAGGAGAGGTATTTTTGGCTTCTGGCCAGAGCTTGGAAATTTGACTCATTGTGATTTCACTGTTTGCAAGTATATTATGGGGGCTGCATGGGGTTCCAACCCTCAGTTCCAGCATTATGTGCGAAGGGCTCGCAGACGCTGTGTGAGAGGGGCAGCCATGCCTAGACGCAGAGGGGCCATCAGGCGTCGGCAACGTAGGCCTTACCCACTCAGGGAATACCGCCAGCAGGTGTCCTATCTCACCATGACTGCCGCGCAGTGTGTTATGAGGCTGCACTTCAGAAGGGAGGTGGTTGCAGAGATCTGCCAGCTGCTTCACAGAGATCTGCGTCCACAGCTGATGTGCAGGACGGCTCTGTCGGTGGAAGTGAAGGTCACGGTGGCTCTGAACTTTTATGCAAGCGGCTCCTTCCAAGCCGCTGCTGGGGACATAGCTAACATCTCCCAGTTCGCCGTGCATCGCTGCATCCGGCAGGTCAGCGATGCCCTTTTCACAAGGAGACACCAATTCATCTCCTTCCCCATGACCCTAGAGAGGCAGGAGCAGCGTGCAGTCGGATTTGCGAGGATCGCCGACTTCCCCATGGTGGAGGGCGCCATTGACTGCACGCATGTGGCTTTGCGGGCACCTATCGACAATGCCGAGGATTACCGCAACCGGAAGGGCTACCATTCCCTCAATGTACAGCTGGTGTGTGACCACAGGCAGCGCATCCTAGCTGTTAATGCCCGCTTTCCAGGCAGCAGCCACGATGCATTTATCCTGCGCCAGACTACTGTGGCTGACATGTTCCAGGCACAGCCTCCCCCAAGAGGATGGCTTATCGGGGACAAAGGCTATCCTTTGTGTACATGGCTCATGACCCCGCACGGCGCGCCCAGGACCCCTGCTGAGGAGGCATACAACGAAAGCCATCAAGCCACAAGGAACATCATAGAGCAAACGATTGGTGTCCTCAAGCAACAGTTCCGTTGCCTGGATCGCTCCGGCGGATCTCTGCAGTATTCGCCGGATAGAGTCTCCCAGTTCGTCGTCGTTTGCTGCATGCTGCACAACCTGGCTATCCGCAGGACTCAGGCACTGCCACCTCACGTTGGACCACCACCTCAGGAGGACCATGAGGAGGAGGAGGAGGAGGAGGAGTACCAGCCCAGGAGGGAGCCACAAGGTCCAAGGGCCGTCCGTCGGCGGCTTATTGAACGACACTTCTCGGCCCCCTGTCAGGGAATGGCTTGTGGCAATGAAGGCACATGAATGCAGCCGCTCCGCAAGCCCTCAGCCGGTTAACGCAACAACCACTTGAAACATCACACATGGACAAGCTGAATAAATAAAAAGCTTTATTGAACAAACTCAGTGCCCTTCCCACATGAAACCCAAAAACACACAACACCCCCAAAAAAGTCAAAAACATATCTCACTCCCACAACCTGGGGAGGAATAACAAAACTTGTCCATCCAAATGGCCTTCATCCTCGGCCTTACCAAAAGAACCCCCCGCATAGACAGCACAAGCACCCCCATATAAAAAAACATTTGCCAACACACTCTACTTTGTGTGCCAAGAGGGCGAGTCCTTGTCCAGCCTTTTCTGGCCCCTGGCCGACCTGCTGCTCCGCCTCAACCTGGGCCCTGTGGGTGCTGCAAGGCTGGGGGAAGGCTCCTGAGGGGCACATTGCGTGACGGCAGATGCCCTTGGGGGTCGGCCTAGACGAGGTCCGGCCCTGGAGGGGCCGGCTGCTGACTGCTGCAGCTGTGGCTGGGCAGCATCAGTCTCTCCAGCAGCTCGTCGCAGCTTTGCTGGGGGAGTGGCAGTGGCGGCTGCAGCAATGGGGGCAAGCTGGCTGATGGCAGGCGCTCGCTGGTCGCCAGAGACACTGGCACTCGGCCGGGCTGGCACTGCAGCAAGCGCAGCAATCTGCTGAAGGCCAGACCGCTGTGCTGCAGCAGCGCGGCGGGTGCCCTGGCGATGCATGCGTGACACAGCGAGTGTGGCAGCAGTGAGTGCCCGCACTGCCCTGGTCTGTGCCTGCATCAGACCAGCCAGTGACTGCACGGCACCACTGATCAACTGTCCACTCGCTGCCTGTGCTGCCCTGAAGTCATCCCGACTCGCGTCCTGTGCTGCCCTGAATTCGTCCCGACTCGCGACCTGTGCTGCCCTGAATTCGGCCTGACTCACGTCCTGTGATGCCCCGAATTCGGCCCGACTCGCGTCCTGTGATGCCCCGAATTGTGCCCGACTCGCGTCCTGTGATGCCCCGAATTGGTCGAGACCCCTGGCCTGTGCTGCCGCGAGTTCGAAACCCCTGGCCTGTGAGGCCCCGAAATCGGACACACTATGAGCCAGGGACTCAATGGCCTCAGGCAACCGTGCCACAACCCCCATGAACTCGGTGTGCCGACGATCCGAGTCCACGGACATTTGATCAAGGAGGCGCACCTCCTGGGCGAGGACCGTCTCCGGACTGGAGGCCAGACTCTCCCTCTGGGGAGAAGGCCGCCGAGCTGGCCGACCCTTCCCGCGTGGCTGCACGCCACTGGGCCCAGCAACTACACTCCCCTGCAACACTTCCCCCCTCTGGGGAGAAGGCCGCCGAGCTGCCCGACCCTTCCCACGTGGCTGGACGCCACTGGGCACAGGAGCTACACTCCCCTGCAACACTTCCCCCCTCTGGGGAGAAGGCAGCCGAGCTGCCCGACCCTTCCCGCGTGGCTGGACGCCACTGGGCACAGGAGCTACACCCCCCTGCAACACTTCCCCCTGGCTCTCCTCCAGGGAAGACGTGCCCCCTCCATTGCCATCCCCTGGCGCGGATGAGGGTTCCCCCGATGTGCCGCCTTCCTCTTGCTCCTCCTCGTCCTCCTCTTCCGAGGGACTGACACTCGCAGCTTCAGGGACCTCCTCCTCACCAGCTGAAAGCAGGAAGGCACAAGAGTAGCTTTAGAGTGAGGACAGGGCGTCAGCGAGGGAGGCATGAGTGGTGGCATTCTGCGCATTGGTCGGACAGTGGCAAAGGTTGTAGATCTGAAGCGCAAGGGGAACGAGAGAGGTCCAAACAGTCATGTCCTTACCATTGGGGCCCAGCACAGGGTCGGCATCTCCAATTGCAACGGGGCCAATCACCCGGGCACCCATGACTCGACCCACGCACTCCTCCAGGTCACTGAGCTGCTGGAACTGGGCATGGCCTCCCCCGGTGACAGTCCGGCTCTTCAGATTCTGGGCCAGCTTGGCCTGCAAGAGAAAGGACGGCCTCTAAGTACAGTGTGGTGCCCTGTTGTTGTGTGCACTGCCTCCCATGGTCGAATAGCTTGGCCAGTGTGTAAAGTGCAGAAAGTGCAATTGATGTTCATGCCAGTTCCATAGCTGCTGGATGAGGGCTGGCCATTAGGCCTTTGAGGTCCCTTTGCCCATAATGTGAGGTCCACATGCAAGGATGAGGAGGACACTGGAAAGGGTACTCACCCTGACAATCCGAGTGAGGTCGTTAAACTTTTTCCGGCATTGGACACCAGTCCTGGGGACATCGCTGTTGGCTGTGACCCTCTGGGCGATTTCCCTCCAGGCTCTCCTGTACACCCTCTTGGGAGGCTTCTTGCCACTGTCCGGGAACAAGATATGGCTTTTCTTCTCCAAAGCCCTAACCAGCACCTTTAAATCATGGGCAGAGAAGCGCTGCGCTCGCTCACGGGCCCTCTGCATCCTTCCTGGCGCTATTTCTCTCCAGCAGCAGTGTTTAGGTCTAGCTGGAGGGCTGCAGTATCCAGGGCGTGGCAGCAGACCAAGTCAACCCTTCCCCCTTTAAGAGCTGGCAGGCGCCAGGGTGTCTGCTGTCAATCAAGACATGACCGCACCTGCGCTGCGCCCGGCCTCGGCGGTATCAGTCTGCACCGCCGGCTTAGCGCCTAAAGATAGCCGTGCAACGCCAGTTTTAGCGCTCGAGCAAACTCCTTGGCCAAAGCTGCTGAATATCGGCGAAGTGGCCTCCACTTTCCGGCGGGCGCAAACTTTAGCGGCCGCCCGACTTTACCGCCCCAAAAGTGGCTAGACTGAATTTCTAGGCCACTGTGTTTATATATCTGTGAGTGAGAATACACTGACTGTGTGTTTATATATCTCTGAGTGAGAATACACTGACTGTGTTTATATATCTGTGAGTGAGAATACACTGACAGTGTTTATATATCTGTGAGTGAGAATACACTGACTGTGTGTTTATATATCTGTGAGTGAGAATACACTGACTGTGTTTATGTATCTGTGAGTGAGAATACACTGACTGTGTGTTTATATATCTGTGAGTGAGAATACACTATGTGTTTATATATCTGTGAGTGAGAATACACTGACTGTGTGTTTATATATCTGTGAGTGAGAATACACTGACTGTGTTTATATATCTGTGAGTGAGAATACACTGACTACATCATTACATAAATTTAAAACAGAAATAGACAGTTTCCTAGAAGTAAAGGGAATGAAGGGTTACGGGGAGCGGGCAGGAATTTGTACATTAGTCTAGGTTCGGATCGGTCATGGCCCTGTGGGTAGCGGAGCAGGCCCAGGGGCCGTGTAGCCTGATCCTGCTCCTATTTCGTGTGTCTAATTCTGTTAGATTCAGGAGATGGTTCTGTGATAGTAGATTGGCGGTTAGGATCAGATCAGCCATGATCTTATTGAATGGCGGAGCAGGCTCGAGGGGCCGATTGGCCTACTCCTGCTCCTATTTCTTATGTTCTTATGTTTATATATCTGTGAGTGAGAATACACTGAATATGTGTTTATATATCTGTGAGTGAGAATACACTGACTGTGGTTTTTATATATCTGTGAGTGAGAATTCCCTGACTCTGTGTTTATATACCTGTGAGTGAGAATACACTGACTGTTTTTTATATATCTGTGAGTGAGAATACACTGAATATGTGTTTATATATCTGTGAGTGAGAATACACTGACTATGTTTATATATCTGTGAGTGAGAATACACTGACTGTGTGTTTATATATCTGTGAGTGAGAATACACTGACTGTGTGTTTATATATCTGTGAGTGAGAATACACTGTTTTTTATATATCTGTGAGTGAGAATACACTGACTGTGTTTATATATCTGTGAGTGAGAATACACTGACTGTGTGTTTATATATCTGTGAGTGAGAATACACTGACTGTGTGTTTATATATCTGTGAGTGAGAATACACTGACTGTGTGTTTATATATCTGTGAGTGAGAATACACTGACTGTGTTTATATATCTGTGAGTGAGAATATACTGACTATGTTTATATATCTGTGAGTGAGAATACACTGACTGTGTGTTTATATATCTGTGAGTGAGAATACACTGACTGTGTGTTTATATATCTGTGAGTGAGAATACACTGACTATGTTTATATATCTGTGAGTGAGAATACACTGACTGTGTGTTTAACTATATATATATATAAATATGAGTGAGAATAAACTGTGCGTTTAAATATCTGTGAGTGAGAATATTCTGTTTGTTTATATATCTGAGAGAGAATACACTGACTGTGTTTATATATCTGTGAGTGAGAATACGCTGTTGATTTATATACTTGTGAGTGAGAATACACTGACTGTGTGTTTATATATCTGTGAGTGAGAATACACTGACTGTGTTTATATATGTTAGTGAGAATACACTGTGTTTATATATTTGTGAGTGAGAATACACTGACTGGGTTTATATATTTGTGAGTGAGAATACACTGACTGTGTGTTTATATATCTGAGAGTGAGAATACACTGACTGGGTTTATATATCTGTGAGTGAGAATACACTGACTGTGTTTATATATGTTAGTGAGAATACACTGTGTTTATATATTTGTGAGTGAGAATACACTGTGTTTATATATCTGTGAGTGAGAATACACTGACTGGGTTTATATATTTGTGAGTGAGAATACACTGACTGTGTGTTTATATATATGTGAGTGAGAATACACTGATTGTGTTTATACATCTGTGAGTGATAGTACACTGACTGTGTTTATATATCTGTGGGTGACAATACACTGACTGTCTTTATATATCTGTGAGTGAGAATATGCTAACTGGGTGTTTATATATCTGTGAGTGAGAATACACTGACTGTGTGTTTATATATCTGTGAGTGAGAATACACTGACTGTGTTTATATATCTGAGTGAGAATACACTGACTGTGTGTTTATATATCTGTGAGTGAGAATACACTGACTGTGTTTATATATCTGAGAGAGAATACACTGACTGTGTTTATATATCTGAGTGAGAATACACAGACTGTGTGTTTATATATCTGTGAGTAAGAATACACTGACTGTGTTTATATACCTGTGAGTGAGAATACACTGACTGTGTGTTTATATATCTGTGAGTGAGAATACACTGACTGTGTTTATATATCTGAGTGAGAATACACTGACTGTGTGTTTATATATCTGTGAGTGAGAATACACTGACTGTGTTTATATATCTGTGAGTGAGAATACACTGACTGTGTGTTTATATATCTGTGAGTGAGAATACACTGACTGTGTGTTTCCTAGAAGTAAAGGGAATTAAGGGTTACGGGGAGTGGGCAGGAATTTGGACATGAGTCTAGGTTCGGATCGGTCATGACCCTGTGGGTAGCGGAGCGGGCCCAGGGGCCGTGTAGCCTGATCCTGCTCCTATTTCGTGTGTCTAATTCTGTTAGATTCAGGAGATGGTTCTGTGATAGTAGATTGGCGGTTAGGATCAGATCAGCCATGATCTTATTGAATGGCGGAGCAGGCTCGAGGGGCCGATTGGCTACTCCTGCTGCTATTTCTTATGTTCTTATGTTTATATATCTGTGAGTGAGAATACACTGAATATGTGTTTATATATCTGTGAGTGAGAATACACTGAGTGTGTGTTTATATATCTGTGAGTGAGAATTCCCTGACTCTGTGTTTGTATACCTGTGAGTGAGAATACACTGAGTGTGTGTTTATATATTTGTGCGGGCGAATACACTGTGCATTTATATATCTGTGAGTGAGAATACACTGGCAGTGTTTATATATCTGTGAGTGAGAATACACTGACTGTGTTTATATATCTGAGTGAGAATACACTGACTGTGTTTATATATCTGTGAGTGAGAATACACAGATTGTGTTTATATATCTGAGTGAGAATACTCTGACTGTGTTTATATGTCTGTGAGTGAGAATACACTGACAGTGTGTTTATATATCTGTGAGTGAGAATACATTGACTGTGTGTATATATCTGTGAGTGAGAATACACAGATTGTGTTCATATATCTGAGTGAGAATACACTGACTGTGTTTATATATCTGTGAGTGAGATTACACTGACTGTGCGTTTATATATCTGTGAGTGAGAATACACTGACTGTTTTTATATATCTGTGAGTGAGAATACACTGACTGTGTTTATATATCTGTGAGTGAGAATACACTGGCCTAGAAATTCAGTATAGCCACATTTGGGACGCTATAGCCGGGCGTTCGCTAAATTTAGCGCCCGGCGCAACTTAGCGCCACCTTCGCCGATATTCAGTTGCATCGCCCCAAGAGGTTGCTGCTGCGCTAAAGCAGGCGATGCACGACTATGATAAGTCGCTAAGCCGGCGAGCCGGGGCGCTACCACCTAGGGAGGGCACAGCGCAGGTGCGTTGAGTTGCTGATTGAAGGCAGACACGGTGGCGCCGGTCAGCTCTTAAAGGGGGAGGGTGGATTTGTTTGGCTGCCACGCCCTGCACACTGCAGCCCTGAATCAAGGCCTGAACATAGCTGCTTCAACAGTTCAACGCCCACGACTATGGAGAAGGCTAGGGAGCGAGCGCAGCGCTTCAGCGAGGGTGCCCTGAAGCTACTGGTTGGCGCAGTGGAACGCAGGCGACTTGTCCTCTTCCCTGATAGTGGCAGGAGGCCGCTGCCCAGCGAGTATAGAAAAGCCTGTAGGAAGGTGGCAAACAGGGTGACCTCAAACAGCATGGTTGGCAGGACTCCTATGCAATGCAGAAATAAGTTCAACGACCTCACTCGGGTTGTCAGGGTGAGTACCCTTTCCAGTATCCTCTTCATCCCTGCATGTGCACCTCACTTTATGGCCAAAGGGACCTGAAAGCCCCAATGCCCAGCCCTTATCCAGCAGCTATGGGACTCTCATGAAAATCACTTGCACATTCAGCACTTTACACACTGTCAGGGCTATTCCACCATGGGAGGCAGTGCAGGCAAGATGAGGGCTTGACACTGTCAGGGCTATTCCACCATGGGAGGCAGTGCAGGCAAGATCAGGGCTTGACACTGTCAGGGCTATTCCACCATGGGAGGCAGTGCAGGCAAGATCAGGGCTTGACACTGTCAGGGCTATTCCACCATGGGAGGCAGTGCAGGCAAGATGAGGGCTTGACACTGTCAGGGCTATTCCACCATGGGAGGCAGTGCAGGCAAGCTCAGGGCTTGACACTGTACTTAGAGGCCGTCCTTTCTCTTGCAGGGCAAGCTGGCCCACAATCGCAGGCAGCAGTGACGGACCAGGGGAGGCCGTCCTGACCTCAAAGAGCTCAGCAACCTGGAGCAGCGTGTGGAGTGCATTATGGCAGGCCGGCTGATTGGCCCCGTCGCCAGTGGAGATGCCGACCCTGTTCTGGGCAGCAATGGTAAGGTCATCACCTTTTTGACCTCTCTCTTTCCACTTGCACCTCACACCAGCATCCTTTGCCACTATCGAACCAATGCAGTGCATAGCAGAACTCGTACCTCCCTCGCTGCCGCCCTGTCCTCACTCTAAAGCAACCCTTGTGCCTCCCTGCTTTCAGATGCTGAATCGGCAGGTGAGGAGGCGGGCCCTCAAGCTGGCACTGTGTCTGATTCTGAATTCGAGGAGGAGGAAGAGGAAGCCGGCCCATCGGTGCCACCCTCAGCCGAGGCAGCCCATGGCCATGATGGGGACACGTCTTCCCTGGAGGGGAGCAGGGGGGAAGGGTCTGAGGAGAGTGAAGCTCCGGGGCCCAACGGGCTGCAGTAACGCGGGAGGGGTGGGGAAGCTCGCCGGCCTTCTCCCCGGAGGGAGAGTCTGGCCTAGAGTCCTGCTACGGTGAGCGCAGAGGAGGTGCGGCTGCTTGCTGAAATGGGCGCCCAGGCTGAGCGCAGGCACACTGAGCTCATGGCTGCAGTGGCAAGGATGTCTGACTCCATAGAGTCACTGGCAAGGAGTGCTCAAGAATTCAGGGCACCACAGGCCAGGAGTCTGCAAGAATTCAGTGCAGCACAGGCAAGGAGTCTGCAGGACTTCGCGGCAGCACAGGCTAGGAGTCAGCAGGACTTCGCTGCATCACAGACGGCTTCCAGCCAAGTGCTCAGTCGTGCCGTGCTTTCACTGGCTGGTGAGATGCAGATGCAGACACAGACCAGGGCCACACGGGCACTAACTGCTGCCACCCTCGCTGGATCGGCCAGGCATCGACGGGGCCTTTGCCGCGCCGCAGCAGCCCAGCAGTCTGTGCTTCAGCAGATTGCTGCGCATGCTGCAGTGCTGGGCCGTGCGAGTGCCAGTGTATCAGCCGACCAGGGAGTGCCTGTGCTCTGTCAGGTTGGCAGCATTCCTGCAGCCAACACTGTCACTCCTCCACTGCAACTGCCACCACCCGTAGGACAGACTGCTGCCGCCCAAGCAAAGTTGGAGCAGTCAGCAGCCGGGCCCTCCAGGCCCAGAGCTGGTCCAAGCCGTCCCCCAAGGGCATCTGCCGTCTCCCCATCTGACCCTCAGCAGCCTTCCCCCAGCCTTGCTGCAGCCACTGGGGTCCCATTGAGGAGGAGCTGCAGGGCGGGAAGGGGCCACTCGCGGAAGCGAGGCGGATCACCCTTGCAGGGGAAAAAGTAGAAGGTGTGGCCTAATGTTTTTTTTATATATGAGGGCGAGAAGTTTTTTTTATATATGAAGGCCAAGACTGTTGTGTTTGTTTGTTATGAAGGCCGAGACTGTTGTGTTTGTTTTTTATGAAGGCCGAGACTGCTGTGTTTGATTTTTATAAAGGCCGAGGATCATGGTCATTTTTGTTTAACTGTTGTTTTCATTTTCTGAAGGTTGAGAGAGCCAGTTATGTCTCTGACTGTTTTTTGGGGGGTTTATCTGAATTGGTTTGTCATGCGGGAAGGGCACAGAGTTTGCACAGTAAAAAAATTTCTTTAATCACATTGTCCATGTTTGCATTTTGAACTATTTGTTGCCTTGACCGGTTGAGGGTTTATGGAGCAGCTCCATTCATCTTCTTTCATTGGCACAAGCCATTCCCTGAGAGGGGGCCTACAACCGAGTTGCAATAAGCCGCCGACGGACGGCCCTTGCACTTTGTGCCTCCCTCCCGTCTTGGTGCTCCTCCTCCTCCTCCTCCTCTGGTGGTCCTCCAATGTCTGCTGGCAGTGGCTGAGTCCTGAGGATAGCCAGGTTGTGCAGCATGCAGCACACTACAACGAAATGGGAGACTCGCTCAGGCGAGTACTGTAGGGCTCCTCCGGAACGATCCAGACAGTGGAACCGTTGCTTGAGCACGCCGATTGTGTGCTCAATGATGTTCCTGGTTGCTTGATGGCTGTTATTGTATCGCTCTTCATCAGGGGTGCTGGGCGGACGGAGCGGGGTCATCAGCCAGGTGCACAAAGGATAGCCTTTGTCCCCGAGAAGCCATCCTCGTGGGTGAGCCTGGGCTTCAAAAATGTCTGCCACAGAAGTCTGGCGCAGGATGAAGGCATCGTGGCTGCTGCCTGGAAAGCGGACATTGACAGCTAGTATGAGCTGCCTGTGGTCACACACCAACTGGACATTGAGCGAATGGTAGCCCTTCCAGTTGTGGTAATGCTCGGCATTCTGTAGAGGTGCCCGCAAAGCCACATGCATGCAGTCAATGGCGCCCTGGACCATTGGGAAGCCCGCTATTCCTGCAAATCCCATTGCACGCTCTTGCTGCTTGTCCAGGGTCATGGGGAAGGAGATGTACTGACGTCTCCTTCTGAAAAGGGCATTGGTCACCTGGCGGATGCAGCAATGTACCACGAACTGGGAGATGTTGGTAATGTCCCCAGTAGCGGATTGGAAGGAGCCGGTGGCATAGAAGTTGAGAGCCACCGTCACCTTCACTGCCACCGACAGAGACGTCCTGCTCCTCAGCTGTGGCTGCAGATCTCTGCAAAGCAGGTGGCAGATCTCAGTGACCACCTCCCTTCTGAATCACAGCCTCCGAACACACTACTCCTCAGACATGTTCAGATATGAGAACTGCTGGCGGTATACCCTGGGTGGGTAAGGCCTCCTGTGCCGACGCCTGTTGGCCCTTCTCCGTCTGGCCATGACTGGCACTCACTCATGGCGTCTCTGAGCCCTTTGAATGCAATACAGTAAGCCAACGTTTCCACCCATTGAAGCCCCCATTATATGTGGCGACTCAAGGCTATGGCACTGAAAGTTAAATCCAAGTGCAAAGCTCTGGCCTGAAGCCAGAAGTACCTGTGCGAGCACTGAGTCAAACCAGAAAGCTCTCTCCCTTTGTCTCTCTCCAAATATCTGCCTCTCACAAAGAAGGAGTGGAACAAAATGGCTGCCACTGATAATGCAGGAGGAGTCCCCTTTAATTAGCGCTCCCCCGCGCCCCGCAGCGACTGTGAACTGTTCCCCTCTACCAGTCGCTGGGGGCGCCAGGCGCACAGAAGGGCGGCGCCACTGAAGTTCCGGTTCGGGGCGCACCAAGGGAGTTGCACCATGAAATGACATCAGGATCTGCGCGCAGAGCGGGCGCTGTGGTTTTGCACCGCCGCTAAATCTTGAGTGAAGTTTGCGAGAGGCGCAGATCGCACCGCGCCCGGGCGCTAGCTGCTTAGCGCCCCACTTCTCCTCCTAAGGCGCTAACAACTGAATTTCTAGGCCACTGTGTTTATATATCTGTGAGGGAGAATACACTGCATTTATATATCTGTGAGTGAGAATACACTGGTTTTTATATCTGAGTGAGAATAAACTGACTGTGTTTATATATCTGTGAGTGAGACTACACTGACTGTGTTTATATATCTGAGTGAGAATACACTGTGTGTTTATATATCTGTGAGTGAGACTACACTGACTGTGTTTATATATCTGAGTGAGAATACACTGACTGTGTTTATATATCTGTGAGTGAGAATACACTGTGTTTATATATCTGTGAGTGGGAATACACTGTGTTTATATATCTGTGAGTGGGAATACACTGACTGTGTTTATATATCTGTGAGTGGGAATACACTGACTGTGTTTATATATCTGAGTGAGAATACACTGACTGTGTTTATATATCTGTGAGTGGGAATACACTGTGTTTATATATCTGTGAGTGGGAATACACTGACTGTGTTTATATATCTGAGTGAGAATACACTGACTGTGTTTATATATCTGTGAGTGAGAATACACTGTGTTTATATATCTGTGAGTGGGAATACACTGACTGTGTTTATATATCTGTGAGTGGGAATACACTGACTGTGTTTATATATCTGAGTGAGAATACACTGACTGTGTTTATATATCTGTGAGTGGGAATACACTGTGTTTATATATCTGTGAGTGGGAATACACTGACTGTGTTTATATATCTGAGTGAGAATACACTGACTATGTTTATATATCTGTGAGTGAGACTACACTGACAGTGTTTATATATCTGAGTGAGAATACACTGACAGTTTATATATCTGAGTGAGAATACACTGACTGTGTTTATATATCTGTGAGTGAGAATACACTGACTGTGTTTATATATCTGTGAGTGAGAATACACTGACTGTGTGTTTATATATCTGTGAGTGGGAATACACTGACTATGTTTATATATCTGTGAGTGAGAATACACTGACTGTGTTTATATATCTGTGAGTGAGAATACACTGACTGTGTTTATATATCTGTGAGTGGGAATACACTGACTGTGTTTATATATCTGAGTGAGAATACACTGACTGTGTTTATATATCTGTGAGTGGGAATACACTGTGTTTATATATCTGTGAGTGGGAATACACTGACTGTGTTTATATATCTGAGTGAGAATACACTGACTATGTTTATATATCTGTGAGTGAGACTACACTGACAGTGTTTATATATCTGAGTGAGAATACACTGACAGTTTATATATCTGAGTGAGAATACACTGACTGTGTTTATATATCTGTGAGTGAGAATACACTGACTGTGTTTATATATCTGTGAGTGAGAATACACTGACTGTGTGTTTATATATCTGTGAGTGGGAATACACTGACTATGTTTATATATCTGTGAGTGAGAATACACTGACTGTGTTTATATATCTGTGAGTGAGAATACACTGACTGTGTTTATATATCTGTGAGTGGGAATACACTGACTGTGTTTATATATCTGTGAGTGAGAATACACTGTTTATATATCTGTGAGTGGGAATACACTGTGTTTATATATCTGTGAGTGAGAATACACTGACTGTGTTTATATATCTGTGAGTGGGAATACACTGACTGTGTTTATATATCTGAGTGAGAATACACTGACTGTGTTTATATATCTGTGAGTGGGAATACACTGTGTTTATATATCTGTGAGTGAGACTACACTGACAGTGTTTATATATCTGAGTGAGAATACACTGACAGTTTATATATCTGTGAGTGAGAATACACTGACTGTGTTTATATATCTGTGAGTGAGAATACACTGACTGTGTTTATATATCTGTGAGTGAGAATACACTGACTGTGTGTTTATATATCTGTGAGTGGGAATACACTGACTATGTTTATATATCTGTGAGTGAGACTACACTGACTGTGTTTATATATCTGAGTGAGAATACACTGTGTGTTTATATATCTGTGAGTGAGAATACATTGTTTTTATATCTGAGTGAGAATACACTGACTGTGTTTATATATCTGAGTGAGAATACACTGACTGTGTTTATATATCTGAGTGAGAATACACTGACTGTGTTTATATATCTGTCAGTGAGAATACACTGTGTTTATATATCTGTGATTGAGAATACACTGACTGTGTTTATATATCTGTGATTGAGAATACACTGACTGTGTTTATATATCTGTGAGTGAGAATACATTGTTTTTATATCTGAGTGAGAATACACTGACTGTGTTTATATATCTGAGTGAGAATACACTGACAGTTTATATATCTGTGAGTGAGAATACACTGACAGTGTGTTTATATATCTGTGAGTGAGAATACACTGACTGTGTGTTTATATATCTGTGAATGAGAATACACTTGTTGTGTATGTACCTTTAAGGGAATAACTGGTCTTAGACTGCAGTACCGGCAGTGACCACCCCTGTATAAAAGGCCCTAGCAGGCTTCTGTAGTTTCAGTTTCAAGCTGCCTCTTGTTCAGTAAAGTACCTGTTAAACTGTTCTCCCGAAGTCCGTGTATTATTGAGGCGCGGACTTTACAACACTGACTGTTTATATATCTGTGAATGAGAATACACTGACTGTGTATTTCTTTATCTGTGAGTGAAAATACACTGACTGTGTGTTTATATATCTGAGACTGAGAATACACTGACTGTGTTTATATATCTGTGAGTGAGAATGCACTGACTGTGTTTATATATCTGTGAGTGAGAATACACTGACTGTGTGTTTATATATCTGTGAGTGAGAATACACTGACAGTGTGTTTATATATCTAAGAGTGAGAATACACTGACTGTGGTTATAATAATAAAAGTTCAACTTTTATTGTCATTGTACAATGCACAAGTACATGAACAACGAAATGTGATCTTGCAAGCTCCCATGAGTCCTGTACAATAACATTAACATTAAATGTAAATAGCACCGTCCTGGGAGAAGCAAAGCCGCTGCGTCTGTGCGCGCCGCCATTCCATTGCCACCATTCCTCATGTCCGACAATCTTCAGCCCAACACCCGGGCCTGCTCACCAGCCGCCCCTCCCGGGGCTCCTTCCAGTGACCTTCTTCTGCACCTGGTCTTCCCTGATGGTCACTCTTCCAGGTACTAACCAGGCCTGGCTTTAGCTTAGCTTCCAGCCTTGCCAGTGACCCTGTCCCTAGTCCCTAGTCCCTAGTCCCAAGAACAGGTCTGTGAGTGAGAATACACTGACTGTGTTTATATACCTGTGAGTGAGAATACACTGACAGTGTGTTTATATATCTGAGAGTGAGAATACACTGACTGTGTTTATATACCTGTGAGTGAGAATACACTGACAGTGTGTTTATATATCTGAGAGTGAGAATACACTGACTGTGTGTTTATATATCTGAGAGTGAGAATACATTGACTGTGTTTATATATCTGTGAGTGAGAATACACTGACAGTGTGTTTATATATCTGAGAGTGAGAATACACTGACTGTGTGTTTATATATCTGTGAGTGAGAATACATTGACTGTGTTTATATATCTGTGAGTGAGAATACACTGACAGTGTGTTTATATATCTGAGAGTGAGAATACATTGTGTCATGAATCTTATTCAGGACGAAAAGACTCATGAAATAACACTGGGCGGCCAGCTGGTGGCGCCGTCCAAGGAGTATAAATGCTCGGGCATGGGCCTAGCTTGCCCAGGACTTTTTCGTAACCAGGAACTAGTGATGTAACTAGAATCTCATGGTTGTGAAACAGTTGATTAAAGCCTTGTTTTATACTCAACCAAGTGCTTAGTGAGTTTTCTTACGTCACACTGTGTGTTTATATATCTGAGTGAGAATACACTGACTGTGTTTATATATCTGTGAGTGAGAATACACTGACTGTGTTTATATATCTGTGAGTGAGAATACACTGACTGTGTTTATATATCTGTGAGTGAGAATACACTGACTGTGTTTATATATCTGTGAGTGAGAATACACTGACTGTGTTTATATATCTGTGAGTGAGAATACACTGACTGTGTTTATATATCTGTGAGGGAGAATACACTGACTGTGTGTTTATATATCTGTGAGTGAGAATACATTGACAGTCTTTATATATCTGAGTGAGAATTCAATTCAATTCAATTCAATTCAAATCACTTTATTGACATGACAAGTTACATCTTATGTTGCCAAAGCATCGAAAAACATTCATGTTTGTACACAAAAATTCACTGATTGTGTTTATATACCTGTCAGTGAGAATACACTGTGTTTATATACCTGTGATTGAGAATACACTGACTATATGTATAAATCCGTGAGTGAGAATTCACTGAATGTGTTTATATATCCGTGAGTGAGAATACACTGTGTTTATCTATCTTTGAGTGAGAATACACTGACTGTGCGTTTATATATCTGTGACTGAGAATTGAAACGATTCGCAAATTTCATGTCTCCCCTGAAGATTTACTTCTGGCTTATTGGAGAAACCCTGGCTGGACTGAGTTTAAAATCCAGGGCTCCAGGGCCCAACAAGATGGCTACGGTCAACCTCATGGCCAAGGCCTGAGAAGTTCAGGTTTGGACTGACAAAGAAGGAATGTTCCAGAAATTAGAAGGCAGACAGGCCTTCTGCATTTATGTATGAGAAGCAAACAGTGACATTCGGGCCTCTGATTAAAACCCATCAAGGCCGTTTGCGCAGACAATCAACGTGTAATAGCTGCATTCAGACCTTGGTTAGCTGACATCAACACTGTTTGGAAATGATCAACGGGGCATTCAAACTGGAATGGCCCCATCACAAGACCAGTTAGACAAAGGGAAACACTTATGGGACGTTTAAAACCCGATTAGCCGGCCATCCAGGTCGATGGGCCCAGATCGGTTTCCTTTGTATCATCTTCAACACGTCCAGGTCAGACAAAGAAACAGGCTGATCTGGCGAGTGATAAGGGCTCCCAGAAAGGGGTATAAGTAGTCCCTCGGGAAGCCATCTCTCTCTCTCTCTCGCCTGGACTCCGGTGCCCTGCCTTACCATCAAGAAGATCGACGACAAAGAGCCCGTCCAAGGAAGCAGGATACCCGGAGTTACATTTAAAATCACTGGGGTATCTCTGCTCTGGGCGGTGAAAACCCTAAAACATCGGCAGGCAACGGGGCACGGAGCAGGCGTTCTAACATCCGAGACTGGTGAGCATAAACTTTCTGCCCCATCGCAAGACAACTTTGATGGGTGTAAAGGGCGGGAGTTAATGGGATTGCTAAAATGGTCATTTTAGTCATTTTCCCTCGATGTGTCCGTTTCTCTTCCCCCACTACGTGTAATTGTGTTACATGCATAGTGATTTTCTCTGTATAGTGTTTATTTTTCTCTATTTTAATAAACATTGGTTTTCTTTGCACCAAACCACTGGTCTCGTTTTGTTTATATCGCTGCTCGTAATAAGTCCGGTGGTCAGAACCAGAGGGGAAGCGATTCGAACTGCACGGGGCTAGAGCAGCTCAGATACGCCTGACTGGCCAGACACAAACCCCAAACCAAAACCCCCTACAGAAATGGCGACCGCGGCCAGTACATCGGCGACAGTATGCGATATAACAGACAGTGGTGCGGAGGGAGAAACCGCAATGGAAGAGAGGTTGTCCACTTATGTGTGTAGAAAGGTCAAAATCGCCAAGAAATAGGTGGGCACTATGTTAAAGGCCGAGCGTCCGATAGACGCCGCCGCCCAGTGGACGGCGAGTAAACAGCATAAGAGGGCAATTGAAAAGGCAGTCTGGTTAATGTGCTATTGTAGGTATTCGGGTTCACCAATTGTAGGTGTTGGACGAATGCCTATCAAATAATTGAGGTCGACTCCAGGAGAACAATCAAATAGTCCTTTAATGCAAGAATAATCGAATTCCAACAGCTGGCTGAAATCGGTACAGGAGAGCCATTAAGTAGGTCTTAACCAGACGGAGACGCCACGAGGACTCACTAGGCAGTCCCGTGGATTGCGTGATGACGTCATTGCGTTCTTCCCGCGCTTGGGTAGTCACGTGACTTGCGTGATGACGTCATCGCGTTCGCCCGCGCTTGGGACGGTCACGTGATGTGCGACGAATTCGCTTTAACGGATGTCGAATGGTGAGGTGGTCTGACGAGCCTGTCCGAACGACTTCTGTAGTCTCGAGACGGAGACTTCTGGGTGGTCGGCGGTCTGGCGGGCGGTCGTACTTGGGTTGGCGTAACGACGATGGGTGGCTGATGGTCAGGCGGGCGGTCGTGCTGTCTCGACGTGGCGGGCGAGGTCAAAATATGTGGTCCGGTAGACGGGGTCTTGAGCAGATCCCGATGCGTGTAAGGGTGAATAAAACGTATTCAGCCCTGTGAAGGACCGTTGAAGCGTGTGACCTCTGTAGCCCGTGGTTCGAAACGGGCGCCGGGGCGAAACAGCTGGCCGTGTCATAATGACTGGCAGGTTGGGCAGACACGGACCATGGCTCTGTCATTGTTGGGAAAAGGTCCCCAGTCTACCGAAATCTGCAGGAACGCCGAACGGGTGATCCAGGAGGAAAAAAAAGTGGGTCTGGGCAGGCCGGTGAACTCGCCGACAGGCGAGCGAACTCTCCGGCAATCGGGAACGCACGGAATGGTGCGTGCCATAGTGCTACTATGGTAACACCGAAGAGAGTGAACCGTTGCTGCGTTGATCAGTGATCAGTGATGACAGCAATTTTCGCGTGACCGATCGCGGCCGTGGGATGCCCGTTGGACCCGTCCTCGATGGTGGCAGCATCAGTAGATGTTTGCTTTTGTTGAGGGGAAAACTGTAGAGAGGGTGGCAACGCTTCTAGTTGTTGTTGATTTCGGTAGGGGGAAAAACTGCCAGGAGGGCGGCAACGCTTCTCCGTCGCGCCGAAAAGCATGGTAGAAAAGACAGACCAGCAGGCTGACGGGCTGGTGCGGCGTCGGCGGGGGATGGGTCCTCGTGGTTTGCAAGGGGCGAGTCCTCGTGGGTTGTGAGGGGTGAGTCCTTGTGGGTTGCGAGGGGCGAATCCTCGTGGATTGCGAGGGGCGAGTCCTCGTGGGTTGCAAGGGGTGGTTTGCGAGGACTGGGTCCTTGTGGCCTCTCCGCCGGGGCGTGCTCCGATCCTGTGAGCCCGTAAACGTGCTGTATCCGCGCTGTGAGGGTGTTATACTTGCTGTTCTGCCATGGGGTTGTTGAAGAGGCTGACGCTCCGACAGTCGGTAGAGCTCTTGAAAACGGAGACCGTATCCAGATACGTGGTCTGCGCCGTATCTATGTTGCACAGGGCGAACGGGGCTTCTACCTTTTATAAAGCACAAGGGCGATTGTTGCTCCCAGTGTTGCGGTAGCTGAGCGAAACAGCTGTAGCTTCCATGCGTGCTTTTTTCGTGAAAGACGTTCATGAAAAATGAGGGTCCGGCTGCGCTGCTTTCGTGAAAAACGTTCACGAAAAATGGGGTCACCAATGTAGGTATTGATGAGCTCCCGGCCTCACGTCATTGGTCACCAATTGTAGGTATTCGGGTTCACCAATTGTAGGTGTTGGACGAATGCCTATCAAAAAATCGAGGTTGACTCCAGGAGAACAATCAAATAGTTCTTTCATGCAAGAATAATTGAATTCCAACAGCTGGCTGAGATCGGTACAGGAGAGCCATTAAGTAGGTCTTAACCAGACGGAGACGCCATGAGTACTGACTAGGCAGTCCCGTGGATTGCGTGATGACGTCATCACGTTCTTCCCGTGCTTGGGTAGTCACGTGACTTGCGTGATGACGTCATCGTGTTTGCCCGCGCTTGGGACGGTCACGTGATCTGCAACGTGACGTCATCGCGTTAACCCGCGTCATCGAGTTCGCCCGCGCTTGGGACGGTCACGTGATGTGCGACGTGACGTCATCGCGTTAACCCGCGTCATCGCGTTCGCCCGCGTTATCGCGTTTGCCTGCGTCATCGCATTCGCCCGCGCTCCCAAAGGGGAAAACGCCCCGTACCGGCAAACTGTCATTAAAGGGAATTATGACCGGTAAGTAAGGGACACTCGGTGGTACCGCTACACTATAAGAAACAGGTCCTAGTGCTGGACAGGGTTGTAGCAGCACAGGCTACCAAGCTCAAGAAATTGGCCCTAGAAATGCAGGATAAGGTTGCAGCAGAAGAGAAGGTGCTAATGGCGCTTCAGGCTTTAAGCCAAGAAAGAGCGCAGACGGCCAAGGAACACCAGGCAAAAGTAGAGTGTCTGGAGGCCCGGGCCGTCGAGGTGCAACGGGAACATCAGGCAAGGGTAGAGCGCCTGGAGTACCAGACCGCTGAAAGTAAAGCCAGCGCTAGGCGCAAGATGGAGCACTTAGAATACCAGGTTAGAGAGGTGAGGGGCAACGAGGTAAGGCTGCAGGACACAATTTGCGACCTTACCCCAAAAATTAAAAGAGCAGGAGGAGAAAGTAAGGGAGGTAAAGGCAGCATATAAGCTAGCCTGCTGTTACATCGTTATATTATTACATCGTTAAATGGAACTACTTGTTACATCGTTATATGGAACTACTTTATTTAGTGTATTTATATTGCTATGTGGCACACTGAAAGGCAGTGCGCAGTGCAAGGTCGGACATCTTGTATCACTCCGCACCATGCGGCAGCAACATCATAAAAGCAAGAATACAACTGAGTAAAAGTAGTAAACTAAAATGAGTTAAAAGTGTCTGCATTACATAGTAATAAGAACACAAGGAGACACAACATGGTGGCAGCGGTATAAGTGAGTACAACTTGTGCCATATGAACTACGAACAAGACGAAAAGTGAATATATGAACTGATCGTGAGTGCCGGTCTCTGCGGTGATTGAGCGTGAATCGTACGGGCAACTAAGATGGCGGCTGCCACGGCACTGACTGCGCAAATGCAACCCCTCATGAACTGGGAAGCCGACGATATAGTAGAGGCATTCCGCAAGTTCAAACAGAAATGTCACCTTACATTCAAAAGCTTCCTGAAGGGTACTGCCAACGAGGAAAATGTTAGTTACATTCTGTTGTGGACAGGAGAAAAAGGTCTAGATATGTATAATACAGTCGCTGGAGTTTGACTGAAGAGGAAATTCAGCAATCATCTAGAGTCTAAATCCAATCACCGTATACACAGATACAAATGCCAGAGTCTAAGACAGGAACCCGGTGAAACAGCTGAAAATTTCCTGACAAGGCTGAGAAATGAAGTCAGCAAGTGTGCATTTAAGGAAATGGAGGAAAGGCTTGTGGACCAGCTGATATGGGGGTCAGCGCATGCAGAGGTACAGAAAGCCCTGATAGGGAAGGAAAAGCTTGAAATAACAGAGGCTATAGATACTGCGAGAGCTCATGAAGCCATGAAGCAGCAAATGAGAACACTGATTTCTCAAACGGCTGACATGCGGATGGCTTCTGAGACGGACAACAGAGTGGATACAGTGAGAGAAAAGTACAACACACAAAGATATGCACATGACAACGGGAGAAACATGTGCAGAAACTGTGGAAGACTGCATGATTATACAGACAGGAGGAAATGTCCAGCATATGGAGCAAGCTGCAATGCATGTGGCAAACTAAACCACTGGGAAAAGAGGTGTAGAACGAAGAAAGAAGGAACATACATCAAAAAAAAAGGCAGACAGCAGAACCAGAGAAAGAAGCACAATATCCATGCCATGGATGAACAGGATGATGATGATTATGGTCATGATAATACACTAAACATCGAAACCATAAAGGGACAGCTTCACGAGATGTCCAGAGCGGAAAATACTCTGAAGAGAGAATTGCACACCATCATCCAAACCAAAAAGAGGGTCAAAGGTCAGCCCACAACCATCAAGCTGGACACAGGGGCTCAGAGCAACATTCTCCCATTGAGACTGTACCAGCAGATCTTTCCCGAAAACTTGAGAGAAGATGGCTGTTGTGTATGTAATATGTGTGCTACTTTGAACCTATGGACAGGACTGCACTACTTGTAGGGCGTAGTGATACGCAGTACCACTCCTGGCCATAGGGGTATAAATAGTACTGTGGGTACTGATCTCCCCTCAGTTCCCGCCTGTGGGCATGAAGTAAAGACCTACGTATAGTCCCTACCTCCAACCAGTGAAGACCTGTTTTCATTGTTACTCATTAGTCTGTGTCTTAATTAACTAAATAATTCACAGACTTAACACTGGCGACGAGTCAGGTTCTTACCCTGCGGCAGTTATTCCACGGCGGCTTCGTCCACAGACAGGACGTTGAAGAGAGGTTTCAAACCGCACCACCCCACTGGAAGCGACAGGCATTAGGACCCTGAAGCCTCCATCAGCGACTGAAAACTGGAGGACAGAAGACATCCTGCAGCTTCTTTTTCAACCTCGGTGGTGGGTAAGCCGAGCAGCGTTGGCTGCAAAGACAGGGCTGGGGGAAGTCGGAGGTACAAGGGCGATCGCGATCGGGAGATAAGGGCCGCACTCGGGCTGAAAGGCGCAGCGTCGGCAGACACTGAAGGCGCGAGAGCCGCGGTGAAAAGCGCGGGCCATCAATCGCGGCGGAGATAAGGGCCGCACTCGGGGCTGAAGGGAGACGGCGTCGGGGGACGGGTGAAGACCGCCAAGTGCGGGAAAACCGCCATTTTGTGGGCGGAGGACGACGGCAAGAGCGGGAAGCCGCCATCTTGGATAGCATTAAAAAAAAAAAATCTGAGAAATTGCAAATCTGATAAAGTACTACAATGCCTAAACACGGGAATATTAGCAACTTTGATAGTGACATCGAAGATTGGGCCATATATGTTGAACGAGTTAAAAATTATTGTAAGGCCAATAAAATTCGTGAGGCTGATAAAGCACTAACATTATTAAATTTAATGGGTGCGAAGACATACGGGCAATTGAAACACCTGTTATCACCAGATGAACCGGCGGATAAGACGTTCGATGAGATTGTTACTGTCCTGAAAGATCATCTAAACCCCACGCCGCTGATGCTAGCGGAACGATTTAAATTTTACGACAGAAGGCAGCTACAGCATGAAAGCAATGCTGAATATTTGCTGGAATTGCGTAAATTAGCGAAATATTGCCAGTTTGGAACGGGACTGACAGATGCACTACGAGACAAATTTGTGTGTGGTTTATTTAAACAGGATACACAAAAGCGACTGCTCGAGGAGAATGAGCTGACGCTTGAGAAGGCGGTCACTATGGCAGCAGCACACGAAGCCGCAGCGAGAGGCACGGCAGTAATGCAGCTACGGTCACCGGAGCTCAGTGCACACAAATTGGGTGTGAGTTCTGGCAAATGTTATCGTTGTGGAAAGACAACGCATGATCAGAACCAGTGTTGGTTTAAAAACCAAGAATGTAGAACTTGTGGTAGGCTTGGACATATAGCTAGAGTATGCAGGTCAGGGAAGAAGACCAGCAACAAGAAGTCACCGCAAGGAAAATACGCAAAGGTACACAAGGTGACCGAACAGGAGTCCGATTCAGACGCTAGCAGTAATGAACTGGCTAGCTTAAGCTGTAATGAACTGGCTAGCTTAAGAGTACTCAACGCTGGTAAGGGTGCAGACCTCCAGACAATTTGGGTCACTCTTCAGATAGAAGGAGTCCAAGTAAAACTGGAATTGGACACTGGATCGGCATTGACGGTCATAAATAAGAAAGATTACGGAAAGTTATTCCAACATATTCCCCTACAGGATACGGGGATTATATTGAAAACATACACGGGGCAAAGAGTGTACCCCATCGGGAAAATAGAGGTTGCAGTGTTCCACAAGGGCGAAGACAGTCAAATAATGGACTTATATGTGATATCTGAAGGAGGTCCTCCACTACTAGGACGGGAGTGGATTAGGAAAATGAATATGGACTGGCATTTCCTACAAACAATAACGAGTGAGAACTCGGTGAAGATAGTCGGCCCAGACTCTGGAACGGATGATGGTAAGCCCAACTCAGGTGCAAAAGACAAAGTTTCAGCACAGAATTCCACTGAGCAACAACAACATAGTTTAACTGTGGATTCTGAGTCTGGCAAGTCTACTGATGTGCCCATTTCTGAGGGACACCGGGCTCGAACTCAACTCCATTTCAAACTACAACAGCAATTAGAACAAATGCTTCGCCGTTTTGAGCAAGAGTTGAATGCAACGAAAGAGTTCTTTGATATAGAGTTGGAGAATCTGGAAAGACAACAGAAGCAGCTGCTGGAGCAAATGGAGCAGGAGCACACAAAACGTCTGATGTCAGAGGAGTTAACGGTCAGCCAACTCCTGCATATGCTGAAGGACAGGACTCTGAAATGGGAAAAACTTGAACACGAACTTCAATATTCAAACGAAAGGGGTTCGGAGCTCTCAAAGGTTATTGGAAGAGCTGAGGTGGCAACACAGACTGAGATGACTGCAACAGAGCAGCCCTTGGATGCCAAAAGTACGCTGACTCACGTCAACGTAGAACAACAGACCGCTGAAACAGCTGCTCCGGTAGAGGGATTGAATAGTCCGATCAATCAATCTCCAGAAGAAGTTGAAGTAGTAAAATCTCAAATGAGGTCATTAGTAAACGACTTGCTGAAAGCCCAGAAAAAGCTGGATGAAGAGGTACGCATGAAGAAGTCTCTTCAGGAAAGATGTCTGGACTTGGAACAAAAGCTGGCTAACGCCCAGCTGGGTATGGAGGAAATAGAAGACCCTCTCGCTGGCCTAGATCAGGACGACACCGAATATTACTATGTCCTGTCCTGCCCAACTTGTAACTTCGACTCCCACCATACAGAAATCATGGAGGAGCACCGAAAGTCTACGGAACATCGGGAGAAGGTGGCTCTACTACGGAAAAAGGAGGAAGAGAAGGAGGAACTGCGCATGCAGCTGGCAGCTGACAGTGGAGCCCAGAGAGTCTCCAAGAAGCAGAAAAGGAAAAGTCGAAACAGAAGATGACCCATCTGAACCATTATTACCTCTACCAGATCACACACGTGGTCCCTCCGAACGGAGCCAATTCAGTTCGGAAGTTCAAACTGTTAAATCCATGGAAGGACTATTGAATGAGTCACTCCAGCAACGTGAACCGACTCCACCACAGAGATTGAATCTGTGAACTGTTTTCCGCAGAGACTGAATCTGTGATCTGTTTTGACATGAAGTTATCTATGTATCTATGTTATTCTGTTATGTAAACCTGAAGTTATATATGTATATATGTTATTACGTTATGTTAAATGGGGAGATGACTGTAAAGCTAAGAAGGGAGGAATGTTGTGTATGTAATATGTGTGCTACTTTGAACCTATGGACAGGACTGCACTACTTGTAGGGCGTAGTGATACGCAGTACCACTCCTGGCCATAGGGGTATAAATAGTACTGTGGGTACTGATCTCCCCTCAGTTCCCGCCTGTGGGCATGAAGTAAAGACCTACGTATAGTCCCTACCTCCAACCAGTAAAGACCTGTTTTCATTGTTACTCATTAGTCTGTGTCTTAATTAACTAAATAATTCACAGACTTAACAATGGCTACCTGAAAAATGGTTGTTTAAAGGCAAGTAATGTCACGCTGACAGCATACGGGGGGAGTGAGATTAGACAACTCAGAATAACCTTTGTCAAAGGGACACATAAAAAAAAGAACATCAACTGCATGTTCTATGTCACCGACACTAAGGGGCCAGCGATCCTGGGATTAAACAGCTGCGAGAAGTTGAGATTGATCTCAGTGAATCACGAGCTGACGGAAACGTCACTGAGGATAGACAGCAACACCCCGCTGGAGAATCGCCCACAAATCAAGAGTAAAAAAGACTTGATAGACATGTATCCGGAATGTTTCGATGATACAATGGGATGTTTCAGAGATTTCCAATACCACATCACCATCAATCCAGAGGTAAAGCCCGTTATCCATGCTCCACGAAAAGTACCCATCGAGCTGAAGACAAAGCTTGAAAGAGAGCTAAAGGAGTTGGAAGGAAAGGGAGTGATCGTAAAGGTCACTGAACCCACAGACTGGGTAAACTCAATTGTGGTACGAGAAAAGCTAAACGGGCGTCTCAGAATATGTTTGGACCCCAATGATCTAAACCAGGCGATAAAGAGGGACCACTATCCCACCCCAACGCTAGAGGAGATTACGCCATCACTGGCAGGAGCCAAGGTTTTCTCAAAACTAGATGCCAGAAATGGATATTGGAACGTGAAGTTGGATGAGGAATCAACAACACTGACAAAATTCAACACACCATTTGGGCATTACAAATTCCTGCGGCTACCATTCGGGTTAAAGGTCAGTCAAGATATCTTTCAACAGAAAGTAGACGAGACATACAGAGGCTGTGGAGGAGCTATAGGAATAGCTGATGATATTCAGATCTATGGAGCAGATGAAAGAGACCATGATATGTACCTACATGAGGCCATGGCGCATACCAGGAAGGCTGGCATCAAGTTAAATGCTGATAAGTGCATAGTTAAAGTTAAGGAATGCCAATTCTTCGGTATGATTTACACACCAGAGGGAGTCAAGCCAAGTCCTGAGAAGATTGCGGCGATTGCTGAAATGAAACCACCCAAAGACAAGAAAGAGCTGAGGAGTTACCTCGGCTTGGTCCAATACATGAGTTCTTTCATCCCAAACATGTCGGAACATACAACAAATCTCAGAGAGCTAATGAAAGAAGACGCCGAATACCAGTGGTCTGAATCACACGAAAGGAATTTCAAACAACTTAAAGAATTGTTGTGCAAAGAAACAAGTCTGTCATATTATGACCGAAGAAAACCAGTCACTCTACAAGTAGACGCTTCTACCAGAGGACTAGGGGCAGCTCTGGTGCAGGAAGGAAAGCCGATAGCTTTTGCATCAAAGGCCTTGACGTCAGCCGAGACAAGATACGCCAACATAGAAAGAGAACTATTAGCAGTAGTGTATGGATACGAGAAATTCCATACATACCTGTATGGAAGGCAGTTTACAATAGAGAGTGACCATTGTCCACTAGAACAGATCTACAAGAAGAATCTGTGCAAAGCACCTACAAAACTGCAAAGACTACTTCTAAGGCTCCAAAGCTATGACTTCACGCTTAAATATAAGCCAGGAAAGGAAATGGTGCTAGCAGATGCTTTGTCTCGATTGTCACCATATGAGAAACACGAGGTGGAGGGTCTAACAGTAAAAATCCACCACCGAGTGAGTGTTACCCCTACAAAGCTCAGTCAAATCAGAGATGAGACTAGCAAAGATGAGGAATTACAACTGTTCCTGTTCCTGGGACTAGGGACAGGGTCACTGGCAAGGCTTGGAAGCTAAGCTAGAGCCAGGCCTGGTTAGTACTGTGGAGGGGAGACCAGGTGCAGAAGAGTCACTAGAAGGAGCCCCGAGGAGGAGCGGTTGGTGAGAAGGTCATGGAAGGAGGAGCGGCTGGTGAGCAGGCCCGGGCGCTGGGCTGAAGATTGTCAGAATGGTGGAAATGGAATGGCGGCGCGCACCGACACAGTGGCTTTGCTCCTTCCAGTCATGGGAGCTTGCAAGATCACATTTCGTTGTTCATGTACTTCTGCAATGACAATAAAGTTGAATTATTATTAACAAGCGATACAGGGGTGGCCGGAGAGAATCCAGCAGGTACAGGCAACAATTCGTCAATACTGGACGATTAGAGACGACATCGCAATAGAAGATGGTATTCTCCTTGCTGGATCGAGGATCATCGTGCCAAAGACGATGCAGACAGAACTTCTCCATCTAATACATGAAGGCCACATGGGCATGGAGAAATGCAAGCTGAGAGCCAGATCAGCTGTATACTGGATAGGCATGTACAAAAATATCAAACAGATGGTTTCTGCATGTGGTATAATACAGAAATGCACAACAGAAAGAAGAGATGATACCTAGTGAAATACCGTCAAGACCATGGCACACTGTTGGGGCAGATCTCTTCATGTGCAATCAGGAATGGTATCTCATAGTGACAGATTACTATTCCAAGTTTCCTTTTGTGAGAAGGATGAAAGATCTGAGAGCCACAACTACCACCAGAATTGCAAAGAGCTTGTTTGCTGAACAAGGAATCCCGGAAAAGGTAATCTGTGACAATGGAACCCAGTTCACATCGAGTGAATTCAGAGCTCTGGCAGAAAAGTATGGGTTCAAAATAGTAACCTCATCCCCACATTTCCCAAGGGGACACGGGTTCATCAAAAGACAGATCCAGACTGTCAAGAGAACTCTCATCAAAAGTAGTGAGATAGGGGAAGACCAAGACCTTGCCCTCCTATCACTCAGATCAACACCACTGAAAGCAGACATGAAATCACCTGCGGAATTGCTGAATGGGAGGAAGTTTAAGACTACCCTACCAGCAAAAATACATCCTCCCCAAGACCAGGAGGACTTCAGACAGAAGCTGGCAGAAGCACAAGTCGTAGGAAGCAAACATTACGACAAACATGCAAAGATGCTACCAGAATTGCTGAATGGGCAATCAGTGCATGTGCAAGACCCGGTGTTGAAAACCTGGAATCCAGCCAAGGTCATTGGAAAAGCTGATACTCCAAGATCCTACTTCGTAGAGACCGAACCTGGTAACCAATACAGACGGAACAGACTCCACATCAGACCTTCACCTGAACTGGTTAAGCAGCAGACAACATCAGCAACATTGACAACACCAGCTACCACAAGCAGTACGATGCCAGAAAGAAGCACCACAAATCAAACAACCATGAGCATGCACACTCCAACTCCAAGTGCGACAGCAACAACAACAAGAAAAGCGGAACACACCAAAACACCGCAGAGAGGAGTGGTCACCACCACATCCATAAGATGGAGGGACAACAACCAACCACCTGAGTGATATCGCGAATAAGAAAAGAAAACTCACGATTCTTTGTATTTGATAATAGTTTAGATACAATTTTTTTAATTAAATTAAATTTCATGTTTTAGTTTTTTTGAGAAAGAGGGATGTTACATCGTTATATTTTACATCGTTAAATGGAACTACTTGTTACATCGTTCTATGGAACTACTTTGGTGAGTGTATTTATATTGCTATGTGGCACACTGTGAAAGGCAGTGCGCAGTGCAAGGTCGGACATCTTGTATCACTCCGCACCATGCGGCAGCAACATCATAAAAGCAAGGATACAACTGAGTAAAAGTAGTAAACTAAAATGAGTTAAAAGTGCCTGTATTACATAGTAATAAGAACACAAGGAGACACAACACCTGCAACCGGGGGGTTCGAGGAGGCAAATCACGGGCCCTGTAGGGAGGAGATAGAAAGCTTGGGCATGGCCTTGTTGAGGGCGAAGGGGATGTTATGCCTCATCAGCCCGAAGGCGGGCCAGTCGGACTTTACCGGCAACCCAAACCGAACCGTCCCACAGGCAGCACCCAGGACAAAGTTGGCTAGGGAATCAGAGGTCCCACGGCCGCCACCCATAGCTCCAAGTTTTCAGGAGGTCTGGCAGCAAGGGGAGGTGGAGGATGAAGCGGTAGGGGAAGCACAGCAGGCCCCGCTAGATAGGCCGGGACCAGGACCAGTGTACCCCCTCCGACAACGGAGGTACGGCCCGCCCGTTGATGATGAGGACCCAGGGGCCATCCAAAATCAGTTTGTGGTGCCGCATGGCACCCAACAGCTCAGGGCCATGGTCAGCCACATCCCCAAGCTCACCGAAAAGGGAGACCCCTCTCTGCACTTCAGGGAGATAGAACAGGCAGTGACTGCGATGACGCAGAGCAAGCTAAGATGCTGCTGTTTTCTCTGGGGAGTAATCTCCTCCAGACCCTATCTGATGAATGTAAAAAGAGGCAGAAGGATTATGAGGATTTGAGGAATGAGATATTGGAGGCCATGGGACTCAATGACGGTAGTCCGTTCGGCCGGGTGGAAAAATCAGCACAGCTCCCAAGGGAATCCCCGCAGGCGTTCACAGACAGGCTGTGGCCAGTCTACCGGAGCGCATGCCCAGGAATGCCAGCGTGGGCATTACTGAACCAAGTTCAATTGACCCACTGGCTCCGTTGTCTAATGACAAACTGCCTGCCCCAAATCCGAGCCCAGGCTGCGGCCTGGTTTGACCCTAGTAGCCCCCAGACCACCGAGGAAACGGTGATCCGCCAGCTCACTATAGCATTTAAAAATATGAGGGGTATCGAGACGCCCCAACCCAAGGGAAAAGTCCATGAGGTTAAACCTGGGAGCCAGAGTAAGAAAGAGTGGCACCAGGAGGGGAACCGTCCCTCCCAGACTAAATTAAACTGTTACGGGTGCGGGAAGGACAGCCACTGGTGCAAGGATTGTAAGAATCCCTGGAAGGAGAATAAGGGAAAGAATTCATCAGCCCCAGCCCAAAAGGCAGAGCCAGGTATCCCTCCCGCTGCGATCGAGCCACTCTTGGCGTCGATACGATCTTTCTTCCTGACCAACCAGGGGAAAATAGCAGCAATGTTGTAATCCCAACAGCCCCATACAACCCACAGCAATGACTAGAGCCAGCGCAGCCTGTCGACCTGTGTCCCCCAGAAAGACACGCACAGGAAGAGACCTCCTGTAAAATGGAGGAATACCTGCGGTGCCAGGTTGCAGAGGCTAAGTTAGTTGAGCAGGCTTTAAGGGAGGAGAACGCTAGGTTAACAGCGAGAGCTGGCAGTTTAGAGGGTCAGCTAAGGGTTTTTAAGATTGTTCATGACCAGTGTGAGCTGTTTAAGCAGGCAGCTGGGATCCAACCCGAGGTTAGAAATCCTCAGCCCGCAGCGGGTACGTGCACACAGGCTGCACACGCAGGCGCAGTCGCGTGCGTCAAGGGAAAAGTTCCCCAGCACTTTGTCCAGACCACTCCCCCTCTCTTATGGGCTCCGAGGAGAAGGAGCCCGAATTAGATGGCCCCGAGCCCGAACCAGGTGTTGAGCTTGGAGGGGAAGACCCTCAGCCACCGGTTCAGGTTTGGGAAGGCCCCCAGCCAGCGAGGACTGTGACCCGAGCCAAGGGTCCACTCGCCAGGGTAGTCCCACTGATAGCACTCCCCAGGAGGTCTCCTCGGCCACCCCAGCCCAGAAAAGTATGGTCACCGGCTCTTCAGTTTTTAACGGGACGGTCTCCCGTGTCAGAGAGAAGCCGAGAGACAGAGGTCCCCAGCCAGCAACCATAGGCTGCGAGGGACCAGAAGTGGAGCTCAGTGCAGCCATGCCACAGGGAGCAGCCTGCAGCAGCCCAAACAGGGATTAGGCTGGCTGCCCGGAAATGGGCGGCGGATGTATATAGTTTAGGTAGTATAATTTTAAGTAATGTGCATAGAGGATTAAGTTAAGGTGTTTTTCATTTTATTCTAGGCAAGGAACCGGTAGTGTATAAGTTTTAAGTATGGAACCATTCCAGAGTGTTGTCTATGTGAGCCGAGGTCGCGGGACCCGATCACACTTCCCCCGAGCCAGGGAGCCTCCAGGGAACCTGGCTAGATGCTTTTATGTCTTTTTCAGAATTTTCGAAATGTACAGAGGAATAATCCTGCTCACCCTGTTCGGGCTGAGCCTCGCGAGAAGGGGCGATGTCGAGGCCCATCATATCTTCGGATGCTTGGGGAAGAGAGCGCCTCTAGCACACGATGGAAGTGGTCTACGGGAGGCGGATGAAATCACCTCGTATGTCCACGAGGGGAGCTGGCCGGGATGGCTGGGATCCAATTCAACCCAGTATTCTAGCGAGACCGGCTTCACGTATGGGGAGGCCTCCCTCCAGTGCCCGAATATACGAATCGTCACCCCAAGGATTAGCGTCGCCGTGGGCAAAAGAATATGTTTGACCTGTAAAGGGAACGTTCCCCTGGATGGGTGGTGGTGGCTCAGAAAGTTAAGCAAAGACATGGGGAACCCCCGGGTAGAGTGGGAAAGGTTAGGGAATGACACTCACAGGACCATTACAGGGACCCAGGGAGGGTTATGTGTATGCTGGGATAAATGGTGTCAACCAGATCAGGGGATCTACGTCTGTATGTGGGGATCAGAGAAAGTCTGCCCCACAGGCGTTTCCATCATTTTCTGCAGCCAGTGGCAAAATAATGGGAGGGGGATGGACTGGGAGTCCCGCCTGGATGCATGCGCGATCCCGTACTCCCCAATCTCGGTTAATGCCACTGAACTAGTGACCCGCCCCCGATGGCCCCTGCCCACGACCCCGACGTCACGGACAGTAGCAGAGGGATGCCCCGCCACCACCAAGGGACCAGGGAACGGCCTGGTACTAGTACCCATAGACCAGGTGCTGTACCAAGGGGTACATTACGCGGTGGCCTCGGTGATTTTAAACCTCACTGAGGTACACTTACCCGCGTGGTGCCCCGTAGAGACTGCCAAATTGTATCAAGCCCTGTTAACTGACATGTTTCGAAAATTCCATGAATTTGACTTTTCGGAGGTCAATAAGACCGCATTGTATACTCACAACGAGGTTTGGGACGGGGCTGGGAGGCAAAGAAGGGGTATTTTTAATGACGTTTTAACTGATTTTAACACGGGATCCTCGGTCATCAACCGTTTAGGTGACATCGAGCTGCAGACCCAGATTAATGGTCTAAAAACACAATTAAAGGGTCCCAGTGGACTGTGGGCAGTCCAACCACACCGTCATGGGGATAGTTGTAAGAATGCCGGCCATGGGCGCGACGGCCCGACCCGCACCGGTATACAGGGTGGAGAACATTGGAATTATTCAAGGGGGTGCACACATTTGTTTTCCAGCGGTCCCGCCCTATCTCATAAAGTGGGAGCACGCTATGATGGGTACTGACCTCTCGGGGTGCCGGAGCCGGGGAGCACACATCATCCTGTGTCCCCAGCACTTGAATGCCTATTCAAAACCACAATGCGGGTTCAGAGCTGCTGACGCGAAACCTATAAATTGTACCATGGAAGCCATGGCACAAGGCCATGTTCCCCCACAGGTAGCATATATAGGAGGTGGGACATATTGCGTCACCACAGGAGCATCTCACTACCAGCACGGACAGCACAGCTGGTGCGCGGTGAGTGACAGCAGCTTCTGTTTTAAACCCGAGGCAGAAGTTCAAGTGGCACAGATACGAATTGTCCCCATTCCTGAACCATCCACTGTTCACCTCACTGTGGAGGATAATTTCACCCACCTCCAGAAATATGTCGCCCACTTCGGTTACCCGATTCCCCCTCTCCCAGAGCACCTTACCAAATTATTAAAAGCCGTTCTAGTATCGCAAAAGCACTTCTACACTTTGGAACAGAAGACTGTACAGATAGGGGCCTGTGGCGGAGCCGCCAGGGGGACTCTGATCTAATGTACATAATTATCTTTAACAAATTATCAGCTACAGAATGAATCTGTATCTTTGTTCATATCATTGCATGTACATAGCGCGGTCCCTTTAAGAATGAGACCAAACGCGATGACGTCGTCATGTTGATCACGTGATCCTCCAGCGGCGGGAAAACGTGATGACATCATGACGTCAGGCTGGGGAGCCGCCCTAGCCAGTCCTCGTGGAGCCAGCAAAGAGTACAGACCTGTAATGTAGTTCTCCTATGTTTTTGTTTTAAACTCTGTTCATTAGTATTAAACATCGTTTGTTTGATAGACTGACTCGACCTCAGTCCTTTAGTTAGGAACCTAGCCATTCCTACAGGCCGACATTTTAGATATTACGACCCCGCCCTGGTGGGACGTTTTTGAGAGTATAGAGGTTCCCTCCTGGATTCGAATGGCGTCCCACATCTTGGTAGTCTGTCAGCTATGGATCGTCCTCTACCTGGTTTGTGTCCAGTGTAGGAGAAAGGGTCCCAGGGTAGAATTTAAAGTAAAAGGGTTGTGGAAGGACCAGTATGCCCGGGTGGAAGAAGAAACACCCGTGTGAGCTTTGTGTAATATCACTGCCGAATAATGGCAGAGCTGTTTGTTACTTTTAATAAAGCTCTTTTTTTTTGCTCGTTATTTTTAATAAATATGTTTTTTTGGCCTGATGTTAATTTTATTAAAGGTTGTGTGTCGAAATGAAGTTCTATTATGTCCCAAGTAGTGCAGGGGTGTTGGACCCCCTCCGTGCTTGGATTATTGTAACAGATAGTAATTTGTTTCTATCGATAGATGCCTGTTGTGCACTGTAGTTTTCTCTAAGTAAGGGGAATGTATGTGTCGAGGGATCGTGAATAAATAAATATAGGGGAAGGTTGTTAGGGGGGGTCAGAAATTTGCTCACCTTGATTGAATACTTCAAGCAAGTTTCAGTATCCTAGGGGGGACTGAAAGCATTCGCAAATTTCATGTCTCCCCTGAAGATTTACTTCTGGCTTATTGGAGAAACCCTGGCTGGACTGAGTTTAAAATCCAGGGCTCCAGCACCCAACAAGATGGCTACGGTCAACCTCATGGCCAAGGCCTGCAAAGTTCAGGTTTCGACCGACAAAGAAGGAATGTTCCAGAAATTAGAAGGCAGACAGGCCTTCTGCATTTATGTATGAGAAGCAAACAGTGGCATTCGGGCCTCTGATTAAAACCCATCAAGGCCGTTTGCACAGACAATCGATGTGTAATAGCTGCATTCAGACCTTGGTTAGCTGAAATCAACACTGTTTGGAAACAATCAACGGGGCATTCAAACTGGAATGGCCCCATCACAAGACCAGTTAGACAAAGGGAAACACTTATGGAACGTTTGAAACCCGATTAGCCGGCCATCCAGGGCAATGGGCCCAGATCGGTTTCCTTTGTATCATCTTCAACACGTCCAGGTCAGACAAAGAAACAGGCTGATCTGGCGAGTGATAAGGGCTCCCAGAAAAGGGTTTGAGCAGTCCCTCGGGAAGCCATCTCTCTCTCTTGCCTGGACTCCGGTGCCCTGCCTTACCATCAAGAAGATCGAAAACGAAGAGCCCACCCAAGGGAAGCAGGATACCCGCAGTTACATTTTAACTCACTGGGGTATCTCTGCTCTGGGCGGTGAACACCCTAAAACATCGGCAGGCAACGGGGCACGGAGCAAGCGTTCTAACATCCAAGACTGGTGAGCACAAACTTTCTGGCCCATCGCAAGACAACTTAGATAGGTGTAAAGGGTGGGAGTTAAGGGGATTGCTAAAATCGTCATTTTAGTCATTTTCCCTCGATGTGTCCGTTTCTCCTCCCCCGCTAAGTGTAATTGTGTTACATACATAGTGATTTTCTCTGTATAGTGTTTATTTTTCTCTATTTTAATAAACATTGGTTTTCTTTGCACCAAACCACTGGTCTCATTTTGTTTATATCGCTGCTCGTAATAAGTCTGGTGGTCAGAACCAGAGGGGAAGTGATTCGAACCGCACGGGGCTGGAGCAGCTCAGATACGCCTGACTGGCCAGACACAAACCCCAAACCAAAATCCCCTACAGAATACACTGACTTTGTTTTTATATATCTGTGAGTGAGAATACACTGTGTGTTTATATATCTGTGAGGGAGAATACACTGTGCATTTATATATCTGTGAGTGAGAATACACTTTTTATATCTGAGTGAGAATACACTGACTGTGTGTTTATATATCTGTGAGTGAGAATACACTGTGTGTTTATATATCTGTGAGTGAGAATACACTGACTGTGTGTTTATATATCTGTGAGTGAGAATACCCTGACTGTGTGTTTATATATCTGTGAGTGAGAATACCCTGACTGTGTGTTTATATATCTGTGAGTGAGAATACACTGACTGTGTGTTTATATATCTGTGAGTGAGAATACACTGACTATGTGTTTATATATCTGTGAGTGAGAATACACTGACTGTGTGTTTATATATCTGAGTGAGAATACACTGACTGTGTGTTTATATATCTGAGTGAGAATACACTGACTGTGTGTTTATATACCTGTGAGTGAGAATACACTGACTGTGTGTTTATATATCTGTGAGTGAGAATACACTGACTGTGTGTTTATATATCTGTGAGTGAGAATACACTGACTATGTGTTTATATATCTGTGAGTGAGAATACACTGACTGTGTGTTTATATATCTGTGAGTGAGAATACACTGACTGTGTGTTTATATATCTGTGAGTGAGAATACACTGACTGTGTGTTTATATATCTGTGAGTGAGAATACACTGACTGTGTGTTTATATATCTGTGAGTGAGAATACACTGACTGTGTGTTTATATATCTGTGAGTGAGAATACACTGACTGTGTGTTTATATATCTGTGAGTGAGAATACCCTGACTGTGTGTTTATATATCTGTGAGTGAGAATACACTGACTGTGTGTTTATATATCTGTGAGTGAGAATACCCTGACTGTGTGTTTATATATCTGTGAGTGAGAATACCCTGACTGTGTGTTTATATATCTGTGAGTGAGAATACACTGACTGTGTTTATATATCTGTGAGTGAGAATACCCTGACTGTGTGTTTATATATCTGTGAGTGAGAATACACTGACTGTGTGTTTATATATCTGTGAGTGAGAATACACTGACTGTGTTTATATATCTGTGAGTGAGAATACACTGACTGTGTTTATATATCTGTGAGTGAGAATACCCTGACTGTGTGTTTATATATCTGTGAGTGAGAATACACTGACTGTGTTTATATATCTGTGAGTGAGAATACCCTGACTGTGTGTTTATATATCTGTGAGTGAGAATACACTGACTGTGTGTTTATATATCTGTGAGTGAGAATACACTGACTGGGGGGGAGAATTTCAGTTGTTAGCGCCACCCGTTAGCGCCTTAAGAGGGCGATAAGTGGGGCGCGATGCGGCTAGCACCCGGGCGCGGCGAGACCTGCACCTCTCGCGAAATTGAGCGGATATTTAGCGGCGGCGCAAAACCGCAACGCCCGCTCAGCTGCGCGTGCAGATCCTGACGTCATTTCATGGTGCAATGCCTTTGGGGCGCTCCGAACCGGAACTTCAGTGGCGCCCCCGTCCTTTCCGCCTGGCGCTCCCAGCGACTGGTTGACTGGAACGGTTCCCAGTCGCTGTGGGGCTGGGGGGCGCTATTTAAAGGGGGCTCTTCCTGGCTTCTTTGTGGTAGCCATTTTTGGACCAGTCCTTCTGTGAGAGAGAGAGAGATTTGCAGAGAGACAAAGGGAGAGAGCTTTCTGCATTGAGTCAGCGCTCGCAGAGGTACTTCTGGCTTCAGCCCAGAACTTTGTAGTTGGTTTGCTTTTTCACTGGCATAACCTTGAGTGGCCACATACTATGGGGGCTGGAATGGGTGGAAACGTTGGGTTTCTCCATTACATTGAGAGGGCTCAGAGACGCCAAGAGAGAGTGCCAATTATGGCCAGACGGAGGAGGACCAACAGGCGTCGGCACAGGGTATTCCGCCAACAGATCTGATACCTCAACATGTCTGAGGAGCAGTGTTTTCGGAGGCTTCGATTCGGCAGGGAGGTGGTCACTGAGCTCTGCCACCTGCTTCAGCCAGATCTGCCACCTCAACTGAGGAGCAGGACGTCTCTGTCGGTGGCAGTGAAGGTGACAGTGGCTCTCAACTTCTATGCCACCGGCTCCTTCCAATCCGCTACTGGGGACATTGCCAATATCTCCCAGTTCGCGGTGCATTGCTGCATCCGTCAAGTCACAAATGCCCTCTTTAAAAGGAGACGTCAGTACATTTCCTTCCCCATGACCCTGCACAAGCAGCAAGAGCGTGCAGTGGGATTTGCAAGAATAGCGGGCTTCCCCATGGTCCAGGGCGCCATTGACTGCACGCATGTGGCTTTGCAGGCGCTGCAAGAGAATACCGAGGATTACCGCAACCGGAAGTGGTTCCATTCGCTGAGCGTCCAGTTGGTGTGTGACCACAGACAGCTGATACTCGCTGTCAATGCCCGCTTTCCAGGCAGCAGCCACAACGCCTTCATCCTGCGCCACACTTCTGTGGCAGACCTTTTCGAAGCCCCGGCTCACCCAGGAGGCTGGCTTCTCGGGGACAAGGGCTATCCTCTGTGCACTTGGCTGATGACCCCGCACCGTGCGCCCAGCACCCCTGCTGAAGAACGATACAATGAGAGCCATCAAGCGACCAGGAACATCATTGAGCACACAATCGGCGTGCTAAAGCAATGGTTCAACTGTCTGGACCATTCCGGGGGAGCCCTTCAGTACTCACCTGAGCGAGTCTCCCATTTCGTTGTAGTGTGCTGCATGCTGCATAACCTGGCAATCCTCAGGACTCAGCCACTGCCACCAGACATTGGAGCACCAGCAGAGGAGGAGGAGCACCAGGACGGGAGGGAGACACAAAGTGCAAGGGCCGTCCATCAGCAGCTTATTGCAAGTCGGTTCTAGGCCCCCTCTGAGGGAATGGCTTGTGCCATTGAAAGAACATGAATGGAACCGTTCTGCAACCCCTGAGCCGGTCAAGGCAACAAATACTTCAAAGAGCAAACATGCATAATCTGAATAAAGACACTTCTTTATTTAACAAACTGTGTGCCCTTCCCGCATGACAAAGTAATCGAGAGAAACCCCAAAAAATGAAGTCAGACACATAACTGGCTCTCACAACCTGGAGACAATGAACAAAAGAGTAACCAAAAAATGACCACGATCCTCGGCCTTCAGTAAAAAAAATTTACAGCATTTTGCCACACCTACTTTTTGCCCTTCGAGGGTGATCTGCTTCGCTTGCGAGATTGGCCCCTTCCCACCCTGCAGCTCCTCTACAATGGGACCCCAGTGGCTGCAGCAAGGCTGGGGGAAGGCTGCTGAGTGTCAGAAACTGAGTCGGCAGATGCCCTTGAGGTATGGCCTGGACCAGCTCTGGGCCTGGAGGGCCCGGCTGCTGACTGCTCCAACTCTGCATGGGCGGCAGCAGTCTGTCCTACAGGTGGTGGCAGCTGCAGTGGAGAAGTGACAGTGTTGGCAGCAGGAATGCTGCCATCCTGACAGAAGACAGACACTCCCTGTTCGGATGACACACTGGGACTCACACGGGGCAGCACTGCAGCATGCAGAGCAATCTGCTGAAGCACAGACTGCTGGCCTGCTGCGGCGCGGCAAGGGCCCCGGCAATTCGTGCCCGATCCAGCGAGGGTGGCAGCAGTCAGTGCTCATGTGGCCTCAATCTGTGTCTGCATCAGACCAACCACTGATTGCATTGCACCACTAAGCGCTTGCGTGGAAGCCGCCTGTGCTGCACCGAAGTCCTGCAGACTCCTTGCCAGTGCTGCGCTGAAGTCCTGGACACTCCTTGCCAGTGACTCAATGGATTCGGGCATCCTTGCCACTGCAGCCATGAGCTCAGTGTGCCTGTGCTCCGCCTGGGCGCCCATTTCAGCGAGGAGCCGCACCTCTTCTGCGCTCACTGTAGCAGAACTCGAGGCCAGACTCTCCCTCCGGGGAGAAGGCCGCCGAGCTTCCCTACTCCCCCCCGCCCCCCCCCCATGTTGCTGCAGCCCGCTGGGTCCCAGTACTTCACCCTCCTCAGACCCTTCCCCCCTGCTCCCCTCCAGGGAAGACGTGTCCCCATTATGGCCATGGGCTGCCTCAGCTGAGGCTGGCACTGATGGTCTGGCTTCCTCTTCCTCCTCGCCTTCAGAATCACTCACAGTGGCAGCTTGGGGGCCCGCCTCCTCACCTGGCAAATCAGCATCTGAAAGCAGGGAGGTACAAGAGTTGCTTTAGCGTGAGGACAGGGCGGCAGCGAGGGAGGCATGAGTGCTGCAATGCACAGTATTGGTTCGATAGTGGCAAAGGATGCTGGTGTGAGGCACAAGTGGAAGGACAGAGGTCAAAAAGGTGATGACCTTACCATTGCTGTCCAGAACAGGGTCGGCATCTCCAGTGGCGACGGGGCCAATCATCCGGCCTGCCATAATCCGCTAGACTCGCTGCTCCAGATCGCTGAGGTCTTGAAGGTGAGGCTGGCCTCCCCCGGTCCGTTGCTGCTGCCTCCTGTTATGGGCCAGCTTGCCCTGCAAGAGAAAGGACGGGCTCTGAGTACAGTGTGAAGCCCTGACCTTGGCTGCACTGCCTCCCATGGTCGAATAGCCCTTACAGTGTGAAACCCTGATCTTGGCTACACTGCCTCCCATGGTCGAATAGCCCTTACAGTGTGAAGCCCTGATCTTGGCTGCACTGCCTCCCATGGTCGAATAGCCCTTACAGTGTGAAGCCCTGATCTTGGCTACACTGCCTCCCATGGTCGAATAGCCCTTACAGTGTGAAGCCCTGATCTTGGCTGCACTGCCTCCCATGGTCGATTAGCCCTTACAGTGTGTAAAGTGCTGAATGTGCGTGTGAGTTTCATGAAAGGCCCATAGGTGTTGGATGAGGGCTGGGCATTGGGGCTTTCAGGACCCTTTCGCCATAAAGTAAGGTGGACATGCAGGGATGAAGAGGATACTGAAAAGGGTACTCACCCTGACGACCCGAGTGAGGTCGTTGAATTTCTTCCTGCATTGCACAGGAGTCCTAGGCACCATGCTGTTGGAGATCACTCTGTGAGCCACCTCCCTCTAAGCTTTGCGATAGTCGTTGGGCAGCGGCCTCCTGCCACTGTCCGGAAACAGGATAGATCGCCTGCGCCCCACTGCGCGAACCAGAACCTGCAGGGCCTCCTCACTGAACCGCTGCGCTTGCTCCCTGGCCCTCTCCATGGTCCTAGGCGTTAGAATGTGGCAGCAGGTCTGTCCAGGCCGAGAATCAGGGCTCCGATGCGCAGGGTGTGGCTGCAATCCAAGATCGAACCTCCCCTTTAAGAGCTGACCGGCGCCAGCGTGTGTGCGTGCAATCGTTAACTGGCCGCACCTGCGCTGCACCCGCCCTCGGTGGTAGCGCCTCGCTTCTCCGGCTTAGCGCCTTAAGACAGTCGTGCAGCGCCTGTTTTAGCGCTCCAAGCACCACCTGGGGCGAAGCAGGTCAATTTAGCAGTAGGTGGCGATAATTTGCGCCGGGCGCTAAATTTCACGCCCGCTCGAGTATAACGCCCCAAATGTGACGATACTGAATTTCTCCCCCACTATGTTTATAAATCTGTGAGTGAGAATTCACTGAATGTGTTTATATATCTGTGAGTGAGAACACACTGACTGTGTATTTATATATCTGCGAGTGAGAATACACTGACTGTGTGTTTATATATGTCAGTGAGAATAAACTGACTGTGTGTTTATATATCTGGGTGTGAGAATACATTGACTGTGTTTATATATCTGTGAGTGAGAATACACTTTTTATATCTGAGTGAGAATACACTGACGTGTGTGTATATATCTGTAAGTGAGAATAAACAGACTATGTTTATAAATCTGTGAGTGAGAATTCACTGATTGTGTTTATATATCTGTGAGTGAGAATACACTGTGTGTTTATATATCTGTGAGGGAGAATACACTGCATTTATATATCTGTTAGTGAGAATACACTGACTGTGTGTTTATATATCTGTGAGGGAGAATACACTTATATCTGAGTGAGAATACACTGACTGTGTGTTCATATATCTGTGAGTGAGAATACACTGACTGTGTGTTCATATATCTGTGAGTGAGAATACACTGGCTGTGTTTATATATCTGTGAGTGAGAATACACTGTGTTTATATATCTGTCAGTGCGAATACAGTGACAGTGTTTATATATCTGTGAGTGAGAATATACTGTATGTTTATATATCTGTGAGTGAGAATACACTGACTGTGTTTATATATCTGTCAGTGCGAATACAGTGACAGTGTTTATATATCTGTGAGTGAGAATATATTGTGTGCTTATATATCTGTGAGGGAGAATACACTGTGCATTTATATATCTGTGAGTGAGAATACACTTTTTATATCTGAGGAGAATACACTGACTGTGTGTTTATAAATCTGAGTGAGAGTACACTGACTGTGTTTATATATCTGTGAGTGAGAATACACTGACCGTGTGTTTATATATCTGCCAGTGAGAATACACTGACTGTGTAGGAATGTCTAGTTCCTATCCAAAGACTGAGGTCCACTCAGGCGCTTAAACAAAACGAAGTTTAATGGAAACTAACAGGTTTAAACAAGTAAGGGTTGACGTCATCACGTTCTTCCCGCCAGTGGGGGAATCACGTGATGTACGGCGTGACGTCATCGCGTTTACCCGCGCTGTTAAAGTAACCGTGCTCTATACATGGTGTGGAGATGCCGGTGGTTGGACTGGGATGGAAAAATGTATTGGAGGGTAGCTAATGTAACCCCACTATTCAAAAAAGGTGGTAGAGAGAAAACGGGGAATTACAGACCGGTAAGCCTGACATCGGTAGTGGGGAAAATGCTAGAGTCCATTTTAAAAGATGAAATAGCAGAGCACTTGGAAAACAGTGACAGGATCGGACAAAGTCAACATGGAATTACAAAAGGTAAATCATGCTTGACTAATCTACTGGAATTTTTTGAGGATGTAACTGGTAAAATAGATAAGGGAGAACCAGTGGATGTGGTGTACTTGGACTTTCAGAAGGCTTTTGATAAGGTCCCGCATAAGAGATTAGCATGTAAAGTTAAGGCACATGGGATTGGGGGCAAGGTATTGACTTGGAGAGAGAACTGTTTGGCAGACAGAAAGCAAAGAGTTGGAATAAACGGGTCTTTTTCCAAGTGGCATGCAGTGACAAGTGGGGTACCGCAGGGATCGGTCCTTGGGCCCCAGCTATTCACAATATATATTAATGATCTAGACAAGGGAACTAAATGTAATATCTCCAAATTTGCAGATGACACAAAGCTGGGTGGGCGTGTGTGCTGTGAGGAGGATGCTGAGAAACTCCAGTATGATTTGGACAGGTTGGGTGATTGGGCAAAAGCATGGCAGGTGCAATATAACGTGGATAAATGCGAGATTATCCACTTTGGTGGCATAAACAGGAAGGCAGATTATTATTTGAATGGCAATATATTGGGAGAAGGGGAAGTGCAACGAGACCTGGGTGTCCTTGTGCACCAGTCACTGAAGGTAAGCATGCAGGTGCAGCAGGCGGTTAAGAAGGCAAATGGCATGTTGGCCTTCATAGCGAGAGGGTTTGAGTACAGGAACAAGGATGTCTTGCTGCAGTTGTACAGGGCCTTGGTGAGACCACATCTTGAGTATTGTGTGCAGTTTTGGTCGCCTTATCTGAGGAAGGATGTTCTTGCCATGGAAGGAGTTCAGCGAAGATTCATCAGGCTCATACCTGGGATGGCAGGAATAATGTATGAGGAGAGATTGGGTCGATTGGGCCTGTACTCACTGGAGTTTAGAAGAATGAGAGGGGATCTCATTGAAACTTATAAAATTCTGACAGGACTGGACAGACTAGATGCAGGAAGGATGTTCCCCATGGTCGGGGAGTCCAGAACCAGGGGTCACAGTCTAAGGATAAGGGGTAAGCTATTTAGGACTGAAATGAGGAGGAATTTCTTCACCCAGAGAGAGGTGAACCTGTGGAATTCTCTACCACAGAAGGCAATAGAGGCCAATTCATTAAATATATTCAAGAAGGAGTTGGATATATTTCTTAAGGCTAAAGGGATCAAGGGGTATGGGGAGAAAGCAGGGACCAGGTACTGAATTTGGATGATCAGCAATGATCGCATTGAATGGCGGAGCAGGCTCGAGGGGCCGAATGCCCTACTCCTGCTCCTATCTTCTATGTTTCTATGGCAGTGTTTATATATCTGTGAGTGAGAATACACTGACAGTGTGTTTATATATCTGTGAGTGAGAATACACTGACTGTGTGTTTATATATCTGTGAGTGAGAATACACTGACTGTGTTTATATATCTGTGAGTGAGAATACACTGACAGTGTGGCGGAGACCACATAGGGACAATAACACAATGTATAGCCAATGCTGTTATATGTACCTAAACACAATTCACTTTGTATAGCAATGTTGTGATATGTACATGCTGGGTTGGGTTATCGGTGCAGGGTCCCTTTAAGAGCGTCGGTAGCGTGATGACGTCATGACGTCGGTTGCGTGATGACGTCATAGCCCCTGCACGTGGCTGAGCCTTCAGACCTCGTGGACAGTGATTAAAGTAAGACACGTTTTGTGTTTGCTTAAGGAAAAGTCTCAGCCTGTTGATTTCTGTCAATCCCAACAACAGTGTGTTTATATATCTGAGAGTGAGAATACACTGACAGTGTTTATATATCTGAGTGAGAATACACTGACTGGGTGTTTTTATATCTGTGAATGAGAGTACACTGACTGTGTGTTTATATATCTGAGAGTGAGAATACACTGACTGTGTGTTTATATATCTGTGAATGAGAATACACTGACTGTGTGTTTATATATCTGTGAATGAGAGTACACTGACTGTGTTTATATATCTGAGAGTGAGAATACACTGTGTTGTGGCGGAGCCACTAAAGGACTCAGATCGTTTGTATATAATTCCCTTTAACAACATGTTAGCTACAGCCTGAGTCTGTATCTTTATTTATACTGTTTACTTGTACAGAGCGTGATTACTTTAACAGCGCGGATAAACGCGATGATGTCACGCTGTACATCACGTGATCCCCCACTGGCGGGAAGAACGTCATGACGTCAACCATGGGACCAGCCAGCAGTCCTCGTGGAGCCTCCGAACTGAATAGACCTACACTCGATGTTCTCCTGCAGTTACTTGTTTAAACCTGTTAGTTTCCATTAAACTTCGTTTAGTTTGTGCGCCTGAGTGCACCTCAGTCTTTGGATAGGAACTAGACATTTCTACATTGGTGACCCCGAATTTTGCGAACGGTTTTCGCAGAAGATAATCAACATGGAAACGAATGCCGTTACCTTGAAGCTACCGCAGTTCTGGGAGCAACAACCAGCCGTGTGGTTCATCCAGGCTGAAGCCCAGTTCGCCATCAGGGACATTGTTGCGGATCAGACCCGTTATTATTACGTGGTCTTCACCCTCGACAGCGCCACAGCCTCGCGGATTGTCAGCCTACTCGGTAGTCCGCATACTGATCACAAGTATGACACCTTAAAGGCACGGTTGCTGCAGGTCTTCGGGCTCACGAAGTCGGAGCGCGCCGGCCGGCTGCTCTCTATGCCCGGCCTCGGGGACGCCAAGCCGTCCGAGCTCATGAGCCAGATGCTCATGCTCCTCGGGTCCGAGCCGGAATGCTTCCTCAGCCTACTCCGGAGTAAGTTCAGGCTGCCCTAGCCAGGTCCGAAGTCACAGACTGCGCGGAGCTTGTTGCCGAAGCGGACAAGATTTTCGCGGTGACACAACAGCACTGCGCAGCCACGAGGCGCCCATCCCCCACAGACGCTGCTCCAGCTCCTCAATCAGCGGGGTTGTGCTTTTACCACGCCCGTTTTGGCGCGAAAGCAAGATTCTGCCGCCCTCCCTGCAGTTTTTCACACAAAAAAACCCATCTACAGCCACCCTGGCGAAGGAGGACCGGGTCTAACAAGCGCCCCGCGGCTGCGATGGCCATCGGAGATTCAGGGAAGCTTCTCTTCATCACCGACTCCCTATCTGGTCGACGTTTCCTTTGCGACACCGGGGCGCAGTGCAGCATCCTACCTGTGTCAAATCTCGATATACTAGCTGGGGGCCACGGCCCCGCCCTAGCGGCAGTTAATGGCGTGGCCGTTCGGACCTTCAGAAGGCGGCGGGTCCAAGTGTGTTTCAGCGGCCAGCGTTTCCACTGGGAATTCATCACGGCCAAAGTCACGCAGGCCATCCTTGGGGCGGATTTTTTGTGCGCCAACGGCCTCCTGGTCGATGTCAGGCACCGCCGGTTGATCAATGCGGCCACGTTCCACTCCATCCCGTGCCACCACGGTAACGCCGTGCCGCGCACTGTCTTCTGTGCGTTCCCACCTCCAGACGACTTTACTCGGCTCCTCGGAGAGTTCCCCGATCTGACCAGGCCCACTTTCTCCTCTTCGGCTACAAAACATGGTGTGGAACATCACATCACCACCACCGGTCACCCAGTTTACGCAAGGGCCCGACGACTCGAACCCGGCAAGCTCGCGGCTGCGAAAGCGGAGTTCGACACGATGGAACGGCTGGGGATTATTCGCCGGTCGAATAGTCCCTGGTCTTCGCCTCTCCACATTGTTCCGAAACCCGGCGGCGGATGGCGGCCATGCGGCGACTACCGACGCCTGAATGACGCCACTACTCCTGATCGGTACCCGATCCCGCATATCCAAGATTTCTCGGCCCATTTGGTGGGAAATACCTTTTTTTCAAAAGTCGACCTCGCCCGTGGTTACCACCAGGTCCCCGTGCACCCGCAAGACGTCCCGAAAACCGCAGTCATCACCCCATTCGGCCTGTTCGAATTTCTGCGGATGCCGTTTGGCTTAAAGAACGCTGCACAGGCTTTCCAGCGCTTGATGGACTCCGTGCTTCGGGACCTAAAATTCCTCTTCGTCTACCTCGACGACATCCTCATCGCCAGCCCTAGCAAAGAGGAGCACTTCTGACATTTGCGCACCCTCTTCACACGCCTCAGTCAACACGGTTTGATTATCAACCCAGCCAAGTGCCAGTTCGGCCTGCAGCAGATTGATTTCTTGGGCCACCGCATCACATCAGATGGTGCAATCCCCTTACAGACGAAGGTCGAGGCGGTTACATCTTTCCCGCACCCGCAGACCGTCAAGGCCCTACAGGAGTTCCTTGGGATGGGCAATCTTTATCACCGGTTTGTCCCTAAGGCAGCTCTGCTTGTGCAGCACTTGTACGAGGCCCTCAAGGCCAAGTCCGGTAAGGATCCGATCAGCTGGACGGCCGAGATGGACCGGGCGTTCGTCGGCACCAAAGGCGCCTTGGCCAACGCAACCATGCTGGTGCACCCGCTTCCAGGTGCCACCATTGCCCTCACCACCGACGCGTCGGACTACGCAATCGGCGCAGTGCAGGAACAGTGGGCGAATGGGACGTGGCAACCGCTGACGTTTTTCAGCCGTCAATTACGGCCAAATGAAAGAAAGTACAGCACTTTCGACCGGGAGTTGCTTGCCCTTTTTCTAGCCATCCACCATTTCCGGTTCTTACTCGAGGGACGTCCATTCACGGCTTATGTGGACCACAAGCCACTAACGTTCGCTATGGCCAAGACCGCCGAACCGTGGTCAGCTCGGCAACAACGTCACCTGACGTTCATTTCAGAATTCACCACGGACATTCAGCATTTGTCCGGCAAAGACAACCTGGTGGCGGATTGTCTCTTCCGCGCGACTGTGCACGCAGTCCAACTCGGAATCGACTATGCCCTCATGGCTGCGGATCAAGCCTCGGACCCAGAGGTCCAAGCACACAGGACCAGCCCCTCTAGCTTCCAAGCAGCCGACGTCAAATTCCATGCCGCAGGCACCACGCTACTTTGCGACGTCTCCATGGGAGCTCCCCGCCCTATCGTTCCAGTCGCCTGGCGCCGAAAAGTGTTCGCCGCCATACACGGGCTGTCACACCCTGGCATGAAGGCCTCGCAAAGGCTGATGTCGTCAAAATTCGTCTGGAAGGGTATGCACCTGGATGTCCGCGATTGGGCCAACACCTGCGTGGTCTGCCAAAAGGCCAAGGTACAGCGTCATGTAAAAGCTCCATTGGCCACTTTCGCTGTTCCGGAGCGTAGATTCGACCACGTGAATGTGGACCTCGTGGGGCCGCTTCCACCTTCTCAAGGTTTTACACACATCCTCACAATGGTAGACCGCACCACTAGATGACCAGAGGCAGTTCCTTTGGTTGCCACCACTTCGGCAGACGTGGCCAGAGCTTTCATCTCCTCTTGGATTGCTCGTTTCAGGGTACCGGCGGACATCTCTTCCGATCGTGGACCGCAGTTTTCCTCTGAGCTCTGGAACGCTGTGGCTCAGGGGCTCAGCACCAAACTATATCGAACCACCGCCTATCATCCACAGGCGAACGGCCTGTGCGAGCAATTCCACAGGTCGCTCAAAGCCGCTCTGCGGGCCAGTTTTCAAGGCGCGGGATGGGTGGACAGACTTCTGTGGGTCCTTTTTGGTCTTCGTACGGCGCCCAAAGATTTACAATCGTCCTCGGTGGAACTCGTATATGGCCAGCCACTACGAGTACCAGGGGAATTCCTCCCGCCTCCAACAGAGCCAGCAACTCGTCAGCCACCAGGAAGCGGCCAGATGTTTCGCTCCAGTGCCTACGTCGCATCACGGCTTACAGAGCTCCCACGTCCCAACTGAGCTGAAAAGCGCCGAGTACGTGTTTATCCGCCACGACGCTCACCGGGACCCACTCAAGCCTCCTTACACTGGTCCCTTCCGCGTCATAGAGCCGGCAGACAAAACCTTTTCGGTCGATATCGGAGGTAAACCGGACCACATATCGGTTGACCTGCTGAAGCCGGCACACTTAGACCTGGACCGCCGAGTCGAAATCGCTCAACCGCCAAAACGGGGCCGACTGCCCACAGTCGCCGTGCCAGATCCACCACAACCGCCCGCCAGTTCCACCACCGTCCATCAGCTTCCACTTCAGGGTTACAGAAGTCGCTCGGACAGTGTAGTGTATGTGCCTTTAAGTCAGAACTACTTTCACAGCTCCTGTATCCTGTAGTACCGGCAGTGACCACACCGGCATATAAGCTTTGCGCATGCCTCTGTACCCCCAGTCTTGAGACTACCCTCCTCCAGTAAAGACCTGTTTATTGTTAATGTACAGCATCCGTGTGATTACTTAATAATAGCATATCCACTGAACCACGGATCCAACAGACAGGCTTGTCAGGCCTCCTCGCCGTCTCACTTTTCTGGGGGGGCGCATGTGGCGGAGCCACTAAAGAACTCAGATCGTTTGTATATAATTCCCTTTAACAACATGTTAGCTACAGCCTGAGTCTGTATCTTTATTTATACTGTTTACTTGTACAGAGGGTGATTACTTTAACAGCACGGGTAAACGCGATGACGTCACGCCGTACATCACGTGATCCCCCACTGGCGGGAAGAACGTGATGATGTCATGACACCAGCAGTCCTCGTGGAGCCTCCGAACTGAATAGACCTACACTCGATCTTCTCCTACAGTTACTTGTTTAAACCTGTTAGTTTCCATTAAACTTCGTTTTGTTTGAGCGCCTGAGTGGACCTCAGTCTTTGGATAGGAACTAGACATTCCTATAGTGTCATGAATCTGATCATTCAGGACGAAATGATTCATGAAATAACACTGGGCGGCCAGCTGGTGGCGGCGTCCAAGAAGTATAAATGCTCGGGCATGGGCCTAGCATGCCCAGGACTTTTTCGTAACCAGTAACTAGTGTTGTAACTAGAATCTCATGGTTGTGAAACAGTTGATTAAAGCCTTGTTTTATACTCAACCAAGTGCTTAGTGAGTTTTCTTACGTCACACTGTGTGTTTATATATCTGAGTGAGAATACACTGACTGTGTGTTTATATATCTGTGAGTGAGAATGCACTGACTGTGTGTTTATATATCTGTGAGTCAGAATACACTGTTTATATATCTGTGAGTGAGAATACACTGACTGTGTGTTTATATACCTGTGAGTGAGAATACACTGACTGTGTGTTTATATATCTGTGAGTGAGAATACACTGACAGTGTGTTTATATATCTGTGAGTGAGAATGCACTGACTGTGTGTTTATATATCTGTGAGTGGGAATACACTGTTTTTATATCTGAGTGAGAATACACTGACTGTGTTTATATATCTGTGAGTGAGAATACACTGACTGTGTGTTTATACATCTGTGAGTGAGAATGCACTGACTGTGTGTTTATATATCTGTGAGTGGGAATACACTGTTTTTATATCTGAGTGAGAATACACTGACTGTGTTTATATATCTGAGTGAGAATACACTGACTGTGTTTATATATCTGTGATTGAGAATACACTGACTGTGTTTATATATCTGTGAGTGAGAATACACTGACTGTGTTTATATATCTGTGATTGAGAATACACTGTTTATATATCTGAGTGAGAATACACTGACTGTGTTTATATATCTGAGTGAGAATACACTGACTGTGTTTATATATCTGTGAGTGGGAATACACTGTTTTTATATCTGAGTGAGAATACACTGACTGTGTTTATATATCTGAGTGAGAATACACTGACTGTGTTTATATATCTGTGAGTGAGAATACACTGTTTTTATATCTGAGTGAGAATACACTGACTGTGTGTTTATATATTGTAAGGGGGGTTATCTTACACCCAGGTAGTCCTGGGTACCTCGGGCTGATGTACAGTCCCTGAGGAGTTTGGGGCTTTTGACTGTTTATAGCCAATCACAGTCCTCAGAGAATTTCTCTGAGTAAGTGCTTCTTGGTTGTTTATACCAGATACAACCCCAGGCAGAGTTTCAGCCTGTCCCACTTAATCTAACTGCTCATTCCCAATTGCAGCTCATCCCCCAAATTACTGGCGTGAGGTTTTGAATCCCACTTCCCCCACTACTGTTCTACAACGCGAATTACAGCTTGGACATTTGTGACAGATTCAAATTGCAGTAACCAGAAGCAGACACCGGATAAAAGATACAACTCACTTTATTTGGACACGTGAAACACAAGCAAGGCAATAATCTCAGTACCGAACTCCACACAGCACTTCCCACTGAAAGTTCCTTGACGTCTTTAAACCTGAACAAGTTCTTAAAACAGCACCTTAAACATAGAACTTTAAACTTAACCAATCGTTCTGGGAAGGGAAAACATAGGGTGAAACCGAACTAAAATGACCTTAAACCCTATTCCTATTACCACAAGCCTCCCATCCTCCTATCACTAAGTGGGGTGATCCTCATTGAGGAAAGCTCATACTCACAGTCCCCTTCCGTACGGTTTTGAAAACGCTTTCGGTCCGGAACCGCGCTTTTCTCCCCCCTCGCTCTCCGGTCTCTGGTTCCGATGCCTCCGTGGTCCGCGGGCTTCTTCTTCCTTCCTTCTCGTCGGGCGTTCCTTCGACTCTGCCTCCACACGCACATGCTGTCTGTGAGATTCTCACCCCAGTTATACTGTATCTGGGCTTGAGAGTCCTTTGTCTTTAGATATCAATAATGGTCCGGTGATGGCTGTCCCTTTGTGTCCGGTCCGGTGCTCAAAGTGTGAGTAGGTGCGAAGTGTAGACTAGATTGTCCGTTAATCCTTTTCCTTTGTCTTGTTTGGCTTTGGAAGCTCCTGGCTCTGACCAGTCTGTTCCCTCTTTGTGAGGTTTGTTTTGGGTTGAGCTCTTGCCCTGTAGAGGTGTTGCGTCTGGTGTTTTGGGTTGGGGTGACCAGGGCCTTTAGATGCTAATGGCCCCCAGTTCACCCTTCCTTCTGGAATGTTCTGTCGGTTGAGAATGATGTGTTGCCTTTTTAAAGAAAATGTTTTTCATGGGATCCAAAAATTCCTCCTTTCCGGGGTCCGGGGACCCCTTCCAACTCTGGGTAGAGGTTCTCGTATGGCCTCTCCCCAACTGGGAGACCCCCACCTTCCCCTCAGCTTAAACTAGAAATTACCACGCACACACAATTCAAAATCACGCAGTTTAAACAGGTTTCTGGGGAAATGCCCCCTTCTTAGCTCGGGCAATCCGCAGCTTTCTGTGACCCTGCTGTGTCCTTGGGATCCTTGTGACCCTTACAGGCCCCCGTTTGACACTCTCCAATATAGAGTGTCACCAAGCGCAGGAGCAAGGATCCTGGTTTCCTTACAAAGTAAACGGACATTTTGTTAACACTCTAATTACAAATGTACATATCTAGGGTACACACACAATATCCAAGTGACATTTCCCAATAAACCAAATCACTCCACACATTATTTCCATTATATACTGCTCCATATACGACTTTTCTCTGCTTTGCGTCACAGTCCTAATTGGCCCCTAATCCCTCCATCGCGTGTACATAGCGGGCCTGGCGGTTTGCTCTTCTCATCTTACAGGTGATGAATATTAAATAAAACATTACTACTAGCTGACCGATCACCAGGGCATGAGATGCGATGCGTTCCCAGGGGGTGGTCTCTACGTCGAGCCCTATGTCCCACCATGGTCTAGCCGCAATTTCCTCGATCTCTGCCCCCAACTCTATCGTTTTTTGTAGTAAGGTATAAAAATGTTTCTGTGATAATGCAACTGCTTTCAATAATGTGGTTAAGTGTTCAGGCAGGAAGGGAATAGGGTATCCAAAATGTGCAGCATAATCCTGCAAGTTAGAGGTGTTGTGTTTTATAGTGAGGTGAACCGTGGAGGGGTCCGGGATCGGAGTAATTTGTTCCTGGGCCACTTGAACCTCAGCCTGTGGCTTGAAGCAGAAACTGCTGTCACTGACCGGACATGACACGTTCTGTCCGTACCGGTAGTGCTTCACGCTGGTGGCAACACAATAGGTCCCACCCCCTACATATGCCACCTGGGGTGGTACATGGTCCACAGCCATCACCTCCATGGTGCAATTTATAGGTGCGGAGTTGGCAGCCTTGAACCCACACTGGGGTCTAGCAAAACTGTTCAAGTGCTGGGGACACAAGACTATGTGTGACCCCTTGCTTCGGCACCCAGAAAGGTCTGTCCCTGTTATAGAGTGCTCCCGCCTTATGACATAGGCGGGGACCGTGTGGAACCGGACATGTACCCCTCCATGGATAACCCCAATGTTCTCTACCCTGTACAAGGGCGCAGGCACGGCTGCCTCCCCCAGTACAGGTATCCTCACTATTATCCCCATGATGGTGTGGTTTGACTTCCCGCAATCTACAGGAACAGGGTACGTCTCTGAGGCCAAACGGAGCTGACATGGGCTCAATGAGTGGTTGAACGGGTGGAGTGCCTCCAGGTGCTTATTGCTGATCCAGGAGGGGACGAGGCCTTGTTTCAGGTCCTCTAAATTGCTCCGCCCCTCTCCCAGCAGCCAGGCCCCATATAGGACACAAACCTCATTTTGGGCAGCCTGTCCTGACGCATTCCTATCTTCCCTGATCAACTCATTGATCACCCTGGCATGCTTTTCCAATTCGGCAATGACCTCCTTTAAATGGATGGTCATTGCCTGGTCCTCATGTAACTCCTCCCCTACTACCCTATTCTCATCCCCCAGTATCTTCCTGAGCTGGTTCTTTAACCCCCGGGTTTGCATGGCCAATTGGGCATTATCCATGCTATTGATCATGGAGGTCCCTGTGTTAAAAGCGGTGAACCCATCATTTATCAAACCCCTTTTTTGCCTGCCTATGTACACTGTATCTGCTTCCTGTGCTGCTTCCGCTTCGTATGCTGTTTCGCCCCCGGTGTGTCCCAGGTCCAATTCGTAGAACTGCCTGAACATCTCCCGGAGGAGGGTCTGGCACAACCGTTCGGTCTCTTTCGGGCACCACTTTGGTAAGTGGACTTCTGTTAGATTTAGGATCACCGAAGCCACCGCGTAGTGTATCCCCTGGTAAAGTAGTTTGTCGGTGGGGAGTAGAACTAGACCATTCCCTGGGCCCTGGGTGGTGGGTGGACATCTGTCAACTGCTATTGGAGCTGTCGGTGCGGTAGGTATGGGTTGTCTTGGTCGTGCTGTCAGGTGAGTGGCGTTCATGCTGATAGGGATTTTTGGGGTGACACAGGCGGCTCCAGAGATGTTCCACCTGACGCCGCTCCCCTCGTCCAACCAGTGCCTCAAAAAGGCTATAGACAGGCCCTCCGGGCAGACCCTACTCGAGCCCCACATGCACACATACATGCCTTCCTCAGACTTCCACCACTTGTCCCAACACACACTCACTCCCCCTCCCTTTCCCGTTACAGTCCGGTAGGTGCTGTTATCCAGTCGCTCCCAGTCAGCTTCCGGGTTCCCCATATCCTCGCTCAGCTTCCTGAGCCACCACCACCTTCCCAGCGGGATCTTCCCCTCACAATGTAAACAAACTCTCTTCCCCTCTGTCACTTCAACCCGGGAGGCGTTCATGGTTCTCCTAGGGCAGTGGACGGATGCTTCCCCATACGTGACCCCGGGCTGGCTAGAATACCTGGTCGAATTGGACCCCAACCACCCTGGCCACCTTCCCTCATGGAAGTACTCCTCGGTCCCTCTACCCTTGGTGTCCCGCCTCCGGTCGTGACTGTGGGAGGCTTTCCTCCCGAGCACCCGTATACATAAGCCAATTCGCGGTCTCCTCTGCGTCCCTCGCTCACTCGTATCAGGACCAGTGCGATTAGTGTGGCTATCCCGAATAGCGCTATTTCCATCTTTTCCATCATTCTGTAACACAAAACAGAGGGCCTTGCCTTAGGTTCACCCAGGCTTGGCTCGCATAACATAATATCCTCAAAAATACTCTTTCACATCATAATAGACCCCCCCCCTCTTTTTTTTTTAATCCCAGGACCGAACTTTAAAGTTTTATCTTAGTCTGTACTGCTGCCACCCGTCTCCGGGTGGCCAGGGCTGGTCCTGAGGAAGCGTTTCTTCAGCTTCTTCCTTGGCCGGTAACGCGGCCTGAAGTCTGGAGTCCACTTAACCACTTGTTTTGGCACTCGGACGGGTCTCCCGGGCGGGTCTGTCCCCGGTCCCTGGGTGCCCCCGGAATCCCAAACCATCCTCCCGGAGCCCTCACTCCCTCCTCCGCGCGCTCTCCACTCGAGCACTGGCGGCGGGGTTGCTGTGGCTGCCTTCCCTACACTAGTCTCAGGTCCCCCGTTAGATGCTTGGCTTCGGTCCCAGAGGTCTGCCCTGTCCTCTGTGTACTCCCCTTCTATCTCTTCATTCTGCCTATTGGACTGGAGAAACTGACCTATCGGTATCCTCCTCCCTGGGCGGAGTTTCAAAATGCACCCTTCTAACCCCTCCTCCTGTAGGCTGTTCGACTGGGGTGGGCTCCCCTTCCCTGGGGGACTTCTCCCCCCCAGTGGCTCCTGATAGGGGACTCCCCATAGGCCATAGATTGGCCAGTGTCCACGGCTCCCTTGGGCTCATTCGCCGTGGACTCGGAATGGGTGGGGCATCTGGGGTCTCGTCTGAGTCCCAATGCATAGGTGTGAGCTGCCCAGTCATACAGCCCACCACCCCCTTTGCTGGGGCTGGCGCGGTGGCTGTACCTGCTGCAGGCACCGGTGCCTTGGCTGTGGTCGGGAGGCTGTTGTCTCCCGGACCGGCCCCTACTCCTGCCTTTCCTTTCTTTGTGCGAGGCTCCCCCGGGTTGAATAGTTTACATTGGTTAATGTGGAACCACTTGGTTCTGCGAGGTAGTTTCACTGCATACACCATGGGCCTGGCTTTGTCCACAATGGCATAAGGTCCCTGGTATAATGCTTCGAACACCCCCACCCGGGCGAAGTTCCTCACCATGACTTGGTCTCCCACCTCCCACTCGTGGTGCTTCCTAGGCTCCAGTAACAGCTTGTTACTCCTATGCTGTCTGCCCATGTTACTAGCTGCCTGCCAGTGAATCTGCTTGAGGCGCTCATGCAGATTCTTGGTAAACTTGTCCCGGTCTACCTCCCTGGCCTGTCCTTCGGTGAGTACTGGGGCTAGTACATGGGTGGGGGTCCTCATGGTCCGCCCGGTCATTAGCTCATGTGGGGAATACCCGGTGCTCTTTGACTGGCTGGCCCGGACACCCATAAGGACCAACGGTAAGACCTCCGCCCACTTCTTGGGAGAGTCTGCCGTTTCCTTACGCAGCCTTTCTTTGATGGTACGATTTGAACGCTCCACAATGCCTGAAGACTGTGGGTTGTGTGAGACGTGCCACTTCCCTTTTATGCCCAGCACCTTGAGGGTTGCTTGCATGACCTGTCCTGTGAAGTGGCTTCCCTGGTCTGATTCCACATACTGGGGAAGTCCCCATCTGGAGAACACTTCCCTTACTAAAATTCTAGCGGTTCCTAGTGCTGTGGCTGTTCGGCAGGGGAAGGCTTCAACCCATTTTGAAAACACATCCACAAGCACTAAACAGAACTTGTAACCTCCCTGGGCGGTGGGTAGGGGCCCGATGTAGTCGACCTGGATCGACTGCCATGGTCCCTCTACCCTCCTAATGTGTCCCATCGACACCTTTCTTTTCTGGGGATCTGGATTGTTTGCTGCACACACCAGGCAGCTTGCGCAGAACTCTCGGACATCTTCCCTGAGTCCTACCCACCACCCCACCTGTTCCACCCGTTGCCAGGTGGTCTCAGGTCCGGGGTGCCCCGCTCCTGGACCCTCATGGGCCAGTTGGAGGAACTCCCTCTGGTGCTGCTTCGGTACGACCCACTGATCCCCTCTGAACAGCATCCTTTCTTTGATCTGGAATGCTGCCCCTCCGTAAGGTCCTTCGACCTTTTTCCCCTTTTTTAGCTTCTCCAGGACGGCCTTAAGGACGGGATCCTGCACCTGGACCACCTGTAGGTCTGGGGCCAATGCTACCCCTGCGCTCCCTTGTGCCCCTGTCCCGCCCTGGAGAGCGGCTACTGGACCCCCCCGTAAGGATTCCAGAAGGTGCCCACTCGAGCCCCTTCTTTGGCCAGTGCGTCGGCCATACCGTTCCCTTCCGCTCGAGGCTCCGTTTTGGAGTGAGCCTTTACCTTATGGATATAAATATCCCCTTCGGTCCCTACTGCGGCCATTATCCTCTGTAGCAACGGCTTTGTTGCCAGGGGTTTCCCATCCGCTGAGGTGTACCCCCGGCGTGCCCAGATGGCCAGATACTCAGTGCACGAGTTGTAGGTGAACATACTGTTGCTGCAAATCGTGTAGGGTCTAGGGAACTCCTCGGGGTGGGTCACTACATACACCACCGCCGACAGTTCAGCATGCTGGGCGTTCATGGTGCTCGGGAGCTTTATGGTCAGGGCAATGCCCGCCCCAGGATCATAAATCCCGCACCCTGTGAGCCTCTCCCCTGCTGACATTGTACTGGATCCATCCACATAGATCTCCCGGCCCGTGGGGTGTATCCCTGCCCGGAGACCGATGTCGATGTCCCAGACCCCTTCGACCGAGCACTGATGAGCCTCCCCTGCATAAAGCATATTGGCTGCCAGCTTGGGATCACACAGTCCTTTTACTTTCAGGGGCATTGATGAGAGCAGGAGGGTCCAGCGAGCAATGCGCACACTGCTCACAGTCCCATCCTTGATTCTCCCATCCAGCAGCATCTGAGTCGGGGTGTGATGGGTGAGGGGGGTCACTGTGGATGCACCTGTGAAAATCCGCGACCGTTTCACTGCCCAGCGAGTGGCCAGCAGAAGCCTTTCACAATTGGAGTATCCTCTCTCCACGTCGGTGAGGACCCTGGAGGAGTAGACCACAGGTCTCAGCTGGCCGTGCCGTTCCTGAAGCAGCACTGAGCTTAAGCTGTCCCCGCTGGCGGCTACTTCCAGGTAGAACTCCTCTTCCCCATTAATTGCTCCCAGGGCCGGCGCGGTCTGGAGGTCCCTCTTGAGGCGCGCAAATGCTTCCCTGCACCCCTCATCCCACTCCCAGTCCACACCCTTGTGCAGAAGACGGAGTAGAGGGGCTGCAGTGGCAGCATACCCCTCAATAAAGTCCCTGGAGTACCCGGTCAATCCCAGGAATGATCGGACCCCTGTGACTGTGGTGGGGGCAGGCAGCTCCTGCACTGCCTTCCTCCTAGCCCCATCTATCGCTCTTTCTCCTGCGCGTAGGGTCAGACCCAGGAATTTTACTTCCCTTTGCCCTACCTGCGCTTTCTTGGGGTTTACCTTCAACCCTGCTTCCCATAGCGTTTCCAGTAGCTCGGCCAATAGGGGGCCATGCTCTTCCTCTGTCTCAGAGAATAGCAGCAGGTCATCCACGTATTGCACCAGCTGCCCAGGCTGGCTGAAGTTCTTTAAACTGTCAGCCATGCACTGGTGGAATATACTTGGCGAATTGTGGAAACCCTGTGGCAAACAATTCCAAGTATACTGCTGCCCTTTAAAAGTGAAGGCAAACTTATACTGATCTTCCCTTCTGGGTGGGACAGACCAGAAACCATTGGAAATATCCAGCACTGTGAAGATGGTTGCGGAGGCTGGAATACTTCCAATGAGGTCGGCTACTGCAGCCACTGTCGGGGCGCAGGCTGGGATATTTTTATTCAAGACTCGATAGTCCACTGTGGCTCTCCATGAATCGTCCGGCTTCTTCACCGGCCAAAGTGGAGAGTTCACATGGGTTGCTATCGTTCTTAAAACCCCTTGCTCAACCAGGGATCCCAGAGCGATGGTTAAATCTGCCTCAGCCTCCCTCGGGAAATTGTACTGTCGCTGCGGGTGCGTCATGGGGTCCCCATCTACCCTGACTTCTACCCCATGCATCCTTCCACAGTCGTGTTTGTGAGTGGCGAAGGCCTTTAAATTTGTCTGCATAACTGCTTGGAACTGTACCGGGGTGCTGTTGATCAGGGCTGCCAGATCATAACCCTCTTTGGGTTTCTCCTGTGCGCCCTGTATGATCGCGAGCTCCTCCGTACCTAAGTCCCCCACTGCCCCCCAAAGGCAGTGGTTCCTCAGGTCGATGAGGATGCCTTGGTGGCTGGTAAAATCAGCCCCCAGTATCCCCTGACCTGTCCCCTTCCACTTGGTTAAAACGCAAGTCCATTGCTCCTGGAGAGGTCCCAAGCGCAGCTGGACTGGAACTGTGAGGAATCCTGTCTGCTCACTGTTGGTGAAGCTTGTGAGGCCGAAAGGGACGCCGCTGGACAGGGGTGAGGTGCTGGGGCTGTCTGCATGGACCAGGGTCACCGAAGCCCCTGTGTCCAGCAGATATGATCCCCTGACACCCTGCACCTCCAGTTCAACGCGCGGTCGCTTCCACTCATCATAGCTCACCGGGCACAGGTAGACAGGTTCCCCGGGGGCTAGTCAGGATTCTGCAGCCTGGGAGATCTTCTCCCCCTGCACTGCAGCTATCTGGCCCCGCTCCTGATCCTCTAAAACCTTCAGCGCTCCCCTCAGTATGTCCTTCAGGCTGCCTTGCTGCGGCGCGCTCTGGGCTGCTGGCTGGCTGGATTTCTGAGCTGGGGCTGCTGGTGGCTGAGGAGCCTGCCTCTTCTGGGTTTGAGCTGCAGCCTGTTTGGCTTTCTGGGCTTGGTCTGCGCTTGGTTCAGCAGGGGCAGGGGCCCTTTGATCCCTCCAAGGATTCTCACACTCCTTTCTCCAATGCCCTAGCTCCCCACACCCGAAGCAGGCTTTCTCCCTGCTTGGTCTGGAGCCATCTCTTCCCTCCCAGCCCATCTCTCTCCTAATTGGGTGTGGGCTATCCACGGGACAGAAGGGTCTGTACTGGCTGTTTGAGTTTTTGCCCTCCTGCCTCCATTCCCTTCGCCCCTGGGCGGGTGTGATCTCACAGATCTTACCCTTCCCTGTCTTCCCTTCTGCTTGGGCACTTTTAAAGAAAATGGTAAGCTGCCGGAGGACTGTCTCCTCTGCAAGCTGGGGGTCTCGGGGGTCAAACCAGGCTCGTGCCTGGGTTCGCAGCTCCGGAGTGCTGTTGGCTATCAGGGTGCTAAACCAGCGAACCCGATCATCTGCTCCCAGGGCCGCTCGGTCCAGACCCCCTGCACGGGCCTCATTGAACGCTATCCACAGCCTGTCTGCAAAACACCTGGGGTTCTCCTTTGCCCTTTGCTGAGTCTTCTCAACTCGGGAGAAGAAGCTACCATCATCCGCCCCCAACACATCCAGGACCTCCTCCTTGACTTGGGCGAATGTGTTCCTCCCTATCTTACTATCAGAGGAGAGGTTGTCGGCCACCTCCTCTTCCAGGGAAAATAGTAGCATCTTGGCTCTCTCTCCCTGGTCGCAACCGTTTAAATCCCCCGCCTGCTCTACTTTAAGAAAGTGAGCAGTGGCATCCCCTTTATATCCCAGTTTAGAGAAGTGGGTGACCATCGCCTGTAACTGAGGCACAGAGTGGGGCAGAACGAAACGGCTAGTCACTGCTCCCGGGACCCCATTTACAGCTGGACCAAATTTAACGTGGGCGACGGGACACACTGGCCCTGGTCCCACCGGCTTGCTTGGCTCCTGTGGCTCAAGCTCCGGCTCCATTACAGGAGCTGTGGGGAGGGGTCTAACCTCCTCTTCCTCCTCCTGCCCCCTTTCTGGGGCCGGTGTGACCGAACACACTACGCCTCTCTGGGACTTAGCTATAGCTTGGGTGAGGTATTTGATTTGGTCCAGGCAGGGGCCGTGGTCCGTGGCCAGGGCTTGACTCGCCTCCTGCCACGTGAGCTTCCAGGCTGCCCTAACCTCCTTTAAATCCTCCCCCAACTCAGCGTTCTCTTGAGCATAGCGAGCATTTCTTTCTTGCAGCCTCAATGCTGCAGTTTGGGCTCCTGTTACCTGCGCCTGCAGGTACTCCTTGTAAATTCGAGAACTCTCTGCCTCCAGAGCCCTTTCTCTCCTTTCGTCCGCTAGTTGCTCAAGTGCCTCAGCCAGCTTCTCTTCCACAGCTGCTATCTTTTCCTTTGCTACATCCCCTGCTGCCCGAGCCTGCTCCTCTAAATCTAACACCTCGGCATGGGACCTTTCTTTTAAATCTACCACCTCTGCTTGGAGGGTCGCCACCTGCCTGTCGAGCAACTTTACTTGCTTTTCTAGGCACAGCAGCCAGACTGCCTTCTCCACATTAGCTTTGTGGTCTTTACCCTGGGTCCACTTTGCTGCAGCTGCCTCTGGGCGTGCACTGCGCAGCAGGCCCATCACCCATGGTTTTCTAACATTGAGCTTGGTACAGATATAGTCTCCTAGTTCTCCTTCATTCTAGTTTCTGGTTCAACCTCTGGACTGCTGTCTGTCACATTGTCTTTGCTTACACATTCTCCTACCTGGCTCGCCATTTTGTAAGGGGGGTTATCTTACACCCAGGTAGTCCTGGGTACCTCGGGCTGATGTACAGTCCCTGAGGAGTTTGGGGCTTTTGACTGTTTATAGCCAATCACAGTCCTCAGAGAATTTCTCTGAGTAAGTGCTTCTTGGTTGTTTATACCAGATACAACCCCAGGCAGAGTTTCAGCCTGTCCCACTTAATCTAACTGCTCATTCCCAATTGCAGCTCATCCCCCAAATTACTGGCGTGAGGTTTTGAATCCCACTTCCCCCACTACTGTTCTACAACGCGAATTACAGCTTGGACATTTGTGACAGATTCAAATTGCAGTAACCAGAAGCAGACACCGGATAAAAGATACAACTCACTTTATTTGGACACGTGAAACACAAGCAAGGCAATAATCTCAGTACCGAACTCCACACAGCACTTCCCACTGAAAGTTCCTTGATGTCTTTAAACCTGAACAAGTTCTTAAAACAGCACCTTAAACATAGAACTTTAAACTTAACCAATCGTTCTGGGAAGGGAAAACATAGGGTGAAACCGAACTAAAATGACCTTAAACCCTATTCCTATTACCACAAGCCTCCCATCCTCCTATCACTAAGTGGGGTGATCCTCATTGAGGAAAGCTCATACTCACAGTCCCCTTCCGTACGGTTTTGAAAACGCTTTCGGTCCGGAACAGCGCGCTTTTCTCCCCCCTCGCTCTCCGGTCTCTGGTTCCGATGCCTCCGTGGTCCGCGGGCTTCTTCTTCCTTCCTTCTCGTCGGGCGTTCCTTCAACTCTGCCTCCACACGCACATGCTGTCTGTGAGATTCTCACCCCAGTTATACTGTATCTGGGCTTGAGAGTCCTTTGTCTTTAGATACCAATAATGGTCCGGTGATGGCTGTCCCTTTGTGTCCGGTCCGGTGCTCAAAGTCTAAGTAGGAGCGAAGTGTAGACTAGATTGTCCGTTAATCCTTTTCCTTTGTCTTGTTTGGCTTTGGAAGCTCCTGGCTCTGACCAGTCTGTTCCCTCTTTGTGAGGTTTGTTTTGGGTTGAGCTCTTGCCCTGTAGAGGTGTTGCATCTGGTGTTTTGGGTTGGGGTGACCAGGGCCTTTAGATGCTAATGGCCCCCAGTTCACCCTTCCTTCTGGAATGTTCTGTCGGTTGAGAATGATGTGTTGCCTTTTTAAAGAAAATGTTTTTCATGGGATCCAAAAATTCCTCCTTTCCGGGGTCCGGGGACCCCTTCCAACTCTGGGTAGAGGTTCTCGTATGGCCTCTCCCCAACTGGGAGACCCCCACCTTCCCCTCAGCTTAAACTAGAAATTACCACGCACACACAATTCAAAATCACACAGTTTAAACAGGTTTCTGGGGAAATGCCCCCTTCTTAGCTCGGGCAATCCGCAGCTTTCTGGGACCCTGCTGTGTCCTTGGGATCCTTGTGACCCTTACAATATCTGTGAGTAAGAATACACTGACTGTGTTTATATATTTGTGAGTGAGAATACACTGACTGTGTTTATATATTTGTGAGTGAGAATACACTGACTGTGTGTTTATATATCTGTGAGTGAGAATACACTGACTGTGTGTTTATATACCTGTGAGTGAGAATACACTGACTGTGTGTTTATATATCTGTGAGTGAGAATGCACTGACTGTGTGTTTATATATCTGTGAGTGAGACTACACTGACTGTGTGTTTATATATCTGAGTAAGAATACACTGACTGTGTTTATATATTTGTGAGTGAGAATACACTGACTGTGTTTATATATTTGTGAGTGAGAATACACTGACTGTGTGTTTATATATCTGTGAGTGAGAATACACTGACTGTGTGTTTATATATCTGTGAGTGAGAATGCACTGACTGTGTGTTTATATATCTGTGAGTGAGAATACACTGACTGTGTTTATATATCTGTGAGTGAGAATACACTGACTGTGTGTTTATATATCTGTGAGTGAGAATGCACTGACTGTGTGTTTATATATCTGTGAGTGAGAATACACTGACTGTGTGTTTATATATCTGTGAGTGAGAATACACTGACTGTGTGTTTATATACCTGTGAGTGAGAATACACTGACTGTGCGTTTATATATCTGTGAGTGAGAATACACTGACTGTGTGTTTATATATCTGTGAGTGAGAATACACTGACTGTGTGTTTATATATCTGTGAGTGAGAATACCCTGACTGTGTGTTTATATATCTGTGAGTGAGAATACACTGACTGTGTGTTTATATATCTGTGAGTGAGAATACACTGACTGTGTTTATATATCTGATATACCTATCAATTCATCCAATGAAAAGCGACGAGTTAAGAAAGTAACTATAGGTTTTTATTGGCTAAATAACAGAGCCCACCCTCGTGGGTGATCGGATCCAACAAGGAGGAATACCAGCCAGTCGACCACCTTTATACCTGGGCAGGTAGGTGGAGCCATGGGCGGAGTCAGCAGTGGTCAGCCCAGGTATAACAGTGTGACAAGAGGCGACCTCATATAGTGATACAACAGTGTGAACAGTGATAACCATAGAGTAACGATATAACAGTGATAACTATAGTGTAACGATAGTGAACGATAAAAGTGGTTTACCACATTCACCCCTTGTTTAGATTTGAGCCCGGCGGGGTGAAGTGTACTACCAGTTCTGGTATGTCAGTCTGTCCGGAGGCCTCGTGAGCCTTTCTGATCGTCGCAGCGGCGGTGTTGCATTATCCGGTGTTAATGCTGGTGTCTGCGTGGTCGGCGAAGGCTCGTGGGGTTCCGGCATGCCGTCTACCTGGGCTGGAATTGGGGGGGTGGTCGGGGGGGGTGAAGGTGGTGTCTCCGGAGTGCCCGAGGGTGCGAGGTCTCGTAAGGAGACTGTGTCCTCCTGCCCGTCTGGGTATGCCACATAGGCGTACTGGGGGTTGGCGTGCAGGAGGTCCACCCTCTTGACCAGGGGGTCCGTTTTATGGGCCCTCACGTGCTTTCACAGCAAGACTGACCCCGGAGAGGTCAGCCAGGTTGGTAGAGTGGTTCCCGTAGTCGACTTCCTGGGGAAAACAAACATTCGTTCATGGGGGGTGGCGTTAATGGCAGTGCAGAGTAGTGACCGGATGGAATGCAGCGCTGCCGGGAGGACTTCCTGCCAGCGGGAGGCTGGGAGGCCCTTAGACTTTAAGGCTAAGAGGACAGCCTTCCATACCGTCGCGTTCTCTCTTTCCACCTGGCCGTTCCCTCGGGGGTTGTAGCTGGTGGTCTTGCTTGCGGCAATACCTCTCGCTAGTAGGAACTGACGGAGTTCCTCGCTCATGAAGGAGGAGCCCCGGTCACTATGTATATAGTTTGGGAACCCGAACAAGGTGAAGAGGTCGTTCAGGCATTTAATGACCGTGGTACTGGTCATGTCTGGGCAGGGGAAGGCAAAAGGGAAACGGGAGTACTCATCAACAATGTTGAGGAAGTACACATTACGGTCAGAGGACGGGAGGGGCCCCTTAAAGTCGATGCTCAGGCGCTCGAAGGGGCGGGTGGCCTTGATCAGGCTTGCTCTGTCCGGCCTAAAGAAGTGCGGTTTGCACTCGGCACAGGTCTGGCAGTTCCTGGTCATGGTCCTGACCTCCTCGACGGAGTAGGGCAGGTTGCGGGCCTTAATGAAGTGGTAAAGTCTGGTGACCCCGGGGTGGCAGAGGTCGTTGTGAAGGGTCTGAAGTCTATCACTTTGCGTGCTGGCGCATGTAATTCGTGACAGAGCATCAGGGGGTTCGTTCAGCTTACCTGGCCGGTACAAGATATCATAATCATAGGTGGAGAGCTCGATTCTCCACCTCAAGATCTTGTCATTCTTGATTTTGCCCCTCAGCTTGTTATTAAACATAAAAGCGACCGAACGCTGGCCGGTGAGGAGGGTAAATTGTTTGCCTGCCAGGTAATGCCTCCAGCATCGTACCGCCTCCACAATCGCCTGGGCCTCCTTCTCGACCGACGAGTGTCGGATCTCAGGGCCCTGTAGGGTCCTTGAGAAGAAGGCCACTGGTCTCCCCTCCTGGTTAAGGGTAGCGGCTAGGGCGAAGTCGGATGCATCGCTCTCCACTTGGAAGGGGATGGACTCATCCACTGCGTGCATTGTGGCCTTGGCAATGTCTCCCTTAATGAGGGAGAAGGCTGCGCACGCTTCCTCCGTAAGGGGGGAGGATGTGGACTTCATGAGGGGTCTGGCTTTGTCTGCATAATTGGGCACCCATTGGGTATAGTAGGCGAAGAGCCCCAGGGTTCTCTTCAGAGCCTTTGGACAGTGGGGGAGGGGTAGCTCCATGAGGGGACGCATTCTTTCGGGGTCGGGGCCGATGACTCCGTTCTCTACTACACAGCCGAGGATGGCAAGGCGCGAGGTGTTAAACACACATTTCTCCTTATTGTAGGTGAGGTTCAGCCGTTGGGCCGTACGGAGAAATCTCTCCAGATTAACGTCATGGTCCTGCCGGTCGCGGCCGCAGATGGTGACGTTATCTAGGTAGGGGAACGTGGTGTGCAGCCCGTTCTGGTCAACCATCCGGTCCATCTCCCTTTGGAAGACCGAAACCCCGTTGGTGACGCCGAAGGGAACCCTAAGGAAGTGGTAGAGGCGGCCATTCGCCTCGAAGGCGGTATACTGGCGGTCCTCAGGGCGGATAGGGAGTTGGTGGTAGGCCGACTTAAGGTCGATGGTAGAGAATACTCGGTATTGTGCGATCTGATTGACCATATCAGATATGCGGGGAAGGGGGTATGCGTCCAGCTGGGTGTACCTGTTTATGGTCTGGCTGTAGTCGATGACCAGGCGGTTTTTATTGCCGGTCTTAACGACCACGACCTGGGCACGCCAGGGGCTGGTGCTCCCTTCGATGATGCCCTCCTTCAGGAGACGCTGCACCTCAGAGCTAATGAAAGCTCTGTCCCCGGCGCTGTACCGCCTGCTCTTGGTAGCGACGGGTTTGCAGTCGGGGGTGAGGTTAGCGAACAGGGAAGGTGGCGGGACCTTGAGGGTGGATAGGCCGCAGGTGTTACGCGGTGGGCGGTTTAAGATCTGCTGGTTGTCGACTGTGAGTGGGGGGAGGGGTCCGCCGTATGCTAGCGTGACGCTTTGCAGGTGGGATTGGAAGTCTAGCCCTAGTAGGACGGCAGCGCATAGCTGGGGCAGGACGAGGAGTTTAAAATTTTTATACTCCGTACCCTTAACCGACAGGGTCACAACACAATAGCCGCTGATGTCTGTGGCGTGTGACCTCGATGCCATCGAGATCCGGTTGCGCGTTGGCTGGACAGGGAGGGAGTAGTGGCTCACCGTGTCTGGGTGGATGAAACTCTCCGTGCTTCCGCTGTCGAACAGGCAGGTCGTGGCGTGGCCGTTTACTTTGATGTCCATCATGGACTTGGACAGGTGATGCGGGCGGGCTTGGTCCAGTGTGACGGAGGCTAGTGTATAGCTGAGCGAGTTGCTGTAGTCTGCGGGTGAGGCGGTAGTCGGGTCTAGAGGCACGGTGGCGGTCGAGCGTGGTGGGTAAAATGGCGTCTCCCACGAGGTTGGACAAAATGGCGGAGAAGATGGCTGCCCCCGTAACTCACATGAGGCACTGCTGGTGTCGGTTGCCTGGATCAAAGATGGCCACCCCCATGACTCACATGTGGGGATGCTGGCCTCTGTTGCCTTGATGGAAGATGGCCGCCCCCACAGCTCGCATGAGGCACTGCTGGCCTCTGTCGATCCCCCTCTGCAGGCCTTTGCGAAGTGGCCTTTCTTCAAGCAGGTCGAGCAGGTCGCGTTTTTGGCAGGGCAGCGCGACCTCGGGTGTTTCGCCTGGCCGCAGAAGAAGCAGCCGGCGGCCCGATCGCGGGGGTCCGATGTCGGAGCCGGTACCGGGGGTGGCGGTCTCGATCGGGTCCGGGACGCCGACGCTGAGGTAGGTCCCAGGGGGGTTGCTGCGGGGGGTATTGCGGTCGGGGTCGGTCCCATGTCCCAGGGTCGCGAGTTACAGTACCTTGAGTATGCCTCAAGGTCCCGATGGGCCACTTCTAGAGAGCGAGCGAGGGCTGCAGCTTTGTCCAGGTCGAGGTCCTTTGCTTCCAGTAGTCTTTGCCGTGAGTAGTCGGACCGCAGGCCTTTCACGAAGGCATCGCGGACATTGTCTTCAGTATTTTCTGCCGCCGTTACCGCTTTAAAGTTACAGTCTCTGCCGAGTGCTTGTAGCGCCCGTAAAAATTCATCCACAGACTCTCCTGGCTGTTGCGGGCGGGATCTTAGGAGGTGTCTGGCATACATGGAATTTACCGGGCTCTGGTACTGTCTTTTCAGCCGGTTGATGGCGTCCTCGTATGTTTTAAAGTCCCGGATGAGTGCAAATACTTTAGGGCTCACTTGGGCGGTCAGAACTCTTAGCTTGGATCTCTGAGGCACGCCGGATTCTCCCAGGTAGGACTCGAAACAGCTCAGCCAGTGTTCGAAGTCGAGGGCTGAGTTTGCAGCCAGTGGGTTTAGATCCAGGTACGGTGGTCTGAGGGCTCGCAGCCAAGCTGGCTGCTGTGGCTGTTGTAGCTCGGCGTCTGGCTGGTCGCTTTGCTGCTCAGGGAACGACATTTTAAAATTTAGCCAATAAAATTGATATACCTATCAATTCATCCAATGAAAAGCGACGAGTTAAGAAAGTAACTATAGGTTTTTATTGGCTAAATAACAGAGCCCACCCTCGTGGGTGATTGGATCCAACAAGGAGGAATACCAGCCAGTCGACCACCTTTATACCTGGGCAGGTAGGTGGAGCCATGGGCGGAGTCAGCAGTGGTCAGCCCAGGTATAACAGTGTGACAAGAGGCGACCTCATATAGTGATACAATAGTGTGAACAGTGATAACCATAGAGTAACGATATAACAGTGATAACTATAGTGTAACGATAGTGAACGATAAAAGTGGTTTACCACAATATCTGTGAGTGAGAATACACTGACTGTGTGTTTATATATCTGTGAATGAGAATACACTGACTGTGTGTTTATATATCTGTGAGTGAGAATACCCTGACTGTGTGTTTAAATATCTGTGAGTGAGAATACACTGACTGTGTGTTTATATATCTGTGAGTGAGAATACACTGACTGTGTTTATATATTTGTGAGTGAGAATACACTGACTGTGTTTATATATTTGTGAGTGAGAATACCCTGACTGTGTTTATATATCTGAGTGAGAATACCCTGACTGTGTGTTTAAATATCTGTGAGTGAGAATAGACTGACTGTGTGTTTATATATCTACGAGTGAGAATACACTGACTGTGTTTATATATTTGTGAGTGAGAATACACTGACTGTGTTTATATATTTGTGAGTGAGAATACACTGACTGTGTTTATATATTTGTGAGTGAGAATACACTGACTGTGTTTATATATTTGTGAGTGAGAATACACTGACTGTGTGTTTATATATCTGTGAGTGAGAATACACTGACTGTGTTTATATATTTGTGAGTGAGAATACACTGACTGTGTTTATATATTTGTGAGTGAGAATGCACTGACTGTGTTTATATATTTGTGAGTGAGAATACACTGACTGTGTTTATATATTTGTGAGTGAGAATACACTGACTATGTTTATATATCTGTGAGTGAGAATACACTGACTATGTTTATATATCTGTGAGTGAGAATACACTGACTGTGTGTTTATATATCTGTGAGTGAGAATACACTGACTGTGTCTTTATATATCTGTGAGTGAGAATACACTGACTGTGTTTATATATCTGTGAGTGAGAATACACTGGCTATGTTTATATATCTGTGAGTGAGAATACACTGACTGTGTGTTTATATATCTGTGAGTGAGAATACACTGACTGTGTGTTTATATATCTGTGAGTGAGAATACACTGACTGTGTTTATATATCTGTGAGTGAGAATACACTGACTGTGTTTATATATTTGTGAGTGAGAATACACTGACTGTGTGTTTATATATCTGAGTGAGAATACACTGACTGTGTTTATATATCTGTGAGTGAGAATACACTGACAGTGTGTTTATATATCTGTGAGTGAGAATACACTGACTGTGTTTATATATCTGTGAGTGAGAATACACTGTGTGTTTATATATCTGAGTGAGAATACACTGACTGTGTTTATATATCTGTGAGTGAGAATACACTGACTGTGTGTTTATATATCTGTGAGTGAGAATACACTGACTGTATTTATGTTTACTGGGTGGCTGATTATCCCCACTTTGCTGCCCTTCACACAGGTTTGACTGCATGTTTTTTTCCCGTTGTGCAGGAGGTGTTCTGTGTTTGTGATGGACCCTGCGGATGATGAGTATTACCACTGGCTCGGTGTCATTGCTCTTCCTGTTGTCTATAACTGGTGCTTTCTGGTGTGCAGGTAGGCCATGCTTAGGGCTTTATAATAGCCCAGATACTGCGCCTGCTCACTGTGCATACAGCCGTACCCAGTTTAGCTCATTGATTCGACACAGCACATTCAGCCATAGGTGGAAAGGTTATGAAGAGACAAACGTAGCGGCAGTTGGTACAGATTTTTTTATTTGTTCATTAATGGGATGTGGGCGTCGCTGACAAGGCCAGCATTTATTGCCCAGCTCTAATTGTCCTTGAGAAGGTGGCGGTGAGCCGATTTCTTGAACTGCTGCAGTCCATGTGGTGAAGGTACTCGCACGGTGCTGACTTTGTTGTAGTTGTTTGATATAACTGAGTGGCTTGCTGGGCCATTTCAGAGGGCAGTTAAGAGTCAAGCACATTGCTGTGGGTTTGGAGTCACATGTAAGCCAGACAGCAGATTTTCTTCCCTAAAGCACATTAGTGAATCAGTTGGGTTTTTCTGACAATCTGATAGTTTCATAGTCACCATTACTGATACTAGCTTTTTATTCCAGATTTATTTACTGAATTTAAATTCCCCAGCTGCCGTGGTGGGATTTGAACTCATGTTTCTGGACTAATGAGTCCAGGTCTCTGGATTACTGTTCCAGCAACATAACCAATATGCTACCATTCCCCTGGATGCAGACTGTCCCCCACACTGGTCAAAAAAAACATCAAGCACAGTAGCAGGTGACACCAGCAACACACTGGCCCAGAAATCCCATCCCACCACACCCATTTTTCAGGTGCTAATGGGCGACTAAATCTCCAATATGAAATAGGGTTAAGGGGCAGCTTTTAGTGTGGAGGGAGAGATAGAAGTCAGAGGGACAAAGGGGATCCTGTGTGAAGATGGTCGACTTCCTGCTGGATCTAGTCGCGATTAGGATATAGGCGAGGTTAGGATATAGTCATGGTTATTAGGGATAGCATAATATATTACATTATATACATTATAAAATATATACGATCCAAGGAGAGGACATATAAATTGGCCAGATAAAGCAGTAAACCTGAGGATTGGGAGCAGTTTAGGATTCAGCAAAGGAGGACGAAGGGATTAATTAAGAGGGGGAAAATAGAGTATGAGAGTAAGCTTTCAGGGAACATAAAAACTGACTGTAAAAGTTTCTATAGATATGTGCAGAGAAAAAAATTGGTGCAGTCAGAATCAGGGGAATTTATAATGGGGAACAAAGAAATGGCAGACCAATTAAATACATACTTTGGTTCTGTCTTCACAAAGGAGGACACAAATAACCCCCAGAGATGCCGGGGAACATAGGGTCTAATGAGAGGGAGGAACTGAATGAAATCAGTATTTGTAGGGAAATGGTGTTAAGGAAATTGACGGGATTGAAGGCCGATAAATCCCCAGGGCCTGATAATCTACATCCTAGGGTACTTAAGGAAGTGGCCCTAGAAATAGTAGATGCATTGCTGGTCATCTTCCAAAACTCTATAGATTCTGGAACAGTTCCCATGGATTGGAGGGTAGCTAATGTTACCCCACTATTCAAAAAAGGTAGTAGAGAGAAAACGGGGAATTATAGACCGGTAAGCCTGACATCGGTAGTGGGGAAAATGCTAGAGTCCATTATAAAAGATGTAATAGCAGAGCACTTGGAAAACAGTGACAGGATCAGACAAAGTCAACATGGATTTACAAAAGGTAAATCATGCTTGACTAATCTACTGTAATTTTTTGAGGACGTAACTGGTAGAATAGATAAGGGAGAACCAGTGGGTGTGGTGTATTTGGACTTTCAGAAGGCTTTCGATAAGGTCCCACATAAGAGATTAGTGTGATAATAATAATAACTTCCGGGAAGTTATGTGCACATCACTTCCTGTGAACTGTGAACTCTGTGCATACATCACTTCCTGTGCATACGTCACTTCCTGTGTTTGGACAAGTATAAATACTGAACTGCTCAGTATGGTAAAAGGGCTTCACCTAGAGGCTCTTGTATATAGTTTAATTATAAGTTGCTTAAAGCTTACTTTAAAGTTCCTTGATGTGTGAGACTCTTTTGTTACATCAATTTAAGCAACTTAGTATTTACACTCACAAATACTAGACCTTCGGACAAACTCGGAGTTAAGGATCCAGGGAACCACCCATCATGGAAAACATCCTTAAACCTACTCGTCTGGACTTGGACCCAAACGCACCAGCAGCTGGCAGGGTATGGAAGCATTGGTATCGTACTTTTCAGAACTTTCTTGATGAATGTAAAACGAATGCTTCTACTAAACTGAGGATACTTATCGGGCCAGAAATTCCAGAACGGGGCTTGCAGCGCGTGCAAGCCCCGTATTTGCACTTACCCCGCGCTCCTGCTGATCAGCTTCTGGGACGCCTGAACTTGGAGAAATAGAAAGCACATTCCCGGGCAGCGTATGATGTCACGCCGCCCAGGAGTGCAGCCAGCGCGGAGCCAGGAGCGTGCAGTGTAAGTGAGACACGCCCCTTGAGGTCTCAGTTTCACTGGACACGCCCCCAATGTTTCTGTCAAGCTGCTTTGCTTTTTTACATGCAAAGCAGCAGTTTAAATAGGTTTTTGGAAGTTTTTTGAAGATTTTGGTAACTTTTATAAACTTTTTAAAATGTTTACATTATTTTGAGTAATCTGAAGTAGTTTTAAAGAGAATTAAAGCAATTTAAAGACTTTTAAAAGCCCTAAAAGAATTTTTTTAATTCCATTTATTTATTTAGCAATGTCGTCGTCATACGTGTCTTCACACTGTTCCCTTTGGGGAACTGTATGAAGTGGTGGAAGGATTTATGGCCGTGATTAACGCTCATTCCGTGACCGTAACCATCTTTGAACCAGCCATTAGGGCGGTTAGTCCTATGGCGGGAGGGTTTTACGGGCTCCCACAAGCTATACAAGGAGGGGGGGCCACCCACACCCACGGACGCAAATATCCCACTGGATGTCAACCCAGAATTTAGAGCCGGAGCTCCGACTCCACTTGCCGGGACTGTCTGGAGCGGGGTTCGAAACCCTACCCTGATCTGGCCCAGCAGCGGGGATCCTACCGCTATGACAAACGCCCAATCCGATTAGCAACGTGAAATGGCAGCATAGGGCTCCAGTCACGGGGAGGGAAAAGGCGCAGGAAACGTATGGGTGTCACCTTTTGTGCAGAGTGGGCCTTTTGCGTAGCAGTAAGCATCCCTGCCGCTGGGCCAGAAGGAGTAGGGTTTTGAACCCCACTCCAGACAGTCCCGGCAAGTGGAGTCGGAGCTCCAACTTTAAATTCTGGGTGGACATCCAGCGGGATACTTGCGTCCGTGGGTGTTGGTGGCCCCCCCTGCCTCAGATGGGTTGTGGGAGCCCGTAAAACCCTCCCGCCATAGGACTAACCACCCTAATGGCTGGTTCAAAGATGGTTACGGTCACGGAATGAGCGTTAATCACGGCCATAAATCCTTCCACCACTTCATACAGTTCCCCAAAGGGAACAGTGTGAGGATACGTCCGATGATGACCTCTTGCGCAATGCACCTCCTTGGACCCTCAGTCGCAGATGCGAGGGGGCAAGTCGTGCAAGTGTTAAATTTTTTATTTTATTGACATGTAAAATGTTGGCCCAATAATTCCCTTCCAAATGCGCTAGTACAGTCGGGGTACTTACGCATCTGGCCGGATGAAATGCCGGTTTTCAGCATGCACAGTGCATGTGGGGAAAACCGGCATTTCCTGTCCTCTGACCGAAGGGGTTCAGAGGCAGAACGCGTGCGACTGCACATGCAGCGCGTGCGCAGTATAATTCGCCGCTTTCATTAATGCTTTCAGTGAGGTCCAGTCATTACAACTTACACATGAAAAAAGCATGGGTACAGTTGCTACAGAGGATGCGGAGGAAGATATTTCTTATCGTGGAGCTTCTGAAAGTATGTATGTCTGTATATATTCCTTTGCGTGTTATGTATATATTCCTTTACTTATGTGTATGAATGTATTATTTAATTATGACTTTCAGAGAAAGTAACTTATTGGAAAATCATAATTAAAAACATACATTCATAGTAAAGGAATATAAAACATACATACATGTACGTAAAGGAATATATGTGGACATACATACACAACTCATTCTCACATTCCATTCACACAGCCACAATTGCTCCTTCTACCTACCGTTCTGAAAACCCTTTAAAAAAAAAAAAAATTTTTACTTTAAAACTTACTTAAAATTTCTTAAAATAACTTCCCTCCCTTTCCCAAACAAAAATATTGCATTTCAAAAGCTCCACGATAAAATATATCTTCCTCCGCAGCCAATGAACCACTTTACACTTGCTTTTTTTCAGTGTAACTTCTAAGGACTTAACCTCACGGATTTCATGAATGAAATCCACGAAGTTCACTGCGCAAGCGCTGCCTGTGCAGTCGCACGCGCTCGAGGTCTGGAAATGCCGGCGTTCCCCGCATGCGCTGTTCATGCTGAACGCCGGCATTTCCAACGGCCAGAAGCGTGAGTAAGCCGACCGTACTCACGCTTCTGGCCTGGAATTTCTGGCCCATCAACTATGTGACCCCAACAGTGTTTGAATATGTTGATGAATGGGATAATTACGATGAGGTGATCCGGGCACTTAAAAAACTATATGCCAAGACCGCAACTGAGGTCTATGCTAGACATCTACTGGCCACAGCCCGACAAGGGCCAGGGGAATCGATTAACGAATTCCTTCAAGAACTTCGCAGGCTCAGCGTAGATTGTAACTTTCAGGCAGCCTCGGCTGAGCTGTACCGCGAAGAAATGATTCGTGATGCCTTCATCTGCGGGACTGCCTCTCCATTTATACGCCAGCGTCTACTAGAAAGTAAAACACTTGAGCTACAAAAGGCTTTTGACCTGGCTTGTTCTCTGGATTTGGCAAAGAAAAATGCAGACCTCTATCAGCTGCCCAGATCTCGATCTGCTGCTGTAACTGCAACCAGACGATTCAAGTGGCCTCAGGTGAACCCTATCATGGAGGAATCTAATCCTGATGATACTTCTGATGAAGAAGAGGAGGATGACCCCACTTTAGCAGCCTCTTGGCAATCTAGGAAGGAATGCTTCTTTTGTGGAGATTCTTTTCACCCTAGGAAATTCTGCCCTGCTCGCAATGCGACCTGCAGTCATTGCGATAAAAAGGGACACTTTGCAAAAGTTTGCCAATCAAGAGCCTCTACGAGGGCCTATCCAGCTAAGGCCTACTGAACTGCCCCAATTAGGGCCTATCAAGGTGCTCCGGCTAGGACCTATCAAGCTTCCTCTCAAGCTCTCTCCCGAAGAAGCACACCTAGAGTTTCAGCCACTCTCTGTGCAACCACACCAATTACAGCTGCTTGCCCACAGAACCTGTTTCATGCAGCTACAAAAGTTTCAATTAATGGGCATACCTTAGATGCCTTAATTGACTCAGGAAGTACTGATAGTTTCATTAGAGAACAGATTGTTGCGAAATTGAAACTACATATCTTCCCATTCGGGGTTACTAATGGAGTGGCTGTCTTCCAACGGGCAATGGATGGCCTGGTTAAGCAGGAAAACTTAAGGGACACTTTTCCCTATCTTGATAACATTACTATTGCAGGTCACGATCAACAGGAACACGACGCCAACCTCCAAAAATTTCGGGATGCCCTCCATCACCGTAACTTAACTTTGAATGAATCTAAATCTGTTGAGTCGCAACCGACCATCAACATCCTTGGCTACTGCGTAGGCAATGGTATCATTAAGCCAGACCCAGAAAGACTTCGCCCGCTCCAAGAGCTCCCGTCGCCTAAGAATCCGGCTTCTTTATGTCGGGCTCTCGGTCTGTTTGCATATTACGCTAAATGGATTCCTCATTTTTCAGACAAAATCCAACCCTTGCTGCATGCTCGATCATTTCCATTGGAAACAGCGGCTGTTGCAGCCTTTAACCTTTTCAAAAAACAGTTGGAGAAAGCGGCTCTGCACTCCATCGATGAGAATCTCCCTTTCATACTCGAATGTGATGCCTCGGAGGTGGCGATCTCGGCTACTCTAAATCAGGAAGGTCGTCCTGTAGCATTTATGTCCAGGACCTTGCAAGGTGCCGAGCTACATTATCCTCCGGTTGAGAAGGAAGCCACAGCCATCATAGAGGCGGTACGGAAGTGGAACCATTTCCTAGCTCGCCAGCACTTTACATTGATCACGGACCAGCGATCAGTCGCCTTCATGCTCGATAATCGAAAACGAACCAAAATTAAGAATAATAAAATACAGCTTTGGAGGATGGAACTGGCCTCTTTTGGTTACACCATTCACTATCAACCTGGCAAGGAGAATGTGGCCCCGGATACCCTCACACGAGCATTCTGCTCCACTATGTCATCCTCTACTCTCATAGATGTCCATAATGGATTGTGTCATCCTGGCGTTACGCGCATGCTACATTTCGTACTATCACGGAATCTCCCTTTTTCTACTGGAGATGCAAATAAAATGTGCTCAGAATGCCGGCTTTGTGCAGAATTAAAACCTCAGTTCTTCCGCCCCTCAGATGGTATGCTCATACACGCAACCCAACCGATGCAACAACTTAGCATCGATTTTAAGGGCCCAGTACCCTCTTCAACTCGGAACACATATTTGCTCACCATGATTGATGAATATTCATGTTTTCCGTTTGCCTTCCCCTGCTCCAATATGCTGGCGTCCACAGTAATCTGCTGCCTTGAGCAGGTATTTTCTCTCTGTGGCATGCCGGCTTACATTCACTCGGATCGGGGTCCATCCTTTATGTCAAGGGAGCTCAAGGACTACCTCTCAGAATGGGGAATTGCTACAAGCAAAACGACGCCATATCATCCCATCGGAAATGGGCAGGTAGAGAGGTATAACGGTATCATCTGGAATTCCGTACATCTTGCTTTAAGATCTCGGGGCCTACCAAACCAGCAATGGGAAACAGTGCTTCCGGATGCATTGCACTCTATATGGTCCCTTCTTTCTATAGCCACAAATACTACACCTCATGAGCGGTTCTTTGGATTCCAGCGTCGCTCATCTTATGGGACATCCCTCCCGTCATGGCTAACTACTCCTGGACCTGTACTACTCCGAAGATACGTTCGGACGTCTAAAAATGACCCTCTCGTAGACGAGGTCGAACTAACCGATGCCAACCCCACCTATGCATACATACGATATCCCGACGGCCGAGAATCTACCGTATCATTACGGGACCTGGCTCCCTGCCCACCAGGACCTAGTGGGACATCGAGTGATGGTATTTTACCAGGAGCCTCTTGGAACCTACCGGGTACCCCTCTCCAGGATCCTGATCTGACACCAACTAGCTTGGTGCCGGTAGAACCCCGTACTCAAAGTTGCGACCCTCCCAGTACCGCGCACCAAAGTACTGATCCGCCACAGACCAGCTCTGCACCTCCCTCTGAACAGAGACAGACCGACTCTGCACCTATTGGGACTCGTACACAAAGCCATGATCTCCCCGACCCTTCACAGGGTAATCCAGGCCACACAGACTCTGACCAATGGCCAACAGCATGTAAGCGGACCAGCGACCCTCTATGACGGGAACCCAAACGGGTGCGACTCTTCCTCCTTCGGCGGCTGCGGAATAAAAGGAAGACCACAGTCTTCTAATCTCGCAGGAGGGAAGAATGTGATAATAATAACTTCCGGGAAGTTATGTGCACATCACTTACTGTGAACTGTGAACTCTGTGCATACATCACTTCCTGTGCATACGTCACTTCCTGTGTTTGGACTAGTATAAATACTGAACTGCTCAGTATGGTAAAAGGGCTTCACCTAGAGGCATGGTGAAGACCGCTCTTGTATATAGTTTAATTATAAGTTGCTTAAAGCTTACTTTAAAGTTCCTTGATGTGTGAGACTCTTTTGTTACATCAATTAGCGTGCAAAATTAAGGCACATGGGATTGGGGGCAAGGTATTGACTTGGATAGAGAACTGGTTGGCGGACAGAAAGCAAAGAGTTGAAATAAACGGGTCGTTTTCCGAGTGGCAGGCAGTGACAAGTGGGGTACCGCAAGGATCGGTCCTAGGACCCCAGCTATTCACAATATATATTAATGATCTGGATGAGGGAATTGGATGTAATATCTCCAAATTTGCAGATGACACAAAGCTGGGTGGGAGGGTAAGCTGTGAGGAGGATGTCGTGAAATTCCAGTACGATTTGGACAGGTTGGGTGATTGGGCAGAAACATGGCAAATGCACTATAATGTGGATAAATGTGAGGTTATCCACTTTGGTGGCAAAAACAGGAAGTCAGATTATTATTTGAATGGCAATAGATTGGGAGAAGGGGACGTGCAAAGAGACCTGGGTGTTCTTGTGCACCAGTCGCTGAAAGTAAGCATGCAGGTGCAGCAGGCGGTTAAGAAGGCAAATGGTATGTTGGCCTTCGTAGCAAGAGGGTTCGAGTACAGGAACAAGGATGTCTTGCTACAGTTGTACAGGGCCTTGGTGAGACCACACCTTGAGTATTGTGTGCAGTTTTGGTCGCCTTATCTGAGGAAGGACGTTCTTGCCATGGAAGGAGTGCAGCGAAGATTCACCATGCTGATACCTGGGATGGCAGGAATGACGTATGAGGAGAGATTGTGTCGATTGGGCTTATACTCACTGGAGTTTAGAAGATTGAGAGGGGATCTCATCGAAACCTATAAAATTCTGTCAGGCCTGGACAGACTAGATGCAGGAAGGATGTTCCTGATGGCCGGGGAGTCCAGAACCAGGGGTCATAGTCTAAGGATAAGGGGTAAGCCATTTAGGACTGAAATGAGGAGGAATTTCTTCACCCAGAGAGTGGTGAACCTCTCGAAGTGCCGAATGACCTACTCCTGCTCCTATCTTCTATGTTTCTATGTTTCTATAATGTGGATTAATGCAAGGTTATCCACTTTGGTGGCAAAAACAGGAAGGCAGATTATTATCTGAACGGCAATAAATTGGCAGAAGGGGAAGTGCAACGAGACCTGGGTGTCCTTGTGTACCAGTTGCTGAAGGTAAGCATGCAGGTGCAGCAGGCGGTTAAGAAGGCAAATGGTATGTTGGCCTTCGTAGCTGGAGGATTCGAGTACAGGAACAAGGATGTCTTGCTGCAGTTGTACAGGGCCTTGATGAGACCACACCTTGAATATTGTGTGCAGTTTAGGTCTCATTATCTGAGGAAGGATGTTCTTGCCATGGAGGGAGTGCAGCGAAGATTCACCAGGCTGATACCTGGAATGGCAGGAATGACGTATGAGGAGAGATTGGGTCGATTGGGCTTATACTTGCTGGAGTTTAGAAGAATGAGAGGGGATCTCATTGAAACTTATAAAATTGTAACAGGACTAGACAGGCTAGATGCAGGAAGGATGTTCCCGATGGCAGGGGAGTCCAGAACCAGGGGTTACAGTCTAAAGATAAGGGGTAAGCCATTTAGGACAGAGATGAGGAGGAATTTCTTCACCCAGAGAGTGGTGAACCTGTGAAATTCTCTACCACAGAAGGCAGTTGAGGCCAATTCATTCAATATATTCAAGAAGGAATTAGATATATTTCTTAACGCTAAGGGGATCAAGAGATATGGGGAGAAGGCAGGGACAAGGTCCTGAGTTTGGATGATCAGCCATGATCTCATTGAATGGTGGAGCAGGCTCGAGGGGCTGAATGGCCTACTCCTGCTCCTGTCTTCTATGTTAGGATATAGGCGAGGTTAGGATCTAGTCGCAGTTAGGATCTTGGCGAGCTTAAGGTCTAGGCGAGGTTAGAATCTAGTTGCGGTTAGGATCTCGTCGCGGTTAGGATATAGTCGCGGTTAGGATCTGTGCGAGCTTAGGATCTAGGCGAGGTTAGGATCTAGTCGCGGTTAGGATATAGGCGAGGTTAGCGTCTATTCGCGTGGGTTTGTTTCAGTGTCTGGATTGATGTCTGTGGGTCTCTGTGTCTGTGGGTATGCGTCTGTGGGTCTGTGTCTGGGTTTTCTGCATGATTCCTTTTTTGATTGCATATTTGTGTGTTTAGTTTGCGTTTTATAGGTTTTGTCTCATTTAACATGCTGCATATGTTTGTAATCATTTGGCATGTTTGAGTGTGAACATTATACATGTTTTCTGCCTGTGATTATGATCATATGTGTTTACCTGTCTGTTTTTTTCACAGGGCTTGCTTTGACAGTCTCCAGATAAACCATCTCACCATTTGGTTGACGATTGACTACATCTCAGATGCCATATATATTCTCGATGTGTTTGTCAGACTCAGAACAGGTTTGGCTCCACAGTTTTCATCCCACAGCCTCTCCCCTCTCCTCATGTGGGTTTCTGGTGTGACACACTTTCATCAACATCGGACAGCTGTGAGATGGATATTGAAACAAGGGCATTCATGCTGTGGGTCAATGAAATCTGAGCAAAGCCTGCACCGATCCAGCACACTGTGCAGCAGCATCCGTTCGGCTGTGATCCGGTCCGGAACTGCGGATCAGGTTCACAAGCCCAGCATATGGGCACAGTACTATAGATAGTGATAGCGGGGATACTGTAGTATAGACAGTGATAGCGGGGATACTGTAGTATAGACAGTGATAGCGGGGATACTGTAGTATAGACAGTGATAGCGGGGATACTGTACTATAGACAGTGATAACAGGGATACTGTAGTATAGACAGTGATAGCGGGGATACTGTACTATAGATAGTGATAGCGGGGATACTGTAGTATAGACAGTGATAGCGGGGATACTGTAGTATAGACAGTGATAGCGGGGATACTGTAGTATAGGTAGTGATAGCGGGGATACTGTAGTATAGACAGTGACAGCGGGGATACTGTAGTATAGGTAGTGATAGCGGGGATACTGTAGTATAGACAGTGATAGCGGGGATACTGTAGTATAGATAGTGATAGCGGGGATACTGTAGTATAGACAGTGATAGCGGGGATACTGTAGTATAGATAGTGATAGCGGGGATACTGTAGTATAGACAGTGATAGCGGGGATACTGTAGTATAGACAGTGATAGCGGGGATACTGTAGTATAGATAGTGATAGCGGGGATACTGTAGTATAGATAGTGATAGCGGGATACTGTACTATAGACAGTGATAGCGGGGATACTGTAGTATAGACAGTGATAGCGGGGATACTGTAGAAAAGATAGTGATAGCGGGATACTGTACTATAGACAGTGATAGCGGGGATACTGTAGTATAGATAGTGATAGCGGGGATACTGTAGTATAGACAGTGATAGCGGGGATACTGTAGTATAGACAGTGATAGCGGGGATACTGTAGTATAGACAGTGATAGCGGGGATACTGTAGTATAGACAGTGATAGCGGGGATACTGTACTATAGACAGTGATAGCGGGGATACTGTAGTATAGATAGTGATAGCGGGGATACTGTAGTATAGACAGTGATAGCGCAGATACTGTAGTATAGACAGTGATAGCGGGGATACTGTAGTATAGATAGTGATAGCGGGGATACTGTAGTATAGACGGTGCTAGCGGGGATACTGTACTATAGACAGTGACAGCGGGGATACTGTAGTATAGACAGTGATAGCGGGGATACTGTAGTACAGACAGTGATAGCGGGGATACTGTAGTATAGACAGTGATAGCGCAGATACTGTAGTATAGATAGTGATAGCGGGGATACTGTAGTATAGACAGTGATAGCGGGGATACTGTAGTATAGACAGTGATAGCGGGGATACTGTAGTATAGACAGTGATAGCGGGGATACTGTAGTATAGACAGTGATAGCGCAGATACTGTAGTATAGATAGTGATAGCGGGGATACTGTAGTATAGACAGTGATAGCGGGGATACTGTAGTATAGACAGTGATAGCGGGGATACTGTAGTATAGACAGTGATAGCGGGGATACTGTAGTATAGACAGTGATAGCGCAGATACTGTAGTATAGACAGTGATAGCGGGGATACTGTAGTATAGACAGTGATAGCGGGGATACTGTAGTATAGACAGTGATAGCGGGGATACTGTAGTATAGACAGTGATAGCGGGGATACTGTAGTATAGACAGTGATAGCGGGATACTGTAGTATAGACAGTGATAGCGGGGATACTGTAGTATAGACAGTGATAGCGCAGATACTGTAGTATAGACAGTGATAGCGGGGATACTGTAGTATAGACAGTGATAGCGGGGATACTGTAGTATAGACAGTGATAGCGGGGATACTGTAGTATAGACAGTGATAGCGCAGATACTGTAGTATAGACAGTGATAGCGGGGATACTGTAGTATAGACAGTGATAGCGGGGATACTGTAGTATAGACAGTGATAGCGGGGATACTGTAGTGTAGACAGTGATAGCGCAGATACTGTAGTATAGACAGTGATAGCGGGGATACTGTAGTATAGACAGTGATAGCGGGGATACTGTAGTATAGACAGTGATAGCGGGGATACTGTAGTATAGATAGTGATAGCGGGGATACTGTAGTATAGACAGTGATAGCGGGGATACAGTAGTATAGACAGTGATAGCGGGGATACTGTAGTATAGACAGTGATAGCGGGGATACTGTAGTATAGACAGTGATAGCGGGGATACTGTAGTATAGACAGTGATAGCGGGATACTGTACTATAGATAGTGATAGCGCAGATACTGTAGTATAGACAGTGATAGCGGGGATACTGTAGTATAGACAGTGATAGCGGGGATACTGTAGTATAGACAGTGATAGCGGGGATACTGTAGTATAGACAGTGATAGCGGGGATACTGTAGTATAGACAGTGATAGCGGGGATACTGTAGTATAGACAGTGATAGCGGGGATACTGTAGTATAGACAGTGATAGCGGGGATACTGTAGTATAGACAGTGATAGCGGGGATACTGTAGTATAGATAGTGATAGCGCAGATACTGTAGTATAGACGGTGATAGCGGGATACTGTAGTATAGACAGTGATAGTGCAGATACTGTAGTATAGACAGTGATAGCGGGGATACTGTAGTATAGACAGTGATAGCGGGGATACTGTAGTATAGATAGTGATAGCGGGGATACTGTAGTATAGACAGTGATAGCGGGGATAGTGTAGTATAGACAGTGATAGCGGGATACTGTAGTATAGACAGTGATAGCGGGGATACTGTAGTATAGACAGTGATAGCGGGGATACTGTAGTATAGACAGTGATAGCGGGGATACTGTAGTATAGACAGTGATAGCGGGGATACTGTAGTATAGACAGTGATAGCGGGGATACTGTAGTATAGACAGTGATAGCGGGGATACTGTAGTATAGACAGTGATAGCGGGGATACTGTAGTATAGACAGTGATAGCGGGGATACTGTAGTATAGATAGTGATAGCGCAGATACTGTAGTATAGACGGTGATCGCGGGATACTGTAGTATAGACAGTGATAGCGCAGATACTGTAGTATAGACAGTGATAGCGGGGATACTGTAGTATAGAAGGTGATAGCGGGGATACTGTAGTATAGACAGTGATAGCGGGGATACTGTAGTATAGACAGTGATAGCGGGGATACTGTAGTATAGACAGTGATAGCGGGGATACTGTAGTATAGACGGTGATAGCGGGGATACTGTAGTATAGGAGGTGATAGCGGGGATACTGTAGTATAGACAGTGATAGCGGGGATACTGTAGTATAGACGGTGATAGCGGGGATACTGTAGTATAGACAGTGATAGCGGGGATACTGTAGTATAGACAGTGATAGCGGGGATACTGTAGTATAGCGGGGATACTGTAGTATAGACGGTGATAGCGGGGATACTGTAGTATAGATAGTGATAGCGCAGATACTGTAGTATAGACAGTGATAGCGCAGATACTGTAGTATAGACAGTGATAGCGGGGATACTGTAGTATAGACAGTGATAGCGCAGATACTGTAGTATAGACAGTGATAGCGGGGATACTGTAGTATAGACAGTGATAGCGGGGATACTGTAGTATAGACGGTGATAGCGGGGATACTGTAGTAGAGACGGTGATAGCGGGATACTGTAGTATAGACAGTGATAGCGCAGATACTGTAGTATGGACAGTGATAGCGGGGATACTGTAGTATAGACAGTGATAGCGGGGATACTGTAGTATAGACAGTGATAGCGCAGATACTGTAGTATAGACAGTGATAGCGGGGATACTGTAGTATAGACAGTGATAGCGGGGATACTGTAGTATAGACGGTGCTAGCGGGGATAGTGTAGTATAGACGGTGATAGCGGGGATACTGTAGTATAGACGGTGCTAGCGGGGATACTGTAGTATAGACGGTGCTAGCGGGGATACTGTAGTTTAGACGGTGATAGCAGGGACACTGTAGTATAGACGGTGCTAGCGGGGACACTGTAGTATAGACGGTTCTAGCGGGGATACTGTAGTATCGACGGTGCTAGCGGGGATACTGTGGTATAGACGGTGCTAGCGGGGATACTGTAGTATAGACGGTGCTAGCGGGGATACTGTGCTATAGACGGTGCTAACGGGGATACTGTAGTATAGACGGTGCTAGCGGGGATACTGTAGTATAGACGGTGCTAGCGGGGATACTGTAGTATAGACGGTGCTAGCGGGGATACTGTGGTATAGACGGTGATAGCGGGGATACTGTAGTATAGACGGTGCTAGCGGGGATACTGTAGTATAGACGGTGCTAGCGGGGATACTGTAGTATAGACGGTGCTAGCGGGGATACTGTAGTATAGATGGTGCTAGCGGGGATACTGTAGTATAGACGGTGCTAGCGGGGATACTGTAGTGTAGACGGTGCTAGCGGGGATACTGTAGTATAGACAGTGATAGCGGGGATACTGTAGTATAGATAGTGATAGCGGGGATACTGTAGTATAGACAGTGATAGCGGGGATACTGTACTATAGACAGTGATAGCAGGGATACTGTAGTATAGACAGTGATAGCGGGGATACTGTACTATAGATAGTGATAGCGGGGATACTGTAGTATAGACAGTGATAGCGGGGATACTGTAGTATAGACAGTGATAGCGGGGATACTGTAGTATAGGTAGTGATAGCGGGGATACTGTAGTATAGACAGTGACAGCGGGGATACTGTAGTATAGGTAGTGATAGCGGGGATACTGTAGTATAGACAGTGATAGCGGGGATACTGTAGTATAGATAGTGATAGCGGGGATACTGTAGTATAGACAGTGATAGCGGGGATACTGTAGTATAGATAGTGATAGCGGGGATACTGTAGTATAGACAGTGATAGCGGGGATACTGTAGTATAGACAGTGATAGCGGGGATACTGTAGTATAGATAGTGATAGCGGGGATACTGTAGTATAGATAGTGATAGCGGGATACTGTACTATAGACAGTGATAGCGGGGATACTGTAGTATAGACAGTGATAGCGGGGATACTGTAGAAAAGATAGTGATAGCGGGATACTGTACTATAGACAGTGATAGCGGGGATACTGTAGTATAGATAGTGATAGCGGGGATACTGTAGTATAGACAGTGATAGCGGGGATACTGTAGTATAGACAGTGATAGCGGGGATACTGTAGTATAGACAGTGATAGCGGGGATACTGTAGTATAGACAGTGATAGCGGGGATACTGTACTATAGACAGTGATAGCGGGGATACTGTAGTATAGATAGTGATAGCGGGGATACTGTAGTATAGACAGTGATAGCGCAGATACTGTAGTATAGACAGTGATAGCGGGGATACTGTAGTATAGATAGTGATAGCGGGGATACTGTAGTATAGACGGTGCTAGCGGGGATACTGTACTATAGACAGTGACAGCGGGGATACTGTAGTATAGACAGTGATAGCGGGGATACTGTAGTACAGACAGTGATAGCGGGGATACTGTAGTATAGACAGTGATAGCGCAGATACTGTAGTATAGATAGTGATAGCGGGGATACTGTAGTATAGACAGTGATAGCGGGGATACTGTAGTATAGACAGTGATAGCGGGGATACTGTAGTATAGACAGTGATAGCGGGGATACTGTAGTATAGACAGTGATAGCGCAGATACTGTAGTATAGATAGTGATAGCGGGGATACTGTAGTATAGACAGTGATAGCGGGGATACTGTAGTATAGACAGTGATAGCGGGGATACTGTAGTATAGACAGTGATAGCGGGGATACTGTAGTATAGACAGTGATAGCGCAGATACTGTAGTATAGACAGTGATAGCGGGGATACTGTAGTATAGACAGTGATAGCGGGGATACTGTAGTATAGACAGTGATAGCGGGGATACTGTAGTATAGACAGTGATAGCGGGGATACTGTAGTATAGACAGTGATAGCGGGATACTGTAGTATAGACAGTGATAGCGGGGATACTGTAGTATAGACAGTGATAGCGCAGATACTGTAGTATAGACAGTGATAGCGGGGATACTGTAGTATAGACAGTGATAGCGGGGATACTGTAGTATAGACAGTGATAGCGGGGATACTGTAGTATAGACAGTGATAGCGCAGATACTGTAGTATAGACAGTGATAGCGGGGATACTGTAGTATAGACAGTGATAGCGGGGATACTGTAGTATAGACAGTGATAGCGGGGATACTGTAGTGTAGACAGTGATAGCGCAGATACTGTAGTATAGACAGTGATAGCGGGGATACTGTAGTATAGACAGTGATAGCGGGGATACTGTAGTATAGACAGTGATAGCGGGGATACTGTAGTATAGATAGTGATAGCGGGGATACTGTAGTATAGACAGTGATAGCGGGGATACAGTAGTATAGACAGTGATAGCGGGGATACTGTAGTATAGACAGTGATAGCGGGGATACTGTAGTATAGACAGTGATAGCGGGGATACTGTAGTATAGACAGTGATAGCGGGGATACTGTAGTATAGACAGTGATAGCGGGGATACTGTAGTATAGACAGTGATAGCGGGATACTGTAGTATAGATAGTGATAGCGGGGATACTGTAGTATAGACAGTGATAGCGGGGATACTGTAGTATAGACAGTGATAGCGGGGATACTGTAGTATAGACAGTGATAGCGGGGATACTGTAGTATAGACAGTGATAGCGGGATACTGTAGTATAGACAGTGATAGCGGGATACTGTACTATAGATAGTGATAGCGCAGATACTGTAGTATAGACAGTGATAGCGGGGATACTGTAGTATAGACAGTGATAGCGGGGATACTGTAGTATAGACAGTGATAGCGGGGATACTGTAGTATAGACAGTGATAGCGGGGATACTGTAGTATAGACAGTGATAGCGGGGATACTGTAGTATAGACAGTGATAGCGGGGATACTGTAGTATAGACAGTGATAGCGGGGATACTGTAGTATAGACAGTGATAGCGGGGATACTGTAGTATAGATAGTGATAGCGCAGATACTGTAGTATAGACGGTGATAGCGGGATACTGTAGTATAGACAGTGATAGTGCAGATACTGTAGTATAGACAGTGATAGCGGGGATACTGTAGTATAGACAGTGATAGCGGGGATACTGTAGTATAGATAGTGATAGCGGGGATACTGTAGTATAGACAGTGATAGCGGGGATAGTGTAGTATAGACAGTGATAGCGGGATACTGTAGTATAGACAGTGATAGCGGGGATACTGTAGTATAGACAGTGATAGCGGGGATACTGTAGTATAGACAGTGATAGCGGGGATACTGTAGTATAGACAGTGATAGCGGGGATACTGTAGTATAGACAGTGATAGCGGGGATACTGTAGTATAGACAGTGATAGCGGGGATACTGTAGTATAGACAGTGATAGCGGGGATACTGTAGTATAGACAGTGATAGCGGGGATACTGTAGTATAGATAGTGATAGCGCAGATACTGTAGTATAGACGGTGATCGCGGGATACTGTAGTATAGACAGTGATAGCGCAGATACTGTAGTATAGACAGTGATAGCGGGGATACTGTAGTATAGAAGGTGATAGCGGGGATACTGTAGTATAGACAGTGATAGCGGGGATACTGTAGTATAGACAGTGATAGCGGGGATACTGTAGTATAGACAGTGATAGCGGGGATACTGTAGTATAGACGGTGATAGCGGGGATACTGTAGTATAGGAGGTGATAGCGGGGATACTGTAGTATAGACAGTGATAGCGGGGATACTGTAGTATAGACGGTGATAGCGGGGATACTGTAGTATAGACAGTGATAGCGGGGATACTGTAGTATAGACAGTGATAGCGGGGATACTGTAGTATAGCGGGGATACTGTAGTATAGACGGTGATAGCGGGGATACTGTAGTATAGATAGTGATAGCGCAGATACTGTAGTATAGACAGTGATAGCGCAGATACTGTAGTATAGACAGTGATAGCGGGGATACTGTAGTATAGACAGTGATAGCGCAGATACTGTAGTATAGACAGTGATAGCGGGGATACTGTAGTATAGACAGTGATAGCGGGGATACTGTAGTATAGACGGTGATAGCGGGGATACTGTAGTAGAGACGGTGATAGCGGGATACTGTAGTATAGACAGTGATAGCGCAGATACTGTAGTATAGACAGTGATAGCGGGGATACTGTAGTATAGACAGTGATAGCGGGGATACTGTAGTATAGACAGTGATAGCGCAGATACTGTAGTATAGACAGTGATAGCGGGGATACTGTAGTATAGACAGTGATAGCGGGGATACTGTAGTATAGATGGTGCTAGCGGGGATAGTGTAGTATAGACGGTGATAGCGGGGATACTGTAGTATAGACGGTGCTAGCGGGGATACTGTAGTATAGACGGTGCTAGCGGGGATACTGTAGTTTAGACGGTGATAGCAGGGACACTGTAGTATAGACGGTGCTAGCGGGGACACTGTAGTATAGACGGTTCTAGCGGGGATACTGTAGTATCGACGGTGCTAGCGGGGATACTGTGGTATAGACGGTGCTAGCGGGGATACTGTAGTATAGACGGTGCTAGCGGGGATACTGTGCTATAGACGGTGCTAACGGGGATACTGTAGTATAGACGGTGCTAGCGGGGATACTGTAGTATAGACGGTGCTAGCGGGGATACTGTAGTATAGACGGTGCTAGCGGGGATACTGTGGTATAGACGGTGATAGCGGGGATACTGTAGTATAGACGGTGCTAGCGGGGATACTGTAGTATAGACGGTGCTAGCGGGGATACTGTAGTATAGACGGTGCTAGCGGGGATACTGTAGTATAGATGGTGCTAGCGGGGATACTGTAGTATAGACGGTGCTAGCGGGGATACTGTAGTGTAGACGGTGCTAGCGGGGATACTGTAGTATAGACAGTGATAGCGGGGATACTGTAGTATAGATGGTGCTTGCGGGGATACTGTAGTATAGACGGTGCTAGCGGGGATACTGTAGTATAGACGGTGCTAGCGGGGATACTGTGGTATAGACGGTGCTAGCGGGGATACTGTAGTATAGACGGTGCTAGCGGGGATACTGTAGTATAGACGGTGCTAGCGGGGATACTGTAGTATAGACGGTGATAGCGGGGATACTGTAGTATAGACGGTGCTAGCGGGGATACTGTAGTATAGACGGTGCTAGCGGGGATACTGTAGTATAGACGGTGATAGCGGGGATACTGTAGTATAGATGGTGCTAGCGGTGATACTGTAGTATAGACGGTGATAGCGGGGATACTGTAGTATAGACGGTGCTAGCGGGGATACTGTAGTATAGACGGTGCTAGCGGGGATACTGTAGTATAGACGGTGCTAGCGGGGATACTGTAGTATAGACGGTGCTAGCGGGGATACTGTAGTATAGACGGTGCTAGCGGGGATACTGTAGTATAGACGGTGATAGCGGGGATACTGTAGTATAGACGGTGATAGCGGGGATACTGTAGTATAGACGGTGCTAGCGGGGATACTGTAGTATAGACGATGCTAGCGGGGATACTGTAGTATAGACGGTGATAGCGGGGATACTGTAGTATAGACGGTGCTAGCGGGGATACTGTAGTATAGAGGGTGCCAGCGGGGATACTGTAGTATAGACGGTGATAGCGGGGATACTGTAGTATAGACGGTGATAGCGGGGATACTGTAGTATAGACGGTGCTAGCGGGGATACTGTAGTATAGACGGTGCTAGCGGGGATACTGTAGTATAGACGGTGATAGCGGGGATACTGTAGTATAGACGGTGCTAGCGGGGATACTGTAGTATAGACGGTGCTAGCGGGGATACTGTGGTATAGACGGTGCTAGCGGGGATACTGTAGTATAGATGGTGCTAGCGGGGATACTGTGCTATAGACGGTGCTAACGGGGATACTGTTGTATAGACGGTGCTAGCGGGGATACTGTAGTATAGACGGTGCTAGCGGGGATACTGTAGTATAGACGGTGCTAGCGGGGATACTGTGGTATAGACGGTGATAGCGGGGATACTGTAGTATAGACGGTGCTAGCGGGGATACTGTAGTATAGACGGTGCTAGCGGGGATACTGTAGTATAGACGGTGCTAGCGGGGATACTGTAGTATAGACGGTGCTAGCGGGGATACTGTAGTATAGACGGTGCTAGCGGGGATACTGTAGTGTAGACGGTGCTAGCGGGGATACTGTAGTATAGACAGTGATAGCGGGGATACTGTAGTATAGATGGTGCTAGCGGGGATACTGTAGTATAGACGGTGCTAGCGGGGATACTGTAGTATAGACGGTGCTAGCGGGGATACTGTGGTATAGACGGTGCTAGCGGGGATACTGTAGTATAGACGGTGCTAGCGGGGATACTGTAGTATAGACGGTGCTAGCGGGGATACTGTAGTATAGACGGTGATAGCGGGGATACTGTAGTATAGACGGTGCTAGCGGGGATACTGTAGTATAGACGGTGCTAGCGGGGATACTGTAGTATAGACGGTGATAGCGGGGATACTGTAGTATAGATGGTGCTAGCGGTGATACTGTAGTATAGACGGTGATAGCGGGGATACTGTAGTATAGACGGTGCTAGCGGGGATACTGTAGTATAGACGGTGCTAGCGGGGATACTGTAGTATAGACGGTGCTAGCGGGGATACTGTAGTATAGACGGTGCTAGCGGGGATACTGTAGTATAGACGGTGCTAGCGGGGATACTGTAGTATAGACGGTGATAGCGGGGATACTGTAGTATAGACGGTGATAGCGGGGATACTGTAGTATAGACGGTGCTAGCGGGGATACTGTAGTATAGACGGTGCTAGCGGGGATACTGTAGTATAGACGGTGATAGCGGGGATACTGTAGTATAGACGGTGCTAGCGGGGATACTGTAGTATAGAGGGTGCCAGCGGGGATACTGTAGTATAGACGGTGATAGCGGGGATACTGTAGTATAGACGGTGATAGCGGGGATACTGTAGTATAGACGGTGCTAGCGGGGATACTGTAGTATAGACGGTGCTAGCGGGGATACTGTAGTATAGACGGTGATAGCGGGGATACTGTAGTATAGACGGTGATAGCGGGGATACTGTAGTATAGACGGTGATAGCGGGGATACTGTAGTATAGACGGTGATAGCGGGGATACTGTAGTATAGACGGTGCTGGCGGGGATACTGTAGTATAGACGGTGCTAGCGGGGATACTGTAGTATAGACGGTGATAGCGGGGATACTGTAGTATAGACGGTGCTAGCGGGGATACTGTAGTATAGACGGTGATAGCGGGGATACTGTAGTATAGACGGTGCTAGCGGGGATACTGTGGTATAGACGGTGCTAGCGGGGATACTGTGGTATAGACGGTGATAGCGGGGATACTGTAGTATAGACGGTGATAGCAGGGATACTGTAGTATAGACGGTGATAGATGGGATCCTGTATTGGAGATTTTTACAATTTACAGGATAGTCTATTAGAACTGGCTATTCTTCTGTTCCAATCAGTGACGTTGCCTATTTATTCTTGTACAGGATTTCTTGAACAGGGTCTTCTCGTCAAAGATTTAAAGAAGTTACGAGATAATTGTATCAAGACCATGCAGTTTAAGTTAGACATCATTTCGATCTTACCGACTGACCTGTGTTACATAGCAGTGGGATTCAATTACCCAGAGCTTCGATTCAATCGTCTCCTAAAATTCCCACGGATGTTTGAGTTTTGTGATCGTACAGAAACCAGAACAAACTACCCGAATGTCTTTCGAATCAGCAATCTGCTGCTCTATCTGCTGATCATCATACACTGGAACGCCTGCATTTACTACGCTATCTCCAAGACCATTGGCTTTGGTTCAGATAGTTGGGTTTATCCTAACATCTCTGACCCTTACCACGGCTATCTGGCAAGGGAATACATTTATTCCCTGTACTGGTCAACGCTGACTCTGACCACCATTGGGGAGACGCCAGCACCAGTCCTGGATGTAGAGTTCCTGTTTGTGGTGTTTGATTTCCTGGTGGGAGTTCTCATCTTTGCCACGATTGTGGGCAATGTTGGATCAATGATATCCAACATGAATGCATCCCGTGCAGATTTTCAGGCGAAGGTTGATGCCATCAAACATTACATGCAGTTCCGAAAGGTCAGCAAGGAGGTGGAAGCCCGGGTCATTAAATGGTTTGACTACCTCTGGGCCAACAAAAAAACAGTCGATGAGCGCGAGGTGCTGAAAAACCTGCCGGACAAACTGAAGGCAGAAATCGCCATCAATGTCCACCTGGAGACTCTCAAGCAGGTGCGAATCTTTCAAGACTGTGAGGCTGGCCTGTTGGTGGAGTTAGTCTTAAAGCTAAGACCTCAGGTCTTTAGCCCTGGAGATTATATCTGTCGCAAGGGAGATATCGGGAAAGAAATGTACATCATCAAGGAAGGGAAGCTGGCAGTGGTGGCTGATGATGGGGTGACTCAGTATGTCATCCTGAGTGCTGGCAGCTGCTTCGGGGAGATCAGTATCTTGAACATTAAGGGAAGTAAGATGGGCAACAGAAGGACAGCAAATATCCGGAGCATCGGATACTCGGATCTCTTCCGTCTGTCCAAAGATGACCTAATGGAAGCCTTGATAGAGTTTCCAGAGGCTAAGAAAGTTCTAGAAGAGCGAGGCAAGGAGATTTTAATAAAAGAAGGACTGCTGGATGAAGAGCGTGTGGAAGTGGTAATGGGAGAGAAAGACATGGAGGAAAAGGTGGAGAGACTTGAATCAAACCTCGACACCTTACAGACACGATTCGCAAGACTTCTAAATGAGTACAACTCAACACAACAGAAATTAAAACAGAGAATCACAAGCATTGAAAAGAAAGTCTGGCAGCTTGATAATGGCTCTGTATCTGATGGTTTGGACAGTGTCAATGAGACTGAGGGAACTAAAGGTGACAATAAAAATCAGTGAGAAGACTGCCGTGTCCAGTAAAACATACTGTAGGCAGACACAACTCTGCTTAGCTCAGCATTCTGTGGCAGCTGAACCATGAGACATTTTAAGGCTTCATCAAATCTGTCCTTACATTGTGTGACACTCCCTGTGATATATCACCATGATCATGTCAAGAACCTCTAAAAGGATGGACCAACAAGGGAATGGTAGCGTAGTGGTAATGTCAGTGGGCTAATATTCCAGAGGCCTGGACTAATGATCCAGAGATGTGAGTTCAAATCCCACCATGGCAGCTGGGGAATTTAAATTCAGTTAATTGAATAAATCTGGAATAAAAAGCTAGTTTCAGTAATGGTGACCATGAAACTATCAGATTGTTGTAAAAACCCATCTGGTTCACTAATGCCCTATTAGGGAAGGAAATCTGCCGTCCTTACCTGGTCTGGCCAATGTGGTTAACGCTTAACTGCCCTCTGAAATGGCCCAGCAAGCCACTCAGTTGTAACAAACTGCTATGAAACAAAATAATAAGAATGAAACCGTATGAACCACCCGGCATCAACCTTGGCAACGGCACACCCAGCCCTGTCAACCCTGAAAAGTCCTCCTCACCAACATCTGGGGACTTGTGCCAAAATTGGGAGATCTGTCCCACAGACTAGTCAAGCTGCGAAGGCCAACATACTATGACATAGTCATACTCACAGAATCATACCTTTCAGCCAATGTCCCAAACACCTCCATCACCATCCGTGATCACCAAGGATGGCTATACAGTTGGGAGTCCTCAAAATTGACTCTGGACCCCATGGGCAAGGCAACCACCTACCACCTTCCCTCAGCTGATGAATCAGTACTCCTCCATGTTGAACACCACTTGGAAGAAGCACTGAGAGTAGCAAGGGTGCAGTATTTACACTGGGTGGGGGACTTCAATGTCCATAGAAGATAGGAGCACGAGTAGGCCATTCGGCCCCTCAAGCCTGCTCTGCCATTCAATGCGATCATGGCTGATCATCCAAGTTCAGTGCCTGGTCCCTGCTTTCTCCCCATATCCCTTTAGCCTTAAGAAATATATCTAACTCCTTCTTGAATATATTTGATGTATTGGCCTCTACTGCCTTCTGTGGTAGAGAATTCCACAGGTTCACCACTCTCTGGGTGAAGAAATTCCTCCTCATTTCTGTCCTAAAAGGCCTACCCCTTATCCTTAGACTGTGACCCCTGGTTCTGGACTCCCCGACCATCGGAAACATCCTCCCTGCATCTAGTCTGTCCAGTCCTGCCAGAATTTTATAAGTTTCAATGAGATCCCCTCTCATTCTTCTAAACTCCAGCGAGTACAAGCCCAATCGTCCCACTCTCTCCTCATACGTCATTCCTGCCATTCCAGGTATCAGCCTGGTGAATCTTCGCTGAACTCCTTCCATGGCAAGAATATCCTTCCTCAGATAAGGCGACCAAAACTGCACACAATACTCAAGATGTGGTCTGACCAAGGCCCTGTACAACTGCAGCAAGACATCCTTGTTCCTGTACTCAAACCCTCTCGCTACGAAGGCCAACATACCATTTGCTGCCTTAACCGCCTGCTGTACCTGCATGCTTACCTTCAGCGACTGGTGCACAAGGACACCCAGGTCTCGTTGCACTTCCCCTTCTCCCAATCTATTGCCATTCAGATAATAATCTGCCTTCCTGTTTTTGCCACCAAAGTGGATAACCTCGCATTTATCCACGTTATATTGCATCTGCCATGCTTCTGCCCAATCACCCAATCTGTCCAAATCATCCTGTAGTTTCTCGGCATCTTCCTCACAGCACACAAGCCCACCCAGCTTTGTGTCGTCTGCAAATTTGGAGATATTACATCTAGTTACCTTGTCTAGATCATTAATAGATATTGGGCCAGAAATTCCAGGCCAGAAGCGTGAGTATGTTCGGGTTACTCACGCTTCTGGCCGTTGGAAATGCCGGCGTTCAGCAGGAACAGCGCATGCGGGGAACGCCGGCATTTCCAGACCCGAGGTCTATTCACAGCGCGTGCGACTGCACAGGCAGCGCTTGCGCAGTGAACTTTGTGGATTTCACTGATGGATTCAGTGAGGTTAAGTCCTTAGAAGTTACACTTGAAAAAAGCAAGTGTAAAGTTGTTCATTGGCTGCGGAGGAAGATATATTTTATCGTGGAGCTTTTGAAGTGCAATATTTTTGTTTGGGAAAGGGAGGGAAGTTATTTTAAGAAATTTTAAGTAAGTTTTAAAGTTTAAATTTTTTTTTAAAAGGGTTTTCAGAACGGTAGGTAGAAGGAGCAATTGTGGCTGTGTGAATGGAATGTGAGAATGAGTTATGTATTTCTGTCCACATATATTCCTTTACATATATGTATGTATGTTTTATATTCCTTTACTAATGTGTATGAATGTATGTTTTTAATTATGATTTTCCAATAAGTTACTTTCTCTGAAAGTCATAATTAAATAATACATTCATACACATAAGTAAAGGAATATATACATAACACGCAAAGGAATATATACAGACATACATACTTTCAGAAGCTCCACGACAAGAAATATCTTCCTCCGCAGCCTCTGGAGCAACTGTACCCATGCTTTTTTCATGTGTAAGTTGTGATGACTTGACCTCACTGAAAGCATTAATGAAAGTGGCGAATTATACTGTGCACGCGCTGCCTGTGCAGTCGCACGCGTTCTGACTCTGAACCCCTTCGTTCAGAGGACAGGAAATGCCGGTTTTCCCCACATGCACAGTGAATGCTGAAAACCGGCATTTCATCCAGCCAGATGCGTAAGTACCCCGACCGTACTAGCGCATTTGGAAGGGAATTACTGGGCCAACATTTTACATGTCAATAAAATAAAAAATTTAACAATTGCACGACTTGCCCCCTCGCATCTGCGACTGAGGGCCCAAGGAGGTGCATTGCGCAAGAGGTCATCATCATACGTATCCTCACACTGTTCCCTTTGGGGAACTGTATGAAGTGGTGGAAGGATTTATGGCCGTGATTAACGCTCATTCCGTGACCGTAACCATCTTTGAACCAGCCATTAGGGTGGTTAGTCCTATGGCGGGAGGGTTTAACGGGCTCCCACAACCCATCTGAGGGGGGGGGGCCACCAACACCCACGGACGCAAGTATCCCGCTGGATGTCCACCCAGAATTTAAAGTTGGAGCTCCGACTCCACTTGCCGGGACTGTCTGGAGTGGGGTTCAAAACCCTACTCCTTCTGGCCCAGCGGCGAGGATGCTTACTGCTACGCAAAAGACCCACTCCGCACAAAAGGTGACACCCATACGTTTCCTGCGCCTTTTCCCTCCCCGTGACTGGAGCCCTATGCTGCCATTTCACGTTGCTAATTGGATTGGGCCTTTGTCATAGCGGTAGGATCCCCGCCGCTGGGCCAGATCAGGGTAGGGTTTCGATCCCCGCTCCAGACAGTCCCGGCAAGTGGAGTCGGAGCTCCGGCTCTAAATTCTGGGTTGACATCCAGTGGGATATTTGTGGGTGTGGGTGGCCCCCCCTCCTTGTATAGCTTGTGGGAGCCCGTAAAACCCTCCCGCCATAGGACTAACCGCCCTAATGGCTGGTTCAAAGATGGTTACGGTCACGGAATGAGCGTTAATCATGGCCATAAATCCTTCCACCACTTCATACAGTTCCCCAAAGGGAACAGTGTGAAGACACGTATGATGACGACATTGCTAAATAAATAAATGGAATTAAAAAAATTCTTTTAGGGCTTTTAAAAGTCTTTAAATTGCTTTAATTCTCTTTAAAACTACTTCAGATTACTCAAAATAATGTAAACATTTTAAAAAGTTTATAAAAGTTACCAAAATCTTCAAAAAACTTCCAAAAACCTATTTAAACTGCTGCTTTGCATGTAAAAATCCTTAGCAGCTTGACAGAAACATTGGGGGCGTGTCCAGTGAAACTGAGACCTCAAGGGGCGTGTCTCACTTACACTGCACGCTCCTGGCTTCGCGCTGGCTGCACTCCTGGGCGGCGTGACGTCATACGCTGCCCGGGAATGTGCTTTCTATTTCTGCAAGTTCAGGCGTCCCAGAAGCTGATCGGCACGAGCGCGGGGTAAGTGCAAATACGGGGCTTGCACGCGCTGCAAGCCCCGTTCTGGAATTTCTGGGCCATTGTGAATAGCTGGGGTCCAAGGACCGATCCCTGCGGTACCCCACTAGTGACTGCCTGCCACTCGGAAAAAGACCTGTTTATTCCAACTCTTTGCTTTCTATCTGCCAACCAGTTCTCTATCCAAGTCAATACCTTGCCCCCAATCCCATGTGCCTTAACTTTACACGCTAATCTTTTATGTGGGACCTTATCGAAAGCCTTCTAAAAGTCCAAATACACCACATCCACTGGTTCTCCCTTATATATTTTACTAGTTACATCCTCAAAAAATTCCAGTAGATTAGTCAAGCACGATTTACCTTTTGTAAATCCATGTTGACTTTGTCCGATCCTGTCACTGTTTTCCAAGTGCATCTTTTATAATGGACTCTAGCATTTTCCCCACTACCGATGTCAGGCTTACCAGTCTGTAATTCCCCGTTTTCTCTCTACCACCTTTTTTGAATAGTGGGGTAACATTAACTACCCTCCAATCCATGGGTACTGTTCCAGATTTCATCGAATGTTGGAAGATGATCAGCAATGCATCTACTATTTCTAGGGCCACTTCCTTAAGTACCCTAGGATGTAGATTATCAGGCCCTGGGGATTTATCGGCCTCCAATCCCATCAATTTCCCTAACACCATTTCCCTACAAATACTGATTTCTTTCAGTTCCTCCCTTTCATCAGACCCTATGTTCCCCGACATCTCTGGGAGGTTATTTGTGTCCTCCTTTGTGAAGACAACATCTCTGGGAGGTTATTTGTGTCCTCCTTTGTGAAGACAACATCTCTGGGAGGTTATTTGTGTCCTCCTTTGTGAAGACACCAAGAGTGGCTCGGTAGCACCACTGCTGGCTGAGTCCTGAAGGACATAGCTGCCAGTCTGGGACTGCGACAGGTGGTGAGAAGAACCAACACGAGGGAAAAACCTACTTAACCTCATCCTCACCAATCTACCTGTCGCAGATGCATCTGTCCATGACAGTATTGGTAGCAGTGACCACCGCACAGTCATTGTGGAGAAAAAGTCCCGTCTTCACAGTGAGGACACCCTCCATTGTGTTGTGTAGCATTACCACTGTGCTAAATGGGATAGATTCAGAACAGATCTAGCTGCTCAAAACTGGGCATCCATGAGATGCTGTGGGCCATCAGCAGCAGCAGAATTGTATTCCACCACAATCTGTAACCTCATGGCCCAGCATATCCCTCACTCTACCATTACCATCAAGCCAGGGGATCAACCCTGGTTCAATAAGGAGTGTAGAAGAGCATGCCAGGAGCAGCACCAGGCGCACCTAAAAATGAGGTGCCAACCTGGGGAAGCTGCAACACAGGACTACATGCATGCTAAAAAGCGGAGGGCTAAGCGATCCCACAATCAACGGATCAGATCAAAGCTCTGCAGTCCTGTCACATCCAATCGTAAATGGTGGTGGACCGTTAAACAACTAACGGGCAGGAGGAGGCTCCAAGAATATTCCCATCCTCAATAATGGTGGAGCCCAGCACGTGAGTGCAAAAGACAAGGCTGAAGCGTTTGCAACCATCTTCAGTCAGAAGTGCCGAGTGGATGATCCATATCGGCCTCCGCCTGAGGTCCCCACCATCACAGAAGCCAGTCTTCAGCCAATTCGATTCACTCCACGTGATATCAAAAAATGGCTCAGCGCACTGGATTCAGCAAAGGCTATGGACCCCGATAACATCCTGGCTATCGTACTGAAGACTTGTGCTCCAGAACTAGCTGCGCCTCTAGCCAAGCTGTTCTAGTACAGCTACAACACTGACATCTATCTGACACTGTGGAAAACTGCCCAGGTATGACCTGTCCAGAAAAAGCAGGACAAATCCAATCCGGCCAAATACCACCCGATCAGTCTGCTCTCAATCAGGAACATGTCATCGACAGTGCTATCAAGCGGCACTTACTCACCAATAACCTGCTCACTGATGCCCAGTTTGGGTTCCGCCAAGACCACTCGGCTCCCGACCTCATTACAGCCTTGGTCCAAACATGGACAAAAGAGCTGAATTCCAGAGGTGAGGTGAGAGTGACTGCCCTTGACATCAAGGCAGCATTTGACCAAGTGTAGCATCAAGGAGCCCCAGTAAAACTGAAGTCAATGGGAATCGGGGAGAAAACTCTTCACTGGCTGGAGTCATACCTAGCACAAAGGAAGATGGTTGTGGTAATTGAAGGTCAATTATCACAGCCCCAGGACATCGCTGCAGGAGTTCCTCAGGGCAGTGTCCTAGGCCCATCTATCTTCAGCTGCTTCATCAATGACCTCTCCTCCAACATAAAGTCAGAAATGGGGATGTTCGCTGATGACTGCACAGTGTTCAGTGCCATTCGCAACTCCTCAAATAATGAAGCAGTCCATGCCCGCATGCAACAAGACCTGGACGACGTTCAGGCTTGGGCTGATAAGTGGCAGGTAACATTTGCGCCACAGAAGTGCCAGGCAATGACTATTTCCAACAAGTGAGAGTCTAACCACCGCCCCTTGACATTCAATGGCATTATCATCGCCGAATCCCCAACCATCAACATCCTGGGGGTCATCATTGACCAGAAACTCAACTGGACCAGCCACATAAATACTGTGGCCACAAGAGCAGGGCAGAGGCTAGGTATTCTGTGGCGAGTGTCTCACCTGACTCCCCAAAGACTTTCCACCATCTACAAGGCACAAGTCAGGAGTGTGATGGAATACTCTCCACTTGCCTGGATGAGTGCAGCTCCAACAACACTCAAGAAGCTCGACACCATCCAGGACAAAGCAGCCCGCTTGATTGGCACCCCATCCACCACCTTATACATTCACTCCCATTACCACCGGCGTACCGTGGCTGCAGTGTGTACCATCTACAAGATGCACTGCAGCAACTCGCCAAGGCTTCTTCGGCAACACCTCTTCCACCTAGAAGGACAAGGGCAGCAGGCGCATGGGAACACCATTACCTCCAAGTTCCCCTCCAAGTCACACCATCCTGACTTGGAAGTATATCGCCGATCCTTCATTGTCGCTGGGTCAAAATCTTGGAACTCCCTCCCTAACAGCACTGTGGGAGCACCTTCACCACACGGACTGCAGCGGTTCAAGGCGACAGCACATCTCAAGGGCAATTAGAAGTGGGCAATAAATGCTAGCCTTGCCAGCGACGCCCACATCCCATAATCGAATTTTTAAAAATTAATAAAAAGGCATCGAGAGTTATCTATCGCTGACAAAATGGTATTTATGTCTCTGGTGTAGTGGTTTGGTTATTTTTGGCCCATCTCTGTCTCAGCTGTGATTCCTAGGGCACTGCTCTTCATGTTTAAGGTCAGTCAATGACTGCGGAGGACAACCCAGCCAAGGCCGATCCTATCTCCCACTGATGTCTGTACATCGCTTCCAGCAGAGGTCACTGGGCAGTGATCAGGAGCAGGAACCCGGGCTGATTTCCCTTCTCTCTAATCCAGGGGTCACTGGGCAGTGACCAGGAGCAGGAACCCGGGCTGATTTCCTCTCTCTCCACCTCAAGGGTCACTGGGCAGTGATCAGGAGCAGGAACCCGGGCTGATTTCCCCTCTCTCTAACCCAGGGGTCACTGGCCAGTGAACAAGAGCAGGAACCCGGGCTGATTTCCCCTCTCTCTAATCCAGGGGTCACTGGGCAGTGATCAGGAGCAGGAACCCGGGCTGATTTCCCCTCTCTCTAACCCAAGGGTCACTGGGCAGTGATCAGGAGCAGGAACCCGGGCTGATTTCCCCTCTCTCTAACCCAATGGTCACTGGGCAGTGAACAAGAGCAGGAACCCGGGCTGATTTCCCCTGTATCTCTCCCAAGGGTCAATGGAGAGTGATCAGGAGTAGGAACCCGGGCTGATTTCCCCTCTCTCTAACCCCAGGGTCAGTGGGCAGTGATCAGGAGCAGGAACCCAGGCTGATTTCCCCTGTCTCTAACCCAAGGGTCAGTGGAGAGTGATCAGAAGCAGGAACCTTGGCTGCTTTCCCCTTTCTCTCACGCAGGGGTCACTGAGCAGTGATGGGGAGCAGGAACCCAGGCTGATTTCCCCTGTCTCTAATGCAAGGGTCACTGGGCAGTGATCAGGAGTAGGAACCCGAGCAAATCTCCCCTCTCTCGAACCCAAGGGTCACTGGGCAGTGATCAGGAGCAGGATCTTTGGCTGAATTACCCTCTCTCTAACCCAGGAACACTGGGCAATGATCAGGAGCCAGAACCCAGGCTGATTTCCCCTCTAACCCAAGGGTCACTGGGCAGTGATCAGGAGCAGGAATCTTGGCTGATGTCACCTATCTCTCTAACCCAAGGGACACTGGGCAGTGATCAATAGCAGGAACCCCGGCAGATATCCCCCCTCTCTAACCCAGGGGTAGTGGACAGTGATCAAGAGCAGGAACCCGGGCTGCTTTTACTGCTCTCTAATCCAAGGGTCACTGGGCAGGGAACAAGAGCAGGATCTCGGGCTGATATACCTCCTCTCTCTAACCCAGTGGTCACTGGGCAGTGAACAAGAGCAGGAACCTTGGCTGATTTCCCCTCTCTCTAACCCAAGGGTCACGGGCAGTGATCAGGAGCAGGAACCTGGTCTGATTTCCCCTCTCTCTAACCCAGGGGTCACTGGACAGTGATCAGGAGCAGGAACCTGGGCTGACTTCCCCTCTCTCTAACCCAGGGGTAACTGGGCAGTGATCAGGAGCAGGAACCTGGGCTGATTTCCCCTCTCTCTCTAATGCAGTGGTTACTGGGCAGTGATCAGCAGTAGGGACCAGGGCAGATTTCCCTTCTCTCTAACCCAGGGGTCACTGGACAGTGATCAGGAGCAGGAACCTGGGCTGACTTCCCCTCTCTCTAACCCAGGGGTAACTGTGCAGTGATCAGGAGCAGGAACCTGGGCTGACTTCCCCTCTCTCTAACCCAGGGGTAACTGTGCAGTGATCAGGAGCAGGAACCTGGGCTGACTTCCCCTCTCTCTAACCCAGGGGTAACTGTGCAGTGATCAGGAGCAGGAACCTGGGCTGATTTCCCCTCTCTCTAACCCAAGGTTCACCAGGTAGTGATCAGGAGCAAGAACCCGGGCTGATTTCCCTTCTCTCTAACCCAAGGGTCACTGGGCAGTGATCAGGAGCAGGATCCCTGGCTGATTTAGCCTCTCTCTAACCCAGGAACACTGGGCAGTGATCAGGAACAGGAACCCGGGCTGATTTGCTCTCTCTCACTAAGCCAAGGATCACTGGGCAATGATCAGGAGCCAGCACCCAGGCTGATTTCCCCTCTAACTCAGCGGTCACTGGGCAATGATCAGGAGCAGGAACCTGGGCTGATTTCCCCTCGAACCCAAGGGTCACTGGGCAGTGATCAGGAGCAGGAATCCTGGCTGATGTCCCCTATCTCTCTAACCCAATGGTCACTGGGCAGTGATCAATAGCAGGAACCCCGGCAGATATCCCCCCTCTCTAACCCAGGGGTAGTGGACAGTGATCAGGAGCAGGAACCCGGGCTGATTTTACTGCTCTCTAATCCAAGGGTCACTGGGAAGGGAACAAGAGCATGATCTCGGGCTGATATACCCCCTCTCTCTAACCCAGTGGTCACTGGGCAGTGAACAAGAGCAGGAACCCTGGCTGATTTCCCCTCTATAACCCAAGGGTCACTGGGCAGTGATCAGGATCAGGAACCTTGGCTGATTTCCCCTCTCTCTAACCCAGGGGTCACTGAGCAGTTATCAGGAGCAGGAACCCGGGCTGATTTCCCCTCTCGCTCTAATCCAGGGGTCAATGGGCAGTGATCAGTGTAATGTATGTATCTTTAAGGGGGGGAACTACTTTTTACAGCTCATGTATACTGTAGTACCGGGAGTGACCGCACCTGTATATAACGCTGAGTAGTAATCTGTACAGATCAGTTGCAGTCTGAGCCATGTTGAGTAAACACCTATTGTACCGTTCTCCGCAGTCTGTGTCTCATTATACACCGACGTAACAATCAGGAGCAGGAACCCGGACTGATTTCCCCTCTCTCTAACCCAAGGGTCACTGGGCAGTGATAATGAGCAGGAACTCGGGCTGATTTCCCCTCTCTCTAATCCAGGGGTCACTGGGCAGTGATCAGGGCCAGGAACCCCGGCAGATATCCCCCCTCTCTAACCCAGGGGTAGTGGACAGTGATCAGGAGCAGGAACCCGGGCTGATTTTACTGCTCTCTAATCCAACGGTCACTGGGAAGGGAACAAGAGAATGATCTCGGGCTGATATACCCCCTCTCTCTAACCCAATGGTCACTGGGCAGTGATCAATAGCAGGAACCCCGGCAGATATCCCCCCTCTCTAACCCAGGGGTAGTGGACAGTGATCAAGAGCAGGAACCCGGGCTGATATACCCCCTCTCTCTAACCCAATGGTCACTGGGCAGTGAACAAGAGCAGGAACCCTGGCTGATTTCCCCTCTATAACCCAAGGGTCACTGGGCAGTGATCAGGTGCAGGAACATGGGCTGATTTCCCCTCTCTCTAACCCAGGGGTCACTGGGCAGTGATCAGGAGCAGGTACCTGGTCTGATTTCCCCTCTCTCTAACCCATGGGTCACTGGCAGTGATCCGGAGCAGGAACCCGGGCTGATTTCCCCTCTCGCTCTAATCCAGGGGTCAATGGGCAGTGATCAGTGTAATGTATGTACCTTTAAGGGGGGGAACTACTTTTTAAAGCTCATGTATACTGTAGTACCGGCAGTGACCACACCTGTATATAATGCTGAGTAGTAATCTGTACAGATTAGTTGCAGTCTGAGCCATGTTGAGTAAACACCTATTGTACCGTTCTCTGCAGTCTGTGTCTCATTATACACGGACGTAACAATCAGGAGCAGGAACCCGGACTGATTTCCCCTGTCTCTAACCCAAGGGTCACTGGGCAGTGATAATGAGCAGGAACTCGGGCTGATTTCCCCTCTCTAATCCAGGGGTCACTGGGCAGTGATCAGTTGCAGGAACCCGGGCTGACTTCCCCGCTCTCCAACCCAAGGGTCACTGGGCAGTGATCAGGAGCAGGAACCCGAGCTGATTTCCCCTCTCTCTAACCCAAGGGTCAGTGGAGAGTGATCAGGAGCCGGAACCTTGGCTGATTTCCACTCTCGCTCTAACCCAAGGGTCACTGGGCAGTGATCAGGAGCAGGAACCCGGGCTGATTTCACTCTCTCTAACCCAAGGGTCAGTGGAGAGTGATCAGGAGCCAGAACCCGGGCTGATCTCCACTTTCTCACTAACCCAAGGGTCACTGGGCAGTGGTAAGTGTATTGATTTGTATGTGGGTTCAATGACGACACATTCATGAAAGAGATGTCTTTTTATCTGAAGTATGTTCAACTCTGTTAACAGCATTACAGGAGACACCATCTTAGAGATCCATCGAAAGCGAAACTAAAACTAAACTGCTTGTCTCTCACATGCCCTCTGCTGGTCAGGCATAAGTAATCAAACAGGCAAACATGCTGGTAAGGCATCATAATCAAACAGGCAAATACCATCACTATTTGCTGATATCATTACAATAAGGAGCAGGAACTCGGGCTGATTTCCGCTCTCTCTAACCCAAGGGTCACAGGGCAGTGATCAGGAGCAGGTACCTGGTCTGATTTCCTCTCTCTCTAACCCAGGGGTCACTGGACGGTGATCAGGAGCAGCAACCCGGGCTGATTTCCCCTCTCTGTAACCCAAGGGTCACTGGGCAGTGATAAGGAGCAGGAACTCGGGCTGATTTCCCCTCTCTCTAATCCAGGGGTCACTGGGCAGTGATCAGGAGCAGGAACCTTGACTGATTTCCCCTCTCTCTAACCCAAGGGTCACTGGGCAGTGGTCAGGAGCAGGAACCTGGTCTGATTTCCTCTCTCTCTAACCCAGGGGTCACTGGACAGTGATCAGGAGCAGCAACCCGGGCTGATTTCCCCTCTCTGTAACCCAAGGGTCACTGGGCAGTGAACAAGAGCAGGATCCCGGGCTGATTTCCCCTCTCTCTAACCCAAGGGTCACTGGGCAGTGAACAAGCGCAGGATCCCGGGCTGATTTCCCCTCTATAACCCAAGGGTCACTGGGGAATGATCAGGAGCCGGAACCCGGGCTGATATCCCCTCTCTAACCCAGGGGTCTCTGGGCAATGATCAGGAGCCGGAACCCGGGCTGATTTCCTCTCTCTCTAACCCAAGGGTCACTGGCAGTGATCAGGAGCAGGAACCCGGGCTGATTTCCTCTCTCTCTAACCCAAGGGTCACTGACAGTGACCAGGAGCAGGAACCCTGGCTGATTTCCCCTCTACAACCCAAGGGTCACTGGGCAGTGATCAGGAGCAGGAACCCAGGCTGATATCCACTCTCTCTAACCCAGGGGTCACTGGGCAATGATCAGGAGCAGGAACCCGGGCTGATTTCCCCTCTACAACCCAAGGGTCACTGGGCAGTGATCAGGAGCAGGAACCCGGGCTGATATCCACTCTCTCTAATCCAGGGGTCACTGGGCAATGATCAGGAGCAGGAACCCGGGCTGATTTCCCCTCTCGCTAACACAAGGGTCACTGGCAGTGATCAGGAGCAGGAATCCGGGCTGATTTCCCCTCTCTCTAACCCAAGGATCACTGGGCAGTGATCAGGAGCAGGAACCCGGGCTGATTTCCCCTCTCTCCAGCCCAAGGGTCACTGAGCAGTGATCAGGAGCAGGAACCCGTGCTGATTTCCCCTCTCTCTAATCCTTGGGTCACTGGCAGTTATCAGGAGCAGGAACCCGGGCTGATTTCCCTCTCGCTCTAATCCAGGGGTCAATGGGCAGTGATCAGTGTAATATATGTACCTTTAAGGGGGGGAACTACTTTTTACAGCTCATGTATACTGTAGTACCGGCAGTGAACGCACCTGTATATAATGCTGAGTAGTAATCTGTACAGATCAGTTGCAGTCTGAGCCATGTTGAGTAAACACCTATTGTACCGTTCTCCGCAGTCTGTGTCTCATTATACACGGACGTAACAATCAGGAGCAGGAACCCGGACTGATTTCCCCTCTCTCTAACCCAAGGGTCACTGGGCAGTGATAATGAGCAGGAACTCGGGCTGATTTCCCCTCTCTCTAATCCAGGGGTCACTGGGCAGTGATCAGGAGCAGGAACCCCGGCAGATATCCACCCTCTCTAACCCAGGGGTAGTGGACAGTGATCAGGAGCAGGAACCCGGGCTGATTTTACTGCTCTCTAATCCAAGGGTCACTGGGAAGGGAACAAGAGCATGATCTTGGGCTGATATACCTCCTCTCTCTAACCCAATGGTCACTGGGCAGTGAACAAGAGCAGGAACCCTGGCTGATTTCCCCTCTATATCCCAAGGGTCACTGGGCAGTGATCAGGTGCAGGAACACGGGCTGATTTCCCCTCTCTCTAACCCATGGGTCACTGGCAGTGATCCGGAGCAGGAACCTTGACTGATTTCCCCTCTCTCTAACCCAAGGGTCACTGGGCAGTGATCAGGAGCAGGAATCCGGGCTGATTTCCCCTCTCTCTAACCCAAGGATCACTGGGCAGTGATCAGGAGCAGGAATCCGGGCTGATTTCCCCTCTCTCTAACCCAAGGGTCACTGGGCAGTGATCAGGAGCAGGAACCCGGGCTGATTTCCCCTCTCTCCAGCCCAAGGGTCACTGAGCAGTGATCAGGAGCAGGAACCTTGGCTGATTTCACCCCTCTCTAACCCAAGGATCACTGGGCAGTGATCAGGAGCAGGAACCCGTGCTGATTTCCCCTCTCTCTAATCCATGGGTCACTGGCAGTTATCAGGAGCAGGAACCCGGGCTGATTTCCCCTCTCGCTCTAATCCAGGGGTCAATGGGCAGTGATCAGTGTAATATATGTATCTTTAAGGGGGGGAACTACTTTTTACAGCTCATGTATACTGTAGTACCGGCAGTGAACGCACCTGTATATAACGCTGAGTAGTAATCTGTACAGATCAGTTGCAGTCTGAGCCATGTTGAGTAAACACCTATTGTACCGTTCTCCGCAGTCTGTGTCTCATTATACACGGACGTAACAATCAGGAGCAGGAACCCGGACTGATTTCCCCTCTCTCTAACCCAAGGGTCACTGGGCAGTGATAACGAGCAGGAACTCGGGCTGATTTCCCCTCTCTCTAATCCAGGGGTCACTGGGCAGTGATCAGGAGCAGGAACCCCGGCAGATATCCCCCCTCTCTAACCCAGGGATAGTGGACAGTGATCAGGAGCAGGAACCCGGGCTGATTTTACTGCTCTCTAATCCAAGGGTCACTGGGAAGGGAACAAGAGCATGATCTTGGGCTGATATACCCCTCTCTCTAACCCAATGGTCACTGGGCAGTGAACAAGAGCAGGAACCCTGGCTGATTTCCCCTCTATATCCCAAGGGTCACTGGGCAGTGATCAGGAGCAGGAACCCGGGCTGATTTCCCCTGTCTCTAACCCAAGGGTCAGTGGAGAGTGATCAGGAGCCGGAACCTTGTCTGATTTCCACTCTCGCTCTAACCCAAGGGTCACTGGGCAGTGATCAGGAGCAGGAACCCGGGCTGATTTCACTGTCTCTAACCCAAGGGTCAGTGGAGAGTGATCAGGGGCCGGAACCCAGGCTGACTTCCACTTTCTCACTAACCCAAGGGTCACTGGGCAGTGATAAGGAGCAGGAACACTGGCTGATTTCCCCTCTCTCTAACCCAAGGGTCACTGGGCAGTGATCAGCAGCAGGTACCTGGTCTGATTTCCTCACTCTCTAACCCAGGGGTCACTGGACAGTGATAAGGAGCAGGAACTCGGGCTGATTTCCCCTCTCTCTAATCCAGGGGTCACTGGGCAGTGATCAGGAGCAGGAACCTTGACTGATTTCCCCTCTTTCTAACCCAAGGGTCACTGGGCAGTGATCAGGAGCAGGTACCTCATCTGATTTCCTCTCTCTCTAACCCAGGGGTCACTGGACAGTGACCAGGAGCAGCAACCCGGGCTGATTTCCCCTCTCTGTAACCCAAGGGTCACTGGGCAGTGAACAGGAGCAGGAACACCGGCTGATTTCCCCTCTCTCCAACCCAAGGGTCACTGGGCAGTGGTCAGGAGCAGGAACCTGGACTGATTTCCTCTCTCTCTAACCCAGGGGTCACTGGACAGTGATCAGGAGCAGCAACCCGGGCTGATTTCCCCTCTCTCTAACCCAAGGGTCACTGGGCAGTGACCAGGAGCAGGAACCCGGGCTGATTTCACTGTCTCTAACCCAAGGGTCAGTGGAGAGTGATCAGGAGCCGGAACCTTGGCTGATTTCCACTCTCGCTCTAACCCAAGGGTCACTGGGCAGTGGTAAGTGTATTGATTTGTATGTGGGTTCAATGACGACACATTCATGAAAGAGATGTCTTTTTATCTGAAGTATGTTCAACTCTGTTAACAGCATTACAGGAGACACCATCTTAGAGATCCATCTAAAGCGAAACTAAAACTAAACTGCTTGTCTCTCACATGCCCTCTGCTGGTCAGGCATAAGTAATCAAACAGGCAAACATGCTGGTAAGGCATCATAATCAAACAGGCAAATACCATCACTATTTGCTGATATCATTACAATAAGGAGCAGGAACTCGGGCTGATTTCCCCTCTCTCTAACCTAAGGGTCACAGGGCAGTGATCAGGAGCAGGTACCTGGTCTGATTTCCTCTCTCTCTAATCCATGGGTCACTGGCAGTGACCAGGAGCAGCAACCCGGGCTGATTTCCCCTCTCTGTAACCCAAGGGTCACTGGGCAGTGATCAGGAGCAGGTACCTGGTCTGATTTCCCCTCTCTCTAACCCATGGGTCACTGGCAGTGATCCGGAGCAGGAACCCGGGCTGATTTCCCCTCTCGCTCTAATCCAGGGGTCAATGGGCAGTGATCAGTGTAATGTATGTACCTTTAAGGGGGGGAACTACTTTTTACAGCTTATGTATACTGTAGTACCGGCAGTGACCACACCTGTATATAACGCTGAGTAGTAATCTGTACAGATTAGTTGCAGTCTGAGCCATGTTGAGTAAACACCTATTGTACCGTTCTCTGCAGTCTGTGTCTCATTATACACGGACGTAACAATCAGGAGCAGGAACCCGGACTGATTGCCCCTCTCTCTAACCCAAGGGTCACTGGGCAGTGATAAGGAGCAGGAACTCGGGCTGATTTCCCCTCTCTCTAATCCAGGGGTCACTGGGCAGTGATCAGTTGCAGGAACCCGGGCTGACTTCCCCGCTCTCCAACCCAAGGGTCACTGGGCAGTGATCAGGAGCAGGAACCCGGGCTGATTTCCCCTGTCTCTAACCCAAGGGTCAGTGGAGAGTGATCAGGAGCCGGAACCTTGGCTGATTTCCACTCTCGCTCTAACCCAAGGGTCACTGGGCAGTGATCAGGAGCAGGAACCCAGGCTGATTTCACTGTCTCTAACCCAAGGGTCAGTGGAGAGTGATCAGCAGCCAGAACCCGGGCTGATCTCCACTTTCTCACCAACCCAAGGGTCACTGGGCAGTGATAAGTGTATTGATTTGTATGTGGGTTCAATGACGACACATTCATGAAAGAGATGTCTTTTTATCTAAAGTATGTTCAACTCTGTTAACAGCATTACAGGAGACACCATCTTAGAGATCCATCTAAAGCGAAACTAAAACTAAACTGCTTGTCTCTCACATGCCCTCTGCTGGTCAGGTCTAAGTAATCAAACAGGCAAACATGCTGGTAAGGCATCATAATCAAACAGGCAAATACCATCACTATTTGCTGATATCATTACAATAAGGAGCAGGAACTCGGGCTGATTTCCCCTCTCTCTAACCCAAGGGTCATAGGGCAGTGATCAGGAGCAGGTACCTGGTCTGATTTCCTCTCTCTCTAACCCAGGGGTCACTGGACGGTGACCAGGAGCAGCAACCCGGGCTGATTTCCCCTCTCTGTAACCCAAGGGTCACTGGGCAGTGATAAGGAGCAGGAACTCGGGCTGATTTCCCCTCTCTCTAATCCAGGGGTCACTGGGCAGTGATCAGGAGCAGGTACCTTGTCTGATTTCCTCTCTCTCTAACCCAGGGGTCACTGGACAGTGACCAGGAGCAGCAACCCGGGCTGATTTCCCCTCTCTGTAACCCAAGGGTCACTGGGCAGTGATCAGGAGCAGGAACACCGGCTGATTTCCCCTCTCTCCAACCCAAGGGTCACTGGGCAGTGATCAGGAGCAGGAACCTTGACTGATTTCCCCTCTCTCTAACCCAAGGGTCACTGGGCAGTGATCAGGAGCAGGAACCTTGACTGATTTCCCCTCTCTCTAACCCAAGGGTCACAGGGCAGTGGTCAGGAGCAGGAACCTGGTCTGATTTCCTCTCTCTCTAACCCAGGGGTCACTGAACAGTGATCAGGAGCAGCAACCCGGGCTGATTTCCCCTCTCTCTAACCCAAGGGTCACTGGGCAGTGAACAAGAGCAGGATCCCGGGCTGATAGCCCCCTCTCTAACCCAATGGTCACTGGGCAGTGAACAAGAGCAGGAACCCTGGCTGATTTCCCCTCTATAACCCAAGGGTCACTGGGGAATGATCAGGAGCAGGAACCCGGGCTGATTTCCCCTCTCTCTAACCCAGGGGTCACTGGGCAATGATCAGGAGCAGGAACCCGGGCTGATTTCCCCTCTCTCTAACCCAGGGGTCACTGGGCAATGATCAGGAGCAGGAACCCAGGCTGATTTCTCTTCTATAACCCAAGGGTCACTGGGCAATGATCAGGAGCAGGAACCCGGGCTGATTTCCTCTCTCTCTAACCCAAGGGTCACTGGCAGTGATCAGGAGCAGGATCCCTGGCTGATTTCCCCTCTACAATCCAAGGGTCACTGGGCAGTGATCAGGAGCAGGAACCCGGGCTGATATCCACTCTCTCTAACCCAGGGGTCACTGGGCAATGATCAGGAGCAGGAACCCGGGCTGATTTCCCCTCTCGCTAACCCAAGGGTCACTGGCAGTGATCAGGAGCAGGAATCCGGGCTGATTTCCCCTCTCTCTAACCCAAGGATCACTGGGCAGTGATCAGGAGCAGGAACCCGGGCTGATTTCCCCTCTCTCCAGCCCAAGGGTCACTAAGCAGTGATCAGGAGCAGGAACCTTGACTGATTTCCCCTCTCTCTAAACCAAGGGTCACTGGGCAGTGATCAGGAGCAGGTACCTGGTCTGATTTCCCCTCTCTCTAACCCAAGGGTCACTGGGCAGTGATCAGGAGCAGGAACCCGGGCTGATTTCCCCTCTCGCTCTAATCCAGGGGTCAATGGGCAGTGATCAGTGTAATATATGTATCTTTAAGGGGGGGAACTACTTTTTACAGCTCATGTATACTGTAGTACCGGCAGTGAATGCACCTGTATATAACGCTGAGTAGTAATCTGTACAGATCAGTTGCAGTCTGAGCCATGTTGAGTAAACACCTATTGTACCGTTCTCCGCAGTCTGTGTCTCATTATACACCGACGTAACAATCAGGAGCAGGAACCCGGACTGATTTCCCCTCTCTCTAACCCAAGGGTCACTGGGCAGTGACAACGAGCAGGAACTCGGGCTGATTTCCCCTCTCTCTAATCCAGGGGTCACTGGGCAGTGATCAGGAGCAGGAACCCCGGCAGATATCCCCCCTCTCTAACCCAGGGATAGTGGACAGTGATCAGGAGCAGGAACCCGGGCTGATTTTACTGCTCTCTAATCCAAGGGTCACTGGGAAGGGAACAAGAGCATGATCCCGGGCTGATAGCCCTCTCTCTCTAACCCAATGGTCACTGGGCAGTGAACAAGAGCAGGAACCCTGGCTGATTTCCCCTCTATATCCCAAGGGTCTCTGGGCAGTGATCAGGTGCAGGAACACGGGCTGATTTCCCCTCTCTCTAACCCATGGGTCACTGGCAGTGATCAGGAGCAGGAACCCGGGCTGATTTCCCCTCTCTCTAACCCAAGGATCACTGGGCAGTGATCAGGAGCAGGAACCCTGGCTGATTTCCCCTCTCTCCAGCCCAAGGGTCACTAAGCAGTGATCAGGAGCAGGAACCTTGACTGATTTCCCCTCTCTCTAACCCAAGGGTCACTGGGCAGTGATCAGGAGCAGGTACCTGGTCTGATTTCCCCTCTCTCTAACCCAAGGGTCACTGGGCAGTGATCAGGAGCAGGAACCCGGGCTGACTTCCCCGCTCTCCAACCCAAGGGTCACTGGGCAGTGATCAGGAGCAGGAACTCGGGCTGATTTCCCCTGTCTCTAACCCAAGGGTCACTGGGCAGTGATCAGGAGCCGGAACCTTGTCTGATTTCCACTCTCGCTCTAACCCAAGGGTCACTGGGCAGTGATCAGGAGCAGGAACCCGGGCTGATTTCACTGTCTCTAACCCAAGGGTCAGTGGAGAGTGATCAGGGGCCGGAACCCGGGCTGACTTCCACTTTCTCACTAACCCAAGGTTCACTGGGCAGTGATACGGAGCAGGAACTCCGGCTGATTTCCCCTCTCTCTAACCCAAGGGTCACAGGGCAGTGATCAGGAGCAGGTACCTGGTCTGATTTCCCCTCTCTCTAACCCAAGGGTCACTGGACAGTGACCAGGAGCGGCAACCCGGGCTGATTTCCCCTCTCTGTAACCCAAGGGTCACTGGGCAGTGATAAGGAGCAGGAACTCGGGCTGATTTCCCCTCTCTCTAATCCAGGGGTCACTGGGCAGTGATCAGGAGCAGGAACCTTGACTGATTTCCCCTCTTTCTAACCCAAGGGTCACTGGGCAGTGATCAGGAGCAGGTACCTCATCTGATTTCCTCTCTCTCTAACCCAGGGGTCACTGGACAGTGATCAGGAGCAGCAACCCGGGCTGATTTCCCCTCTCTGTAACCCAAGGGTCACTGGGCAGTGATCAGGAGCAGGAACCCCGGCTGATTTCCCCTCTCTCCAACCCAAGGGTCACTGGGCAGTGATCAGGAGCAGGAACCTTGACTGATTTCCCCTCTCTCTAACCCAAGGGTCACTGGGCAGTGGTCAGGAGCAGGAACCTGGTCTGATTTCCTCTCTCTCTAACCCAGGGGTCACTGGACAGTGATCAGGAGCAGCAACCCGGGCTGATTTCCCCTCTCTCTAACCCAAGGGTCACTGGGCAGTGAACAAGAGCAGGATCTCGGGCTGATAGCCCCCTCTCTCTAACCCAATGGTCACTGGGCAGTGAACAAGAGCAGGAACCCAGGCTGATTTCTCCTCTATAACCCAGGGGTCACTGGGCAATGATCAGGAGCAGGAACCCGGGCTGATTTCCTCTCTCTCTAACCCAAGGGTCACTGGCAGTGATCAGGAGCAGGGTCCCTGGCTGATTTCCCCTCTACAACCCAAGGGTCACTGGGCAGTGATCAGGAGCAGGAACCCGGGCTGATATCCACTCTCTCTAACCCAGGGGTCACTGGGCAATGATCAGGAGCAGGAACCCGGGCTGATTTCCCCTCTCTCTAACCCAAGGGTCACTGGGCAGTGATCAGGAGCAGGAACCCGGGCTGATTTCCCCTCTCTCCAGCCCAAGGGTCACTGAGCAGTGATCAGGAGCAGGAACCTTGACTGATTTCCCCTCTCTCTAACCCAGGGGTCACTGGGCAATGATCAGGAGCAGGAACCCGGGCTGATTTCCCCTCTCTCTAACCCAAGGGTCACTGGGCAGTGATCAGGAGCAGGAACCCGGGCTGATTTCCCCTCTCTCCAGCCCAAGGGTCACTGAGCAGTGATCAGGAGCAGGAACCTTGACTGATTTCCCCTCTCTCTAACCCAAGGGTCACTGGGCAGTGATCAGGAGCAGGTACCTGGTCTGATTTCCCCTCTCTCTAATCCATGGGTCACTGGCAGTTATCAGGAGCAGGAACCCGGGCTGATTTCCCCTCTCGCTCTAATCCAGGGGTCAATGGGCAGTGATCAGTGTAATATATGTACCTTTAAGGGGGGGAACTACTTTTTACAGCTCATGTATACTGTAGTACCGGCAGTGAACGCACCTGTATATAACGCTGAGTAGTAATCTGTACAGATCAGTTGCAGTCTGAGCCATGTTGAGTAAACACCTATTGTACCGTTCTCCGCAGTCTGTGTCTCATTATACACGGACGTAACAATCAGGAGCAGGAACCCGGACTGATTTCCCCTCTCTCTAACCCAAGGGTCACTGGGCAGTGATAACGAGCAGGAACTCGGGCTGATTTCCCCTCTCTCTAACCCAAAGGTCACTGGGCAGTGATAACGAGCAGGAACTCGGGCTGATTTCCCCTCTCTCTAATCCAGGGGTCACTGGGCAGTGATCAGGAGCAGGAACCCCGGCAGATATCCCCCCTCTCTAACCCAGGGATAGTGGACAGTGATCAGGAGCAGGAACCCGGGCTGATTTTACTGCTCTCTAATCCAAGGGTCACTGGGAAGGGAACAAGAGCATGATCTTGGGCTGATATACCCCCTCTCTCTAACCCAATGGTCACTGGGCAGTGAATAAGAGCAGGAACCCTGGCTGATTTCCCCTCTGGATCCCAAGGGTCACTGGGCAGTGATCAGGTGCAGGAACATGGGCTGATTTCCCCTCTCTCTACCCCATGGGTCACTGGCAGTGATCAGGAGCAGGAACCCGGGCTGATTTCCCCTCTCTCTAACCCATGGGTCACTGGCAGTGATCCGGAGCAGGAACCCGGGCTGATTTCCCCTCTCGCTCTAATCCAGGGGTCAATGGGCAGTGATCAGTGTAATGTATGTACCTTTAAGGGGGGGAACTACTTTTTACAGCTCATGTATACTGTAGTACCGGCAGTGAACGCACCTGTATATAACGCTGAGCAGTAATCTGTACAGATTAGATGCAGTCTGAGCCATGTTGAGTAAACACCTATTGTACCATTCTCTGCAGTCTGTGTCTCATTATACATGGACGTAACAATCAGGAGCAGGAACCCGGTCTGATTTCCCCTCTCTCTAACCCAAGGGTCACTGGGCAGTGATAAGGAGCAGGAACTCGGGCTGATTTCCCCTCTCTCTAATCCAGGGGTCACTGGGCAGTGATCAGTTGCAGGAACCCGGGCTGACTTCCCCGCTCTCCAAACCAAGGGTCACTGGGCAGTGATCAGGAGCAGGAACCCGGGCTGATTTCCCCTGTCTCTAACCCAAGGGTCAGTGGAGAGTGATCAGGAGCCGGAACCTTGTCTGATTTCCACTCTCGCTCTAACCCAAGGGTCACTGGGCAGTGATCAGGAGCAGGAACCCGGGCTGATTTCACTGACTCTAACCCAAGGGTCAGTGGAGAGTGATCAGGAGCCGGAACCCGGGCTGACTTCCACTTTCTCACTAACCCAAGGGTCACTGGGCAGTGATAAGGAGCAGGAACTCCGGCTGATTTCCCCTCTCTCTAACCCAAGGTTCACAGGGCAGTGACCAGGAGCAGGTACCTGGTCTGATTTCCTCTCTCTCTAACCCAAGGGTCACTGGGCAGTGATCAGCAGCAGGTACCTGGTCTGATTTCCTCTCTCTCTAATCCAGGGGTCACTGGACAGTGACCAGGAGCGGCAACCCGGGCTGATTTCCCCTCTCTCTAACCCAAGGGTCACTGGGCAGTGATAAGGAGCAGGAACTCGGGCTGATTTCCCCTCTCTCTAATCCAGGGGTCACTGGGCAGTGATCAGGAGCAGGAACCTTGACTGATTTCCCCTCTCTCTAACCCAAGGGTCACTGGGCAGTGGTCAGGAGCAGGAACCTGGTCTGATTTCCTCTCTCTCTAACCCAGGGGTCACTGGACAGTGACCAGGAGCAGCAACCCGGGCTGATTTCCCCTCTCTCTAACCCAAGGGTCACTGGGCAGTGAACAAGAGCAGGATCCCGGGCTGATAGCCCCCTCTCTAACCCAGGGGTCTCTGGGCAGTGAACAAGAGCAGGAACCCTGGCTGATTTCTCCTCTATAACCCAAGGGTCACTGGGGAATGATCAGGAGCCGGACCCCGGGCTGATTTCCACTCTCTCTAACCCAAGGGTCACTGGCAGTGATCAGGAGCAGGATCCCTGGCTGATTTCCCCTCTACAACCCAAGGGTCACTGGGCAGTGATCAGGAGCAGGAACCCGGGCTGATATCCACTCTCTCTAACCCAGGGGTCACTGGGCAATGATCAGGAGCAGGAACCCGGGCTGATTTCCCCTCTCGCTAACCCAAGGGTCACTGGCAGTGATCAGGAGCAGGATCCCGGGCTGATTTCCCCTCTCTCTAACCCAAGGGTCACTGGGCAGTGATCAGGAGCAGGAACCTGGTCTGATTTCCTCTCTCTCTAACCCAGGGGTCACTGGACAGTGATCAGGAGCAGCAACCCGGGCTGATTTCCCCTCTCTCTAACCCAAGGGTCACTGGGCAGTGAACAAGAGCAGGATCCCGGGCTGATAGCCCTCTCTCTCTAACCCAATGGTCACTGGGCAGTGAACAAGAGCAGGAACCCTGGCTGATTTCTCCTCTATAACCCAAGGGTCACTGGGCAGTGATCAGGAGCAGGAACCCGGGCTGATTTCCCCCCTCTCTAACCCAAGGGTCACTGGGCAATGATCAGGAGCAGGAACCCGGGCTGATTTCCACTCTCTCTAACCCAAGGGTCACTGGCAGTGATCAGGAGCAGGATCCCTGGCTGATTTCCCCTCTACAACCCAAGGGTCACTGGGCAGTGATCAGGAGCAGGAACCCGGGCTGATATCCACTCTCTCTAACCCAGGGGTCACTGGGCAATGATCAGGAGCAGGAACCCGGGCTGATTTCCCCTCTCACTAACCCAAGGGTCACTGGCAGTGATCAGGAGCAGGAATCCGGGCTGATTTCCCCTCTCTCTAACCCAAGGGTCACTGGGCAGTGATCAGGAGCAGGAACCCGGGCTGATTTCCCCTCTCTCCAACCCAAGGGTCACAGAGCAGTGATCAGGAGCAGGAACCTTGGCTGACTTCCCCCCTCTCTAACCCAAGGATCACTGGGCAGTGATCAGGAGCAGGAACCCGGGCTGATTTCCCCTCTCTCCTACCCAAGGGTCACTGAGCAGTGATCAGAAGCAGGAACCTTGGCTGATTTCTGTAAAGTCCGCACCTCAATAATACACGGACTTCGGGAGAACAGTTTAACAGGTACTTTACTGAACAAGAGGCAGCTTGAAACTGAAACTACAGAAGCCTGCTAGGGCCTTTTATACAGGGGTGGTCACTGCCGGTACTGCAGACTAAGACCAGTTATTCCCTTAAAGGTACATACACAACAATTCCTCCCCTTTTAGATAAACAGTACATAACATTCATTTAACAACTAAATAATAACTAATTACAATTACAATTTTCTCAGTAATATTTACATCAACTGAAATAGTCATTTATAAGTTCAGTCTTTGAGGAGGCTTCCTGATCCGGACTGGATAGCGCCTTTCTCGAGTATCCTGTTCTGGCGGTGGAGTCAATTCTGGCTCATTGTCATTGGTTGGTTCGTCAGCTTCCAATACCCCTGCTTCTGAGGTAGACGCAATCTGTACTTCGGGCTCATTACCAGGTGCACATGCTTGTGGTACAGGTTTGGCTTGTTCCTGTGACTCTAGAATCTGGTCAGCATGGCATCTCATGATGCTCTCTCCAACTTCCACTGTGTACATTAGTGGTCCCTGCTGTGTGCATATCGTGCCTGGCTGCCATTTTTCTGTTCGGTAGTCGCGGGCCAAGACTGGTTGCCCTATCTTGAAGCTCCTGGTTGGCTTCTCATTTATGTGCTGGAACTGCTTATGCTCAGCATCTCGTCTTATGTTTGGTTTGAGCAAATCCAAGTGACATCTTAGTCTCCGGTTAAAAAACAGTACGGCTGGAGTTTGTTTGGTTACTGCATGTGTCGCATTCCGGTAAGCAAACAGGAAGTTATCCACCTTGTGTTGCAGTGGTATGTCATCATTATACATTGCCTTTATGGCCTTTTTAAAGGTCTGAACAAACCTCTCAGCCAATCCATTTGTGGCTGGATGATATGGGGCAGATATGTAATGTTTCACCCCATTATTCTTCAGGAACCTCCGGAAATCCTCAGACACAAACTGTGGGCCATTGTCGGAACAGATCTGTTCTGGCAACCCATTCCTGGTGAAGATGGTCCTTAGGACTGCAATAGTTTTCTCCGTGGTGGTGGAGGACATTTTAATGACCTCTGGCCATTTTGAATGGGCGTCCACAGCGATTAGAAACATTGAGTCCATAAATGGACCAGCGAAATCAATGTATACCCGTTGCCATGGAGATGAGGGCCACTCCCATGGATGTAGCGGGGCCTGTGGTGGAGCGTTTTGGACCTTCTGGCATCCTGTGCATCTCTTGGTCATATCCTCAATTTCTTTATCGATTCCCGGCCACCACACAAACGCCCTGGCTAGGCTCTTCATTTTTACCCCTCCCAGATGACCCTCGTGAAGCTCATTGAGTACTCTATCTCTCAACTTGGGTGGAATTACCACTCGGGATCCACACATCAAGGTTTCCCGGCACACTGACAGCTGTTCCCTCCTTGGCGAGAATGCTGGCAACAGTGAGTCGCCATATGCTGGCCATCCCTTCACCGTCAAATCATAGACCCGAGAGAGTGTCGGGTCATTTCGGGTTTCCTTCTCAATACTTGCGTTTGTAACAGGCAAACATTCGACTATGGCCGCATGGAATATCTCCACAGGGTCCACTGCAGGTGCTTCTTCCGCCGTAGGCAACGGTAGGCGCGACAGCCCATCAGCATTTCCATGTTGTTTCGTACCTTTGTACTCTATGTCATACTGATGTGCCCCTAGAAAAAGTGACCATCTTTGCAGCCGTTGCGGCGTCATCACCGGAACGCCCTTCTTTGGGTTAAAAATTGAGACCAGGGGTTGATGGATCAGTCAGTAGGGTGAATTTCTACCCGTGCAGATAGTGATTGAACTTCTTCACCCCCCACACCAGGCTGAGGGCCTCCCTGTTAATCTGGGCGTAGTTATGCTCGGCTGAGGTTAGCGAGCGCAATGCAAAGGCTATTGGCCTCTCTGAACCGTCACGGAATTTGTGTGACAGCACCGCTCCAATGCCATAAGGTGACGCATCACATGCCAACCGAATCGGTAGTGTTGGGTTGTAGTGGGCCAATACTTCTTTTGAAGTGATTTGGCATTTACATTCCTGAAAGGCACGCTTACACTCATCACTCCATTTCCATGTTACACCAGTTTGAAGGAGGGCGTTCAGTGGGTGCAGAATTGTAGATAAATTCGGCAAGAACTTATGATAGTAGTTCACCAACCCGAGGAACGACCTCAGTTGCGACACATTTTCTGGTGCTGGAGCCTTGACTACAGCCTCAATCTTGTCCGGCGACTTATGCAACCCTTCCTCATCAATCATGTGGCCACAATACGAGATTTGTCTCCTGAAGAACTCGCATTTGGGACGGTTGGCTCGTAGCCCATATTCCTGCAATCTCGTGAGCACCTGTTCCAGGTTGGCAAGGTGTTCATTGTCATTTTCGCCCGTAACCAGGATGTCATCCAAATAACACTGGGTCCCCGGGATCCCTTGCAGGACTTGTTCCATTGCCCTCTGCCATATAGCCGGGGCCGATGCTACCCCAAATACCAGTCGATTGTACTGGTAAAGGCCTTTGTGAGTGTTTATCGTGAGGTATTTCCTAGATGCTTCTTCCACCTCCATTTGTACATACGCTTGAGCCAGGTCAATCTTTGTAAAACGTTTCCCTCCAGATAGTGAGGCAAAAATATCTTCTATCCGCGGAAGCGGATACTGTACTGTGTGCAGGACTGGGTTCACAGTCACCTTGAAGTCCCCACGGATGCGAACCTTCCTTGGCTCCCCAGGCGTGCTGCTCAATGCTTTCTTCATTACAGGAACGATGGGTGTGGCCCACTTGCTCCAGTCCACCTTAGACAGCACCCCCGAACGCTCCAGACTCTCCAGTTCAGCTTCCACAGCTGGGCGTATCGCGTATGGCACCGGTCTGGCCTTGAAAAATTTTGGGATTGCGTTATCCTCAATCTTTATGGTTGCCTTTACTCCTTTTAAAGTCCCAAGTCCTTGTTGGAACACCTCTTCCGCGTCAGATAGAATTTGTGACAGATGTCCAGGTGTGACGTCATCATCTTTTTTGTCAGTCACAGTTAGTGCCAGAATGGAATGCCAATCCAATTGTAGTCTTCGGATCCATTCACGTCTCAATAATGGTGGTCCTCCATCTCGTAGTATATACATGTATAGTTTCTGTGTTCCCTTTCCGTTATATTCAACTGGCACCCTTATTTTTCCTCTGGGGTAGACCTTTTGCCCCGTGTATGTCTTCAATACAATGGACGTATCCTTTAAGGGTATGTGTGAGAATAGCCGCTCATAGTCTCGTCGATTCATGACAGTTAGGGCTGATCCTGTGTCCAATTCCATCTTCACTGGGGACCCTGCTATCATGAGGGTGACCCAAATGGTTCGGTGATCTTCTTTTGCGATCACGTTGTGTAACTTTAAACAACTTAGTCGCCTGCTCCCGGAGTCCTTATCACTCTCCTGATCTTCTGAACTACTATCTGTCAGTTTCTTTACTTTCCTGTACTGTTCCTTAGTAGTTCTTGTCGTGTTGGTCTTCTTTCCCGACCTGCAGACTCTTGCTATATGTCCCATTTTCCCGCATTGCCTGCATATTTTGTCTTTAAACCAGCAGTCCTTCTGCTCATGGGTTGTTCTGCCGCAGCGATAGCACTTTTCGGCTCCATACGCCATTTCGTTAGCGCTGTATTCTTGTGGTTTCTGTTGTATTTCCGCAGCTCCCCGTGCTGCTGCTTCGTAGGATACTGCCACGCTGAAAGCCTGTTCTAGCGTCAGGCCTATTGCGTTTGCAAAGATAATCCAGAGACCGTCAGTGAGTTCAGTTCATGCTGCTTTAATCATGGCTGCCACACACACACACTTCCAGGCACAAGCCATCGAATACCTATACACAATACAATGATCACAGCACTATCAAACTGCATGTGCTCAGGCCAAGGCAATCGAGTACCTATCACCAGATGTCAGACATAACAAGGTCATTTTTTGAAAGTAGTCGTTTCTGTTGTGTATGTAATATGTGTGCTACTTTGAACCTATGGACAGGACTGCACTACTTGTTGGGCGTAGTGATACGCAGTACCACTCCTGGCCATAGGGGTATAAATAGTACTGTGGGTACTGATCTCCCCTCAGTTCCCGCCTGTGGGCATGAAGTAAAGACCTATGTATAGTCCCTACCTCCAACCAGTAAAGACCTGTTTGAGTTATACGTTTAAGTCTTTGTGTTAATTGTTCAATACAATACACATACTTAACACTGGCGACGAGTCAGGTTCTTACCCTGCGGCAGTTGAAGAGAGGTTTCAAACATCACCACCCCACTAGAAGCGACAGGCTTTAGGACTCTGAAGCCTCCATCAGCGACTGAGCACTGGAGTGCAACAAACATCCTGACAGCTTCCAGCGACTGACAGAAGTCTTTCTGCAGTTTCCTTGTTCAACCTAGGTGGTGGGGTAAGCCGTGCAGTGTTGGCTGCAAAGACAGGGCTGGGGAAGTTGGAGAAGATAAGGGCGATCGCAATCCCTGATAAGAGCCGCGGTGAAACGCGCGAGCGGGTAAGCCAGAGCCCGGGAGGGAGCGAGCAAGAGCCGCGCGAGCGGGTGAGCCAGAGGCCGGGAGCCGCTTCAAGTGCGAGGCGCAGCGCGGGCCAGCGATCGGGACCAAAGATAAGGGCCGCACTCGGATTGAAAGGCGCGGCGGCTGCAGAAGCTCAAGGTGCGAGAGCCGCGGTGCACAGCGCGGGCTATCAATCGCGGCGAAGATAAGGGCCGCACTCGGGGGCTGAAGGGAGACGGCGTCGGGGGACGGGTGAAGACCGCCAAGCACGGGAAAACCGCCATTTTGTGGGCGGAGGACGACGGCAAGAGCGGGAAGCTGCCATCTTTGATAACAAGTAAACAAAATAAAATCTGAGAAATTGCAAATCTACAATGCCTAAACACGGGAATATTAGCACCTTTGATAGTGACCTCGAAGATTGGGCCATATATGTTGAAAGAGTAAAAAATTATTGTAAGGCCAATAAAATTCATGACCAAGATAAAGCTCTAACATTATTAAATTTAATGGGTGCGAAGACATACGGGCAATTGAAACACCTGTTATCACCAGATGAATCGGCGGATAAGACGTTCGATGAGATTGTTACTGTCCTGAAAGATCATCTAAACCCCACGCCGCTGATGCTAGCGGAACGATTTAAATTTTACGACAGAAGGCAGCTACAGCATGAAAGCAATGCTGAATATTTGCTGGAATTGCGTAAATTAGCGAAATATTGCCAGTTTCGAACGGGCCTGACAGATGCACTACGAGACAAATTTGTGTGTGGTTTATTTAAACAGGATACACAAAAGCGACTGCTCGAGGAGAATGAGCTGACGCTTGAGAAGGCGGTCACTATGGCAGCAGCACACGAAGCCGCAGCGAGAGGCACGGCAGTAATGCAGCTACGGTCACCGGAGCTCAGTGCACACAAATTGGGTGTGAGTTCTGTTAAATGTTATCGTTGTGGAAAGACAGCGCATGATCAGAACCAGTGTTGGTTTAAAAACCAAGAATGTAGAACTTGTGGTAGGCTTGGACATATAGCTAGAGTATGCAGGTCAGGGAAGAAGACCAGCAACAAGAAGTCACCGCAAGGAAAATACGCAAAGGTACACAAGGTGACCGAACAGGAGTCCGATTCAGACGCTAGCAGTAATGAACTGGCTAGCTTAAGCTGTAATGAACTGGCTAGCTTAAGAGTACTCAACGCTGGTAAGGGTGCAGACCTCCAGACAATTTGGGTCACTCTTCAGATAGAAGGAGTCCAAGTAAAACTGGAATTGGACACTGGATCGGCATTGACAGTCATAAATAAGAAAGATTACGGAAAGTTATTCCAACATATTCCCCTACAGGATACGGGGATTATATTGAAAACATACACGGGGCAAAGAGTGTACCCCATCGGGAAAATAGAGGTTGCAGTGGTCCACAAGGGCGAAGACAGTCAAATAATGGACTTATATGTGATATCTGAAGGAGGTTCTCCACTACTAGGACGGGAGTGGATTAGGAAAATGAATATGGACTGGCATTTCCTACAAACAATAACGAGTGAGAACTCGGTGAAGATAGTCGGCCCAGACTCTGGAACGGATGATGGTAAGCCCAACTCAGGTGCAAAAGACAAAGTTTCAGCACAGAATTCCACTGAGCAACAACAACATAGTTTAACTGTGGATTCTGAGTCTGGCAAGTCTACTGATGTGCCCATTTCTGAGGGACACCGGGCTCGAACTCAACTCCATTTCAAACTACAACAGCAATTAGAACAAATGCTTCGCCGTTGTGAGCAAGAGTTGAATGCAACGAAAGAGTTCTTTGATATAGAGTTGGAGAATCTGGAAAGACAACAGAAGCAGCTGATGGAGAAAATGGAGCAGGAGCACACAAAACGTCTGATGTCAGAGGAGTTAACGGTCAGCCAACTCCTGCATATGCTGAAGGACAGGACTCTGAAATGGGAAAAACTTGAACACGAACTTCAATATTCAAACGAAAGGGGTTCGGAGCTCTCAAAGGTTATTGGAAGAGCTGAGGTGGCAACACAGACTGAGATGACTGCAACAGAGCAGCCCTTGGATGCCAAAAGTACGCTGACTCACGTCAACGTAGAACAACAGACCGCTGAAACAGCTGCTCCGGTAGAGGGATTGAATAGTCCGATCAATCAATCTCCAAAAGAAGTTGAAGTAGTAAAATCTCAAATGAGGTCATTAGTAAACGACTTGCTGAAAGCCCAGAAAAAGCTGGATGAAGAGGTACGCATGAAGAAGTCTCTTCAGGAAAGATGTCTGGACTTGGAACAAAAGCTGGCTAACGCCCAGCTGGGTATGGAGGAAATAGAAGACCCTCTCGCTGGCCTAGATCAGGACGACACCGAATATTACTATGTCCTGTCCTGCCCAACTTGTAACTTCGACTCCCACCATACAGAAATCATGGAGGAGCACCGAAAGTCTACGGAACATCGGGAGAAGGTGGCTCTACTACGGAAAAAGGAGGGAGAGAAGGAGGAACTGCGCATGCAGCTGGCAGCTGACAGTGGAGCCCAGAAAGTCTCCAAGAAGCAGAAAAGGAAAAGTCGAAACAGAAGATGACCCATCTGAACCATTATTACCTCTACCAGATCACACACGTGGTCCCTCCGAACGGAGCCAATTCAGTTCGGAAGTTCAAACTGTTAAATCCATGGAAGGACTATTGAATGAGTCACTCCAGCAACGTGAACCGACTCCACCACAGAGATTGAATCTGTGAACTGTTTTCCGCAGAGACTGAATCTGTGATCTGTTTTGACATGAAGTTATCTATGTATCTATGTTATTCTGTTATGTAAACCTGAAGTTATATATGTATATATGTTATTACGTTATGTTAAATGGGGAGATGACTGTAAAGCTAGGAAGGGAGGAATGTTGTGTATGTAATATGTGTGCTACTTTGAACCTATGGACAGGACTGCACTACTTGTTGGGCGTAGTGATACGCAGTACCACTCCTGGCCATAGGGGTATAAATAGTACTGTGGGTACTGATCTCCCCTCAGTTCCCGCCTGTGGGCATGAAGTAAAGACCTATGTATAGTCCCTACCTCCAACCAGTAAAGACCTGTTTGAGTTATACGTTTAAGTCTTTGTGTTAATTGTTCAATACAATACACATACTTAACAGTTTCTGGGTTCCTTCACTCTGGAGCCCGCAGACAAATTTATCCCGTAAGGTGTCTGCCAGTCCTGCTCCGAACTGGCAGTGCTTCGATAACTTGTGTAGTTCCGTAAGATAGTCAGCATTGCTCTCATCTTTGTGCTGGTTTCTTTTATGGAACTTGAATCTTTCTGCTAGCAGCAGTGGTGTAGGGCTTAGATGTTCCTGTAAGATATGAACAATCTCCTCAAAACTTTTCTCCATTGGTTTAGCTGGGGTAATTAAATTCCGCAATAGGCCGTACGTACTCGCACCCATCAGATTTAATAATACCGACGCCCTCTTTCCATCAGCCACCTCATTTGCCTTGCAGTACACTTCAATTCTTTCCACATACGTGGACCAGTCTTCTACCTTGTTGTCGAAAGCAGTGATACTGCCACTTTTCGACATCTTGGGCGATTTTAAATGGTGCCTCCCGCGCTTTTGCTTCTTCCCCAATGGAATAAAATGGCGCCTCCCGCGCTTTTGCTTCTTCCCCAACGGGATAAAATGGCGTCTCCCGCGCTTTTGCTTCTTCCCCTTACTGCCACGCTGCTCCTAGCGTCCTACGGGGTAATGGCGGCGACCCGCAGCTTCGGCGCATCTCGCTTTCCTTCCCCCCCGTTTAGTTTCTCTCCGCTGTCCTGTTGTCGAGCACCGACCGTGCCCTGTGCGCTCCACCCTCTCTCTCTTGTTTTCTTTTCCCGGCGACGCTGCGCGGCCCGATTTGTAGAGCCGCTCGATCGAGCTTGAGCCCGCCGCAGTCCGGAAGGGTCGCACTACCTGCTACCAGCACGATTCGCTGGAACCACAGTCTCTCCCGCAATTCTCCAAACACCGATGGATTCTTTGGGCGGTTGCCCTCGGTCGACGCCCGTTGCTCAGACTACGACCTTCCAGGACCTTCCATTCAGGCGAGGTCCCCGTGAGATGATGCCACACTGCAGGTGAGTTCGAACTTACTCGTCGCCACTGTAAAGTCCGCACCTCAATAATACACGGACTTCGGGAGAACAGTTTAACAGGTACTTTTCTGAACAAGAGGCAGCTTGAAACTAAAACTACAGAAGCCTGCTAGGGCCTTTTATACAGGGGTGATCACTGCCGGTACTGCAGTCTAAGACCGGTTATTCCCTTAAAGGTACATACACAACAATTTCCCCTCTCTCTAACCCAGGGGTCACTGGGCAGTGATCAGGAGCAGGAACCCGGGCTGATTTCCCCTCTCTAACCCAGTGGTTACTGGGCAGTGATCAGGAGTAGGAACCAGGGCAGATTTCCCTTCTCTCTAACCCAGGGGTCACAGGACGGTGATCAGGATCAGGAACCTGGGCTGACTTCCCCTCTCTCTAACCCAGGGGTAACTGTGCAGTGATCAGGAGCAGGAACCTGGGCTGATTTCCCCTCTCTCTCTAACCCAAGGTTCACTAGGTAGTGATCAGGAGCAAGAACCCGGGCTGATTTCCCTTCTCTCTAACCCAGCGATCACTGGCCAGTGAACAAGAGCAGCAACTCGGGCTGATTTCCCCTCTCTCTAACCCAAGGGTCACTGGGCAGTGAACAAGAGCAGGAACCCGGGCTGATTTCCCCTGTCTCTAACCCAAGGGTCAATGGAGAGTGATCAGCAGCAGGAACCCAGGCTGATTTCCCCTGTCTCTAACCCCAGGGTCAGTGGGCAGTGATCAGGAGCAGGAACCCGGGCTGATTTCCCCTGTCTCTAACCCATGGGTCAGTGGAGAGTGATCAGCTGGAGCCGGAACCTTGGCTGATTTCCACTCTTGCTCGAACTCAAGGGTCACTGGGCAGTGATCAGGAGCAGGAACCCAGGCTGATGTCCCCTGTCTCTAACCCAAGGGTCAGTGGAGAGTGATCAGGAGCAGGAACCCGGGCTGATTTCCACTCTCTCTCTAACCCAAGGATCACTGGGCAGTAAACAAGAGCAGGAACCTTGGCTGATTTCCCCTTTCGCTCATGCTGGGGTCACTGGGCAGTGATCAGGAGCAGGAACCCGGGCTGACTTCCTCTCTCTCACTAACCCAAGGATCACTAGGCAGTGAACAAGAGCAGGAACCTTGGCTGCTTTCCCCTGTTAGATCCGTGTATCTTGATGTTGTGTTTCCTTCAATAATGAGACAAGAGACTGCAGGGAACAATCAACAGGTGTTTACTGGATGAGGGTTGCTCTAAAACTAACTATACAGATCCCTATTCAGGGTTTATATACAGGTGTGGTCACTGCCGGTACTACAGTATACAGGAGCTGTAAAAAGTAGTTCTCCCCTTAAAGGTACATACACTACAATTCCTCCCCTTTTAGATTAACAATACCATAACATTCATTTAACAATTAAATATCAACTAATTACAATTAACACTTTTAACATGCAACATTAACTGAAAATAGTCTATTTATAAATTCAGTCTTTGGTGAGGCTTCCTGATCCTTTCTGGATAGCGCCTTTCCGGAGGCGATTCTGGCCCCCTGTCGTCGGTTGGTTCATCAGCTTCCGATGCTACTGTTTCTGGGGTAGATGCTACCTGTATGTCAGGTTCATCACCAGGTATGCGAGACATGGGGTTGACTCGTTCCTGTGACTCTAGGATCTGGTCAACATGGCATCTCACAATGTTCTCCCCAACATCCACTGTGTACATTAGTGGCCCCTGCCGTGTGCATATCGTTCCTGGTTGCCATTTCTCTGTTCGGTAGTTGCATTCCAAGACTGGTTGCCCTACATTGAAGCTCCTTGTCGGCTTCTCATTGATGTGCTGGAATTGCTTATTCTCAACATCTCTTCGTACATTTGGTCTGAGCAAATCCATATGAGATCTCAACCTTCGGTTAAAGAACATCATGGCCGGGGTCTGGTTGGTGACTGCATGTGTCGCATTTCTGTAGGCTAACAGGAAATTGTCCACCTTATGCTACAGTGGAATGTCGTCATCGCACATGGCCCTTACTGCTTTCTTAAAGGTTTGTACGAACCTCTCAGCCAATCCATTTGTGGCTGGATGATACGGGGCGGATGTGTAATGCTTTACCCCATTCCTCTTCATAAATCTTCGAAACTCCTCGGACACAAACTGTGGTCCGTTATCAGAGCAAATCTGCTCTGGCAAGCCGTTCCTGGCAAATATGGTCCGTAGGACTGCAATAGTTTTCTCCGTGGTGGTGGAGGACATTTTGATCACCTCAGGCCATTTCGAATGCGCATCCACGGCTAGTAAAAGCATTGAGTCCATGAATGGACCAGCAAAATCAATATGCACCCCTTGCCATGGAGATGAGGGCCACTCCCATGGGTGTAGAGGGGCATGTGGTGGTGCATTTTGGACCTTCTGGTATCCTGAGCAGCTCTTTGTCAGGTCCTCGATTTGCTGATCGATCCCCGGCCACCACACATAAGCCCTAGCAAGGCTTTTCATTTTCACCCCTCCCAGATGGCCTTCGTGAAGCTCATTGAGCACTCTCTCCCTTAACTTGTGTGGATCCCGAGTGGTAATTCCACCCATCAAGGTCCCCTGGCATACTGACAGCTGTTCTCTTCTGGATGAGAATGCTGGCAACAGTGAGTCGCCATGTGTTGGCCATCCCCTCACCGTCAATTCATATACCCGACTTGTCGGGTCATTTTGGGTTTCGTTCTCTATATCAGCGTTAGTTACAGGCAAGCGTTCAATTATAGTCGAATGAAATATTTCGACAAGGTCCACTGCTGGTGCTTCCTCCGCAGTAGGCAGTGGCAGGCGTGATAGCCCATCAGCGTTTCCATGCTGTTTCGTGCCCTTATACTCGATTTCATATTGGTTCATCCCTAGAAAAAGGGACCATCTTTGTAGCCATTGCGCAGTCATCACCGGAACGCCCTTCTTTGGATTAAAGATGGAGACAAGTGGTTGGTGGTCAGTCAGCAAGGTGAACTTCTGCCCGTGCAGATAGTGGTTGAACTTTTTCACTCCCCACACTAGGCTGAGGGCCTCCCTGTCAATCTGGGCGTAGTTACGCTCGGCTGCGGTTAGTGATCGTGACGCAAAGGCTATTGGCCTCTCTGAGCCGTCCGAGAATTTGTACGACAGCACTGCTCCAATGCCATAGGGTGATGCATCACACACCAACTGAATTGGTAGTGCTGGGTTGAAATGAGCCAACACCTCTTTTGATGTGATCAATTCTTTGCTCTTCTGGAAAGCTCGTTTACATTTGTCATTCCACTTCCATGGTACCCCCGTTTGCAGTAGGGTGTTCAGTGGGTGTAGTACGGTAGACAAATTTGGCAAGAACTTATGGTAGTAGTTCACCAGCCCGAGGAACGACCTCAGTTGTGACACATTTTCCGGTGCTAGAGCCTTGACTACTGCCTCAATCTTTTCAGGGGACTTATGTAACCCCTCTTCATCAATAACGTGGCCACAATACGAGATCTGCTTCTGGAAAAACTCGCATTTGTGGTGATTAGCTCGGAGCCCATATTCCTTCAATCTAGTGAGCACCTGCTCCAGGTTGGCGAGGTGATCACTGTCATTTTCGCCCGTGACCAGGATATCATCCAAATAACACTGGGTCCCTGGAATCCCTTGCAGGACTTGATCCATTGCCCTTTGCCAAATAGCCGGAGCTGATGCTACCCCGAACACCAGCCGGTTGTATTGGTAGAGACCTTTATGAGTGTTGATTGTGAGGTACTGTTTCGAGGCTTCTTCTTCCTCCATTTGCAGGTACGCCTGGGCCAGATCAATCTTAGTGAAGCATTTCCCTCCAGATGGCGAGGCGAAAATATCTTCAATCCGCGGAAGCGGATATTGTACCGTGTGAAGGATTGGGTTCACTGTCACCTTTAAGTCCCCACAGATGCGAACCTTCTTTGGTTCCTCAGGTGTATTACTCAATGACCTCTTCATTACAGGAACGATGGGTGTAGCCCACTCGCTCCAGTCCACTTTGGACAGTACTCCTGAACGTTCCAAACCTTCCAGCTCTGCTTCGACGGCTGGGCAGATCGCATGAGGCACTGGTCTGGCCTTAAAAAACTTTGGGCTTGCATATTCCTCTATTTTGATCATCGCTGTTATGCCTTTAAGTTGTTCCGAATTCCTCCTGGAACACTTCTTGTGCGTCAGTTAGCATTTTTGACAGTCGTCCAGGTGTGACGTCGTCATCCTTTTTGGCAACTACAGTCAGTGCTTGTATGGAATGCCAAGCTAGCTGTATCTTCCAGATCCATTCATGTCCTAGTAGTGGTGGTCCTCCCTCTGGCAATATATATAGGTCCATTTTTGGTGTTTCCTTGCCGTTATATATAACGTCACCCTTATTTTTCCTTTGGGGTAGACTTTTTGCCCCGTGTACGTCTTCAAGACGATCTCTGTATCTCTCAAGGGTATATGTGAGAATAGCCGCTTGTAGTCCCTTCGGTTTATGACTGTTAGGGCTGATCCTGTGTCCAATTCCATTTTCACTTGGACTCTGGCTATCTTGAGCGTGACCCAGATAGTTTGGTGATCCTCCGTTTTGATCACATTATGTAGTTTCAGACAACCCAGCTCCTTGCTTCCAGAGTCTGTATCACTTTTCTGTTCGTCTGAACTACTCTCCGTCACCTTATGCACCTTCTTGTACTTCTCCTGTGGAGATTTCTTGCTGCTGGTTTTCTTTTCCGACCTGCAGACTCTTGCTATGTGTCCTACTTTTCCACACTGTCTGCACACTTGGTCCTTGAACCAGCAATCCTTATGGTCGTGTGTTGTTCTGCCGCAGCGATAGCACTTCACTGTTCCGTATGACATTTCATTTGTGCCATATTCTTGCGGTCTCCGTTGTATCTCTGCCGCGCCCCGTGCTGCTGCTTCGTGTGATACTGCCATGCTGAAAGCCTTGTCCAGCGTAAGATCCTTTTCTGATAGAAGCCGTTTCTGGGTTCCTTCACTTTGATGCCCACACACAAACTTGACCCTTAAAGTATCTGCTAGTCCCGTTCCAAACTGGCAGTGTTTCGATAGCTTGCGCAGTTCCATTAAATACTCAGCATTACTTTCATCTTTATGCTGGTTCCTTTTGTGAAACTTAAATCTTTCTGCTATCAGCAGCGGTGTGGGGTTTAAGTGGTCCTGTAGGATTGACACTATGTTTTCAAAATTCTTTTCCACTGGTTTCTCTGGGGTTACTAGGTTTCGCAGTAAGCCATACGTTTTTGCACCCATTGAATTCAACAATACCAGCGCTTTCTTGTCATCTGGCACTTCATTCGCCTTGCAGTATACTTCAATGCGTTCGACATATGTCGTCCAATCTTCGACTTCATTGTCGAACACTGTGATACTGCCACTCTTCGGCATTTTTGGGTGTGGTTAGACTGGCTCAAAATGGCGTCTCCCGCGCTCCCCCTTCTACGCTGCGGCTCAAAATGGCGTCCCCTGCGCTCTCCCTTCTTCCCCGCTGCAGCTCAAAATGGCGTCTCCCGCGCTCTCCCTTCTTAATGGTGTCTCCCGCGCTCTCCCTTCTTCTCCGCTGCGGCTCGGCCCTTGAACACCGGCTGCGCTCTGCGCGTTTTCCTGCGCGTCTCTCTCTCTCGTTGCCGCTGCTCAGCCCTTGAACACCGACTGCGCTCTGTGCGCTCTACCCTCTCTCTTCTCCCGTCGACGCTGCTCGGCCTTTTCTGTGCCATCGGTCGGCTCTAGCCGCCGCTGTCCGGGAAGGGTCTGCGCCGTACCTGTTGCCAGCCCGTTTTGCTGGACCACCGTGACTGGAGAACCAAGCCCAGCTCTCAACAGCCTCCCCTGCGATGCTCAAATCTCCGCTGGATGGTCGACGCCCGTGCTTCTGGACTCGGCCTTCTTCTTTCACTGTTCTCCAGGAGCGAATCCCTGGGAAGTGATGCAGAGTTGCAGGTAGGTTTGAATCGTCTCGTCGCCACTGTTAGATCCGTGTATCTTGATGTTGTGTTTCCTTCAATAATGAGACAAGAGACTGCAGGGAACAATCAACAGGTGTTTACTGGATGAGGGTTACTCTAAAACTAACTATATAGATCCCTACTCAGGGTTTATATACAGGTGTGGTCACTGCCGGTACTACAGTATACAGGAGCTGTAAAAAGTAGTTCTCCCCTTAAAGGTACATACACTACATCCCCTTTCTCTCACGCAGGTGTCACTGGGCAGTGATCAGGAGCAGGAACCCAGGCTGATTTCCCCTGTCTCTAAGCCAAGGGTCACTGGACAGTGATCAGGAGCAGGAACCCAGGCTGATTTCCCCTGTCTCTAAGCCAAGGGTCACTGGGCAGTGATCAGGAGCAGGAACCCGGGCAAATCTCCCCTCTCTCTAACCCAAGGATCACTGGGCAGTGATCAGGAGCAGGATCCCTGGCTGATTTAGCCTCTCTCTAACCCAGGAACACTGGGCAGTGATCAGGAGCAGGAACCCGGGCTGATTTGCTCTCACTCACTAAGCCAAGGATCACTGGGCAATGATCAGGAGCCAGAACCCAGGCTGATTTCCCCTCTAACTGAGCGGTCACTGGGCAATGATCAGGAGCAGGAACCCAGCTGATATCCCCTCTAACCCAAGGTTCACTGGGCAGTGATCAGGAAGCAGGAATCCTGGCTGGTGTCCCCTATCTCTCTAACCCAAGGGACACTGGGCAGTGATCAATAGCAGGAACTCTGGCAGATATCCCCTCTCTATAATCCAGGGGTAGTGGACAGTGATCAGGAGCAGGAACCCGGGCTGATTTTACTCCTCTCTAACCCAAGGGTCACTGGGAAGGGAACAAGAGCAGGATCTCGGGCTGATATAACCCCTCTCTCTAACCCAATGGTCACTGGGCAGTGAACAAGAGCAGGAACACTGGCTGATTTCCCCTCTATAACCCAAGGGTCACTGGGCAGTGATCAGGTGCAGGAACCCGGGCTGATTTCCCCTCTCTCTAACCCAAGGGTCACTGGGCAGTGATCAGGAGCACGAACCCGGGCTGATTTCCCCTCTCGCTCTAATCCAGGGTGTAGTGTCCGTGTGTTGATAGAGACACTGAAGACAGGAGTTGGTTCATAGGTGTTTACTAAGCAAAGTCTGGAGGGGTACTAACGGATATAACACAATATACAGGCTTATATAGCCCGAGTGGCAATTACCGGCATTACAGCACATATGGGGCTCTTAAAGGCACATACACTACAATTCCTCCCCTTTTAGCTAACCAGTACATCATATTTTAAGTAATTATTAATTACATGTTATAAGAAAAATAATATACACATTGCTGTAGTTAATTAATTATAAGTCAGTCTCTCTGGAGGCTTCCTGACTCGGTCCGGATAACGCCTCGGTGGTGTAGTAGTTTCTGGTGGTGTAGTAGGTTCTTTTGGCAAGGCTGATTCGACTTCAATGTCAGTGTCGGGTTCAACGGGTTCCAGTATCACCGGATCGGAGGTAGATATGGGTATCTCTACTTCATCGTTCGGCGTATAGTGTTGTGGTGTAGGTTGTCTCTTTTCGGGTGACTCTATGATTTGGTCAGCATGGTGCCTTATTATGCTTTCTCCGATGTCCACGGTATACATCAGTGGTCCTAGTCGTGTGCAGATAGTTCCAGGCTGCCATTTCTCGGTATGGTAGTCCCGGGCCAAAACTTGTTGACCTATCTGGAAGGTTCTAGTTGGCCTTTCATTCATGCCTTGAAACTGTCGGTTCTCCACGTCCCTTCTGATGTTGGGCTTGACCAAATCCAGCCGGCATCTTAGGTTTCTATTGAAGAACATCATGGCAGGAGTTTGGTTGGTAACCATATGTGTTGCATTCCTGTATGCGAATAAGAAGTTATCCACCTTGTGCTGAAGTTTTATGTCTTCATTACCTATGGCCTTTATGGCCTTCTTGAAGGTCTGGACAAACCTTTCAGCCAATCCATTGGTGGCGGGATGGTATGGGGCGGACGTGTAGTGCTTAACCCCATTGTTTTTTAAGAACTTCCTGAATTCTTCGGACACAAATTGCGGTCCATTATCAGAACAGATCTGTTCCGGCAGTCCATTCCTAGCAAATATGGTCCTTAATACTGTGATGGTTTTTTCCATGGTGGTGGAGGACATCTTTATTACCTCCGGCCACTTGGAGTGTGCATCAACTGCGATTAAGGACATTGAGTCCATAAATGGACCAGCAAAGTCGATGTGTACCCTTTGCCAGGGAGATGAGGGCCACTCCCATGGATGTAGAGGGGCTTGTGGTGGAGCGTTTTGGACCTTCTGGCATCTTAGGCAGCTCTTGGTCATTTCATCGATGTCTCCATTGATACCTGGCCACCATACAAATGCCCTGGCTAGGTTCTTCATTTTCACTCCACCCAGATGCCCCTCGTGAAGCTCCTTTAGCACTTTATCCTGAAGTTTGGGTGGAATCACCACTCTGGATCCACACATCAAGGTTCCTCGGCACACTGACAGCTGTTCTCTTCTTTGTGAGATTGCTGGCAACAGTTGTTCGCCATGTGCTGGCCATCCCGTCACTGTTAAATCGTAGACCCGTGAGAGAGTCGGGTCATTTCTTGTTTCCCTTTCAATGGCAGAATTTGTTACTGGTAGACATTCCACTATGGTAGAGTGGAACATCTCCACTGGGTCTACTGTAGGTGCCTCTTCTACCGTTGGCAACGGTAGGCGCGATAAACCATCAGCATTCCCATGCTGTTTTGATCCTTTGTATTCTATGTTGTATTGGTGTGCCCCTAGAAAAAGGGACCACCTCTGTAGCCTTTGCGCTGTCATAATGGGAACACCCTTTTTTGGGTTGAATATGGAGATGAGGGGTTGATGGTCAGTCAACAAGGTAAATTTTTGTCCGTGTAGGTAATGGTTGAATTTCTTCACTCCCCATACCAGGCTGAGTGCTTCCCTGTCGATTTGGGCATAGTTACGCTCAGCTGAGTTCAATGAGTGTGACGCAAAAGCTATCGGCCGTTCCGAGCCATCAGGGAATTTATGCGATAATACTGCTCCTATGCCGTAAGGGGATGCATCGCACGCCAGTCTGATTGGCAGTGATGGGTTGTAATGAGCCAAAACTTCTTTGGATGTGATCAAGTCTTTGCATTTATGGAAGGCACGTTTGCAGTCTTCGTTCCATTTCCAAATTACTCCTGTTTGTAGTAGTTCATTAAGAGGATGTAGAAGAGTTGATAAGTTCGGTAAAAATTTATGATAGTAATTTATTAATCCCAGGAACGACCTTAATTGTGAAACATTTTCAGGTGCTGGGGCTTTTATGACTGCTTCAATTTTTTCAGGTGACTTATGCAACCCTTATTTGTTACGTGGCCACAATATGATATTTGATTTCGGAAAAATTCGCACTTGGGGCGATTTGCTCGTAGGCCCCGTTCTCTCAGCCTAGTGAGCACCTGCTCTAAATTGGCAAGGTGCTCATTGTCGTTTTCTCCTGTTATAAGGATGTCATCTAGGTAGCACTGAGTCCCCGGAATCCCTTGGAGGACTTGCTCCATAGCTCTTTGCCAGATAGCTGGAGCGGATGCTACTCCGAAAACCAGTCGATTGTACTGGTACAGGCCTTTGTGTGTATTTATCGTGAGATATTTTTTAGAGGCCTCTTCAACCTCCATCTGTAGATATGCCTGTGCCAAGTCAATTTTGGTGAAACGTTTCCCTCCGGATAGTGAGGCGAAAATATCTTCTATCCTCGGAAGAGGATACTGTACCGTGTGAAGGACCGGGTTTACAGTCACTTTGAAGTCTCCACAGATGTGAATTTTTCTCTGTTCTTCAGATTTATCATTCTTCAATGCTTTCTTCATGACTGGAACGATGGGTGTTGCCCACTCGCTCCAATCTATTTTAAATAATACGCCTGCCTTTTCCAAATTCTCCAGCTCTGCCTCGACTGCTGGACGAATTGCGTATGCCTTAAAAAACTTGGGAATTGCTGCATCTTCCACTTTTATTGAGGCGGTGATGCCTTTCAAGGTTCCTAGTTTCTCTTGAAATACTTCCTTGGCGTTAGCCAAGATGTCTTTTAATCGTTCAGGTATGACGTCATCATCATTTTTTTTCTTACTGGTCACCGTCAGTGCCTGAATGGAGTGCCAGTCTAAACGTATCTTCCTGATCCATTCACGTCCCAACAGCGGTGGACCACCATCTTGTAGAACGTATAAATACAACTTCTGTATTTCCTTGCCGTTGTATACAACAGGCACCCTTATTTTTCCTTTGGGGTATACTTTCTGCCCCGTATATGTTTTCAAGATAATGGATGTGTCTTTTAAAGGTATATGCGGAAATAGCCGCTCGTAATCCCGTCGATTTATGACGGTCAGAGCCGATCCTGTATCTAGCTCCATTTTAACTGGGGACCCTGCTATTGTGAGGGTAACCCAAATGGTCTGGTAATCTTCTTTGGCAATTATATTATGTAATTTGAGACAGCTTAGTCTCTTGTTCCCGGAGTCGCTATCACTCTTCTGGTCTTCGGAGCCACTGTCCGTCATCATTTGTACCTTTCTGTGCTTTTCCTTATTGATTCTTTTCCTGTTAGTGGACTTTTTGTTTCCAGATCGGCACACACGTGTAATGTGTCCCATCTTTCCGCATTGCCTGCATGCTTTGTCCTTGAACCAGCAGTCCCTCTGGTCATGGGTGGATCTGCCGCAGCGATAACATCTCTCGAAACCCCGTGTCATTTCATGGGTGCCAAAGTCCTGTGGCCTTTGCTGTATCTCTGCAGCTCCTCTTGCACTGAAAGCCTTGTCCAGTGTTAAATCTTTCTCAGAAAATAGCCTTTTTTGTGTTTCTACACTTAGGGGATCGCAGACGAATTTGTCTCGCAGAGAATCTGCCAGTCCTGCCTCGAATTGGCAGTGTAGGGTATCAACAATCTCCTTAAAAAAAATTTCCATCGGTTCGGCTGCAGTGATTGAGTTTCGTAACAGCTTGTATGTCTTTGCGCCCATTAGATCCAGAAGTACTGAAGCTTTTTTCTCATCACAGAAATCATAGAAACCCCACAGTGCAGATAGAGGCCATTCCCACATTCCACACATATCCCACCCGATCCCCGTAACCCCTACACCAACACATATCCCACCCTATCCCCGTAACCCCACGTATTTAATCCCCCTAACACTAAGGGTCAATTTATCATAGCCAATCAACCTAACCTGCACATCTTTGGACTGTGGGAGGAAACCGGAGCACCCGGAGGAAACCCACGCAAACACGGGGAGAATGTGCAAACTCCACACAGACAGTCACCCGAGGCCGGATTCGAACCCGGGTCCCTGGCGCTGTGAGGCATCTTCTATTCCATTTGCGGTGCAATATACCTCCACTCTTTCCACATATATGGCCCAATCCTCTATCTCGTTATCAAAAGCATCAATATTGCCAGAATTAGGCATCTTAGAAAAGATATGGCACTTCCTGCGCTTTTCTTTCTTTTCTGCAGAAAAGATATGGCGCTTCCCGCGCTTTCCCGCCGCTGCTGCCAATGACAACGCTGTTTCCCGCGGTTTCCGTTCTTTTAAAAAAAAAATATTTATTTATTTACCGTTGGAGACTCATTCCCACCGGACTCTCTCTGTAGGTCTGAACGCCGACCTGCTTGCAGCCACGGCCGTCTCCCGAGTGCTCCCTCCCCGTCTGTTACTGCTTGCCTCCGCTTTTGCTGCTTGGCCCAGCTGTAGAGCCAGCCGCTGGAGCCCCCCAGGAAGGATTACCTCAGTACCTGCCACCAGCTTGGCCAGCTGGTGAAACAACAGCTTCTTTCACTTCTTGGTTCTTCTGGATGGCAGAGGAATCAATGTCATTGAGGTGCTGCCGAATTGTAGGTAAGTCCGTTTCCACTTCGTCGCCACTGTAGTGTCCGTGTGTTGATAGAGACACTGAAGACAGGAGTTGGTTCATAGGTGTTTACTAAGCAAAGTCTGGAGGGGTACTAACGGATATAACACAATATACAGGCTTATACAGGTAGACTATCCTTTATCCGAAAACCTCGGGACCAGCCGAGTTTCGGATAAAGGAGAATTTCGGATTTCGGAAGGTGGGTCGGCGGGGGTCCGCGGGGGGTCGTGCGCACGACTTACGCTGACGCTCAGCGTAAGTCAGTCGGGGTCGGCGGTTGTCGGGGCTGGCGGGGTCGGCGGTTGTCGGGGCCGGCGGGGTCCGCGGGGGGGTCGGCGGTTGTCGGGGCTGGCGGGGTCCGCGGGGGGATCGGCGGTTGTCGGGGCCGGGCGGGGTCCGCGGGGGGGTCGGCGGTTGTCGGGGCCGGCGGGGTCCGCGGGGGGGTCGGCGGTTGTCGGGGCTGGCGGGGTCGGCGGTTGTCGGGGCCGGCGGGGTCCGCGGGGGGGGGGGTCGGCGGGGGGTCGTGCGCACGACTTACCCTTTATCCGAACTTCCGAAACCCTCTAAAAACCGAAGGTTTTTTCGTTCGTACGCACGACTTACGCTGAACGAAAAAACCTTCGGTTTTTAGAGGGTTTCGGTTTTCGGAAGTCCGGATAAAGGGTAGTCTACCTGTATAGCCCGAGTGGCAATTACCGGCATTACAGCACATATGGGGCTCTTAAAGGCACATACACTACACAGGGGTCAATGGGCAGTGATCAGGAGCAGGAACCCGGACTGATTTCCCCTCTCTCTAACCCAAGGGTCACTGAGCAGTGATAAGGAGCAGGAACTCGGGCTGATTTTCCCTGTCTCTAACCCAAGGGTCAGTGGAAAGTGATCAGGAGCCGGAACCTTGGCTGATTTCCACTCTCGCTCTAACCCAAGGGTCACTGGGCAATGATCAGGAGCAGGAACCTGGGCTGATTTCACTGTCTCTAACCCAAGGGTCAGTGGAGAGTGATCAGGAGCCGGAACCTGGGCTGATTTCCACTCTCTCACTAACCCAAGGATCACTGGGCAGTAAACAAGAGCAGGAACCTTGGCTGATTTCCTCTTTCGCTCACGCAGGGGTCACTGGGCAGTGATGAGGAGCAGGAACCCGGGCTGATTTCCCTTGTCTCTAACCCAAGCGTCAGTGGACAGTGATCAGGAGCAGGAAACCGGGCTAATCTCCCCTCTCTCTAACTCAAGGGTCACTGGGCAGTGATCAGGAGCAGGAACCTGGTCTGATATCCTCTCTCTCTAACCCAGGGGTCACTGGACAGTGATCAGGAGCAGCAACCCGGGCTGATTTCCCCTCTCTCTAACCCAAGGGTCACTGGGCAGTGAACAAGTGCAGGATCCCGGGCTGATAGACCCCTCTCTCTAACCCAATGGTCACTGGGCAGTGTATAAGAGCAGGAACCCTGGCTGATTTCCCCTCTATAACCCATGGGTCACTGGGCAGTGATCAGGAGCAGGAACCCGGGCTGATATCCTCTCTCTCTAACCCAGGGGTCACTGGGCAATGATCAGGAGCAGGAACCCGGGCTGATTTCCCCTCTCTCTAACCCAAGGGTCACTAGGCAGTGATCAGGAGCAGGAACCTGGTCTGATTTCCTCTCTCTCTAACCCAGGGGTCACTGGACAGTGATCAGGAGCAGGAACCTGGTCTGATTTCCCCTCTCTCTAACCCAGGGGTTACTGGACAGTGATCAGGAGCAGGAACCTTGGCTGACTTCCCCTCTCTCTAAACCAGGGGTAACTGGGCAGTGATCAGGAGCAGGAACCCGGGCTGCCTTCCACTCTCTCTAACCTAGGGGTCACTGGGCAGTGAGCAGGAGCCCAGGCTGATTTCCCCTTTCTCTTACGCAGGGGTTACTGGGCAGTGATCAGGAGCAGGAACCCGGGCTGATTTCCTCTCTCTCTAACCAAGGGGTCACTGGACAGTGATCAGGAGCAGGAACCCTGGCTGATTTCCTATCTCTCTCAAACCCAGGGGTCACTGGACAATGATCAGGAGCAGGAACCCGGGCTGATTTCCCCTCTCTCTCTAACCCAGGGGTCACTGGCAGTGATCAGGAACAGGATCCCTGGCTGACTTCCCCTCACCCTAAACCAGGGATCTCTGGGTAGTGACCAGGAGCAGGAACCCAGGCTGATTTCCTCTGTCTCTAACCCAAGGGTCAGTGGAGAGTGATCAGGAGCCGGAACCCTGGCTGATTTCCACTCTCGCTCTAACCCAAGGGTCACTGGGCAATGATTAGGAGCAGGAACCCGGGCTGATTTCACTGTCTCTAACCCAAGGGTCAGTGGAGAGTGATCAGGAGCCGGAACCCTGGCTGATTTCCACTCTCGCTCTAACCCAAGGGTCACTGGGCAGTGATCAGGAGCAGGAACCCAGGCTGATTTCACTGTCTCTAACCCAAGGGTCAGTGGAGAGTGATCAGGAGCCGGAATCCGGGCTGACTTCCACTCTCTCTAACCTAGGGGTCACTGGGCAGTGATCAGGAGCAGGAACCCGGGCTGATTTCACTGTCTCTAACCCAAGGGTCAGTGGAGAGTGATCAGGAGCCGGAACCCGGGCTGACTTCCCCTCTTTCTAACCCTGGGGTCACTGGGCAGTGATCAGGAGCAGAAAATCAGGCTGATATAGATAGACTAAGTGAGTGGGCAGTAAGGTGACCGATGGTGTATAATGTAGGGAAATGTGAGGTTATTCACTTTGGTAGGAAGAATAGAAAAACAGAATATTTTTTAAATGGTGAGAAACATTCAAATGTTAGTGTTCGGAGAGATTTGGGTGTCCTCGTGCAAGAAATACAGACAGCTAGCATGCAGGTACAGCAAGCAATAAGGAAGGTAAATGGCATGTTGGCCTTTATTGCAAGGAGGTTGGAGTATAAGAGTAAGGAAGTCTTGCTCCAATTGTACAGGGCCTTGGTGAGACCACACCTGGAGTACTGTGCACAGTTTTGGTCTCCTTATCTGAGGAAGGATATGCTTGCCTTGGAGGCGGTGCATCAAAGGTTCACTAGATTGATTCCTAGGATGAGAGGGCTGTCCTACGATGAGAGATTGTGTAGTATGGGCCTATATTCTCTGGAGTTTATCAGAATGAGAGGTGGTCTCATTGAAACATACAAGATTCTGAAGGGGATTGACAGGGTAGATGCTGAGAGGTTGTTTCCCCTAGCTGGAGTGTCTAGAACTAGGAGTAGGAACCCTGGCTGATTTCCCCTTTCTCTAACCATGGGGTCGCTGGACAGTGATCAGGAGCAGGAACCCTGGCTGATTTCCACTCTCGCTCTAACCCAAGGGTCACTGGGCAGTGATCAGGAGCAGGAACCCTGGCTGATTTCCACTCTCGCTCTAACCCAAGGGTCACTGGGCAGTGATCAGGAGCAGGAATCCAGGCTGATTTCCCTTGTCTCTAGCCCAAGGGTCAGTGGAGAGTGATCAGGAGCAGGAGTCATAGAGTCATAGAGTCATAGAGTTTTACAGCACAGAAAGAGGCCCTTCGGCCCATCGTGTCTGCGCCGCCCATCCATCCCTGTCCAGTCTAATCCCATTTTCCAGCATTTGGTCCATAGCCTTGTATGCAATGGCATTTCAAGTGCTCATCCAAATGCTTCTTGAATGTTGTGAGGGTTCCTGCCTCCACCACCCTTTCAGGCATTGAGTTCCACATTCCAACCACCCTCTGGGTGAAAAAGTTCCTCCTCAAATCCCCTCTAAATCTCCTGCCCCTTACCCTGAATCTATGCCCCCTTGTTATTGACCCCCCCACTAAGGGGAAAAGTTCCTCTTTATCTACCCTATCTATGCCCCTCATTATTTTGTACACCTCAATCAGGTCCCCCCTCAGCCTTCTCTGCTCCAAGGAAAACAACTCCAGCCTGTCCAGCCTCTCTTCATAGCTGAGGCGCTCCATCCCACGTAACATCCTAGTGAATCTTCTCTGCACCCTCTCCAAAGCAATCACATCCTTCCTATAGTGAGGCGACCAGAACTGCACACAGTACTCCAGCTGTGGCCTCACCAGCGTTTTGTACAGCTCCATCATAACCTCCCTGCTCTTATATTCTATGCCTCGGCTAATGAAGGCAAGTATCCCATATGCCTTTTTAACCACCTTATCTACCTGCTCCGCTGCCTTCAGGGATCTATGTACATGTACACCAAGGTCCCTCTGACCCTCTGTACTTCCTAGGGTCCTACCACTCATTGTGTATGCCCTTGCCTTATTTGTCCGTCCAAAATGCATCACCTCACACTTTTCAGGGTTAAATTCCATTTGCCACTTTTCCGCCCATCTGACCAACCCGTTTATATCGTCCTGTAGCTGGAGGCTTTCCTCCTCGCAATTTACCAACCCACCAATTTTCGTGTCATCTGCGAACTTACTGATCATACCTTTTACATTCTCATCCAAATCATTTATGTAGATCACAAACAATAAGGGACCCAGCACCGATCCCTGAGGTACCCCACTGGACACAGGCTTCCAGTCACAAAAGCAACCTTCGACCATCACCCTCTGCCTCCTGCCACTCAGCCAGTTTAGGATCCAACGCGCCAAGGCACCCTGGATCCCATGGGCTCTTACCTTCTTGACCAGTCTCCTATGCGGGACTTTGTCAAAAGCTTTACTGAAGTCCATGTAAACCACATCCACAGCATTTCCCTCATCCACCCCACTAGTCACCCCCTCGAAAAATTCGATCAGATTTGTTAGACATGATTTACCCTTGACAAAGCCATGCTGACTATCCCCGATTAATCCTTGCCTCTCCAAGTGGAGATTAATTTTGTCCCTCAGAATTTTTTCCAATAATTTCCCCACCACAGATGTTAGACTCACTGGCCTGTAATTCCCTGGTTTATCCCTGCTACCCTTCTTGAATAATGGTACTACGTTAGCTGTTCTCCAGTCCTCTGGTACATCCCCTGTGGCCAGAGAGGTTCTGAAAATTAGTGTCAGAGCCCCTGCAATCTCCTCCCTTGCCTCCCACAGCAGCCTGGGATACATCTCGTCCAGGCCTGGGGATTTATCCACTTTTTGGCCCGCTAAAACCGCTAGCACCTCCTCCCTCTCGATGCTAATATGTTCGAGTATGTCACAGTCCCCTTGCCCGATTTCTATGTCTGCATCGTCTTTCTCCATAGTGAACACAGATGCAAAAAATTCATTTAAAACCCCGCCTACATCCTCTGGCTCTACACACAGATTGCCACTTTGGTCCCTAATGGGCCCTACCCTTTCCCTGGTTATCCTCTTGCCCTTAATATACTTATAAAACATCTTAGGATTTTCCTTTATTTTGCTCGCCAGTGTTATTTCATGGCCCCTCCTCGCCCTCCTAATTTCTTTTTTAATTAAGCCCCTGCTCTTTTTATACTCCTCTAGGGCTTCTTCCGTCTTTAGTCTTTTGTAACTGCCAAAAGCCCCCCTTTTATTTCTAATGCATTTTTGTATATCCCTTGTCATCCAAGGTTCCCTTTGCTTGTTGGTCCCACCCTTGACCTTTACAGGAACATGTTGGCGTTGTACTCTCTCTATTTCCCTTCTGAAAGTCTCCCACTGTTTTGATGTGGATTTTCCTATAAGCAGCTGCTCCCAGTCCACTTTGGCCAGATCCTGCCTTATCATATTAAAATCGGCCTTCCCCCAATTTAGAACCCTTATTTCCGGGCCGTCTTTGTCTTTTTCCATGACCACCTTAAATCTCACCGAATTATGGTCACTGTCGCCAAAATGCTCTCCTACTGACACTTCCACCACTTGCCCGGCTACATTCCCCAGAATTAGGTCCAGTATCGCCCCCTCTCTTGTAGGACTTTCTACATGTTGGCTCAAAAAGCTCTCCTGGATGCACTTTAAGAATTCTGCACCCTCTAAGCCTTTCACACTCTGACTGTCCCAATTTATATTGGGGAAGTTGAAATCCCCCACTATTATTACCCTATTATTTTCGCACTTCTCTGAGATTTGCCTACATATCTGTTCCTCTATCTCCCCCTGACTGTTTGGGGGCCTATAGTACACTCCCAGCAAAGTGCTTGCCCCCTTTTTGTTTTTAAGTTCTACCCATATGGCCTCATTAGAGGAACCCGCTAATATATCATCCCTCCTTACAGCAGTAATTGACTCCTTAATTAATATTGCAACACCCCCTCCCCTTTTACACCCCCCTCTGTCTCGCCTGAAGATTCTATACCCCGGAATATTGAGCTGCCAGTCCTGACCCTCCCTCAACCATGTCTCCGTGATAGCAACAATATCGTACTCCCATGTGTTCAACAACAACTTTAGTTCATCCACCTTATTTGCAAGACTTCTTGCATTAAAATAAATGCCTTCCAGCTCTGCCATATTCTCTTTTGCCTTCACATATTTGTGAAGGAACCTTGGCTGATTTCCACTCTCGCTCTAACCCAAGGGTCACTGGGCAGTGATCAGGAGCAGGAATCCAGGCTGATTTCCCTTGTCTCTGTCCCAAGGGTCAGTGGAGAGTGATCAGGAGCAGGAACCTTGGCTGATTTCCACTCTCTCACTAACCCAATGATGACTGGGCAGTGAACAAGAGCAGGAACCTTGGCTAATTTCCCCTTTCTCTCACGCAGGGGTCACTGGGCAGTGATCAGGAGCTGGAGCCCGGTCCGATTTCCCCTCTCTCTAAACCAAGGGTCACTGGGCAGTGATCAGGAGTAGGAACCCGAGCAAATTTCTCCTCTCTCTAACCCAAGGGTCACTGGGCAGTGATCAGGAGCAGGATCCCTGGCTGATTTGACCTCTCTCTAGCCCAGGAGCACTGGGCAGTGATCAGGAGCCAGAACCCAGGCTGATTTCCCTCTAACTCAATGGTCACTGGGCAATGATCAGGAGCAGGAACCCGGGCTGATTTCCCCTCTCTCTAACGCAAGGGTCACTGGGCAGTGATCAGGAGCAGTAACCCGGGCTGATTTCCCCTCTCTCTGTAACCCAGGGGTAACTGGACATTGATTGGACACCGATTCAAGGTAATTGGGAAAAGAGCCAGAGGGGAGATGAGAATTTTTTTACACAGCGAGTTGTTGTGATCTGGATTGCACTGCCTGAAAGGGCAGTGGAAGCAGATTCAACAGTAACTTACACCAGGGATTTAAATAAATACATAAAGGGAGAATATTTGCAGGGCAATGGGGAATGAACAGGGGAGTGGGACTAATTCGAAAGCTCTTTCAAAGGGCCAGCACAATCATGACATGGCAAATGGCCTTCTTCTGAGCTGTATGATTCAATATAAAAGTGGGAATGACCAGAGTCCGCACCCCTGGAGATGGGCAGTGACCAGTTCAATCAGCGGGAGTTAGTGACCAGGGTACTCGCCCCTGGAGATGGGCAGTAACCGGTTCAATCAGCAGGAGTTAGTGACCAGGGTCCTCGCTCCTGAGAGGGATGCAGTGACCGGTTCAATCAGCGGGAGTTAGTGACCAGGGTCCTCGCCCCTGGGGGGGGGGGCAGTGACCGGATCAATCAGCGGGAGTTAGTGACCAGGGTCCTCGCCCCTGGAGATGGGCAGTAACCGGTTCAATCAGCAGGAGTTAGTGACCAGGGTCCTCGCTCCTGAGGGGGGGGCAGTGACCAGTTCAATCAGCGGGAGTTAGTGACCAGGGTCCTCGCCCCTGAGGGGGGTGCAGTGACCGGTTCAATCAGCGGGAGTTAGTGACCAGGGTCCTCGCCCCTGAGGGGGGACAGTGACCAGTTCAATCAGCGGGAGTTAATGACCAGGGTCCTCGCCCCTGGAGATGGGCAGTGACCGGTTCAATCAGCGGGAGTTAGTGACCAGGGTCCTCGCCCCTGAGGGAGGGGCAGTGACCGGTTCAATCAGCGGGAGTTAGTGACCAAGGTCCTCGCCCCTGAGGGGGGACAGTGACCGGTTCAATCAGTGGGAGTTAGTGTCCAGGGTCCTCGTCCCTGAGGGAGGGGCAGTGACCGGTTCAATCAGCGAGCGTTAGTGACCAGGGTCCTTGCCCCTGAGCGGGGACAGTGACCGGTTCAATCAGCGGGAGTTAGTGACCAGGGTCCTCGCCCCAGACGGGGGACAGTGACCGGTTCAATCAGCGGGAGTTAGTGACCAGGGTCCTCGCCCCTGGGGGTGGGGCAGTGACCGGTTCAATCAGCGGGAGTTAGTGACCAGGGTCCTCGCCCCTGGGGGTGGGGCAGTGACCGGTTCAATCAGCGGGAGTTAGTGACCAGGGTCCTCGCCCCTGAGGGGGGCACAGTGACAGGTTCAATCAGCGGGAGTTAGTGTCCGGGATCCTCTCCCCTGAGGGGGGGGCAGTGACCGGTTCAATCAGCGGGAGTTAGTGACCAGGGTCCTCGCCCCTGGGGGGGGGGGGGCAGTGACCGGATCAATCAGCGGGAGCTAGTGACCAGGGTCCTCGCCCCTGAGGGGGTTGCGGTGACCGGTTCAATCAGCGGACGTTAGTGACCAGGGTCCTCGCCCCTGAGTGGGGGGCGGTGACCGGTTCAATCAGCGGGAGTTAGTGATAGGGTCCTCGCCCCTGGGGGGGGGGGGCAGTGACTGGTACAATCAGCGCGAGTTAGTGACCAGGGTCCTTGCCCCTGAGGGAGGTGCGGTGACCGGTTCAATCAGCGGGAGTTAGTGACCAGGGTCCTCGCCCCTGGGGGTGGGAGAGTGACCAGTTCAATCAGCGGGAGTTAGTGACCAGGGTCCTCGCCCCTGGGGGTGGGGCAGTGACCGGTTCAATCAGCGGGAGTTAGTGACCAGGGTCCTCCCCCCTGAGCGCGGTGCAGTGACTGGTTGAATCAGCGGGAGTTAGTGTCCAGGGTCCTCGCCCCTGAGTGCGGTGCAGTGACCGGTACAATCAGCGGGAGTTAGTGACCAGGGTCCTCGCCCCTGAGGTGGGGGGGCAGTGACCGGTACAATCAGCGGGAGTTGGTGTCCAGGGTCCTTGCACCTGAGTGCGGGGGGGCAGTGACCGGTACAATCAGCGGGAGTTAGTGACCAGGGTCCTCGCCCCTGAGGTGGGGGGGCCATGACCGGTTCAATCAGCGGGAGTTAGTGACCAGGACCCTTGCCCCTGATGGTGGGGCAGTCACCGGTTCAATCAGCGAGAGTTAGTAACCAGGGTCCTCGCCCACGGTGGGGGCAGTGACCGGTTCAATCAGCGGGAGTTAGTGACCAGGGTCCTCGCCCCTGAGGCAGGGGCAGTGACCGGTTCAATCTGCGGGAGTTAGTGTCCAGGTTCCTCGCCCCTGAAGGGGGGGCAGTGACCGGTTCAGTCAGCGGGAGTTAGTGACCAGGGTCCTCGCCCCTGAGCGGGGACAGTGACCGGTTCAATCAGCGGGAGTTAGTGTCCAGGGTCCTCGCCCCTGAGGGGGGCGGGCATTGACCGGTTCAATCAGCAGGAGGTAGTGATCAGGGTCCTCGACCCTGAGGGGGGGGCGCCATGACCGGTTCAATCAGCGGGAGTTAGTGACCAGGGTTCTCGCCCCTGAGTGGGGGGGGGGCAGTGACCGGTTCAATCAGCGAGAGTTAGTGACCAGGGCCCTCGCCCCTGATGTGGGGGGGCAGTGACCGGTTCAATCAGCGGGAGTTGGTGACCAGGGTCCTCGCCCCTGACGGGGGGGCAGTGTCAGGTTCAATCAGCGGGAGTTAGTGACCAGGGTCCTCGCCCCTGAGGGGCGGCAGTGACCGGTTCAATCAGCGGGAGTTAGTGACCAGGGTCGTCGCCCCTGAGGGGGGGGCGGTGACCGGTTCAATCAGCGGGAGTTAGTATCCAGGGTCCTAGCCCTTGGCGGGGGGGGCAGTGACCGGTTTAATCAGCGGCAGATAGTGACCAGGGTCCTCGCCCCTGGGTGGAGGGGGGCAGTGACCATTTAAACAGCGGGAGTTAGTGACCAGGGTCTTCGCCCCTGAGGTGGGGGCCGTGACCGGTTCAATCAGCGGAAGTTAGTGTCCAGGGTCCTCGCCCCTGAGGGGGGGGCCGTGACCGGTTCAGTCAGCGGGAGTTAGTGACCAGGGTCCTCGCCCCTCAGGCGGGGCAGTGACCGGTTCAATCAGCGGGAGTTAGTGTCCAGGGTCCTCGCCCCTGAGGGGGGGGCCGTGACCGGTTCAATCAGCGGGAGTTAGTGTCCAGGGTCCTCGCCCCTGAGTGCGGTGCAGTGACCGGTACAATCAGCGGGAGTTAGTGACCAGGGTCCTCGCCCCTGAGGTGGGGGGGCCATGACCGGTTCAATCAGCGGGAGTTAGTGACCAGGACCCTTGCCCCTGATGGTGGGGCAGTCACCGGTTCAATCAGCGAGAGTTAGTAACCAGGGTCCTCGCCCACGGTGGGGGCAGTGACCGGTTCAATCAGCGGGAGTTAGTGACCAGGGTCCTCGCCCCTGAGCGGGGACAGTGACCGGTTCAATCAGCGGGAGTTAGTGTCCAGGGTCCTCGCCCCTGAGGGGGGCGGGCATTGACCGGTTCAATCAGCAGGAGGTAGTGATCAGGTTCCTCGACCCTGAGGGGGGGGCGCCATGACCGGTTCAATCAGCGGGAGTTAGTGACCAGGGTCCTAGCCACTGGGGGGGGGGCAGTGACCGGTTCAATCAGCGAGAGTTAGTGACCAGGGCCCTCGCCCCTGATGTGGGGGGGCAGTGACCGGTTCAATCAGCGGGAGTTGGTGACCAGGGTCCTCGCCCCTGACGGGGGGGCAGTGTCAGGTTCAATCAGCGGGAGTTAGTGACCAGGGTCCTCGCCTCTGGGGTTGGGGCAGTGACCGGTTCAATCAGCGGGAGTTAGTGACCAGGGTCCTCGCCCCTGAGGGGGGGCAGAGACCGGTTCAATCAGCGGGAGTTAGTGACCAGTGACCTCGCTCCTGATCGGGGGGCAGTGACCGGTTCAATCAGCCGGAGTTAGTGACCAGGGTCCTCGCCCCTGGGCGGGGTGGGGGGGCAGTGAGCGTTTAAACAGCGGAAGATAGTGTCCAGGGTCCTCGCCCCTGGGGGGGCGGCAGTGACCGGTTCAATCAGCGGGAGTTAGTGTCCAGGGTCCTCGCCCCTGGGGGGGCGGCAGTGACTGGTTCAATCAGCGGGAGTTAGTGACCAGGGTCCTCGCCCCTGGTGGGGGAGGCAGTGACCGGTTCAATCAGCGGGAGTTAGTGACCAGGGTCCTCGCTCCTGATCGGGGGGCAGTGACCGGTTCAATCAGCGGGAGTTAGTGACCAGGGTCCTCACCCCTGAGGGGGGGCAGTGACCGGTTCAATCAGCCGGAGTTAGTGACCAGGGTCCTCGCCCCAGGGCGGGGGGGCTGCAGTGACCGTTTAAACAGCGGGAGTCAGTGTCCAGGGTCCTCGCCCCTGCGGGGGCGGCCGTGACAGGTTCAATCAGCGGGAGTTAGTGTCCACGGTCCTCGCCCCTGGGCGGGGGGGCGGAAGTGACCGGTTCAATCAGCGGGAGTTAGTGACCAGGGTCCTCGCCCCTGGGCCGGGGGGCAGTGACCGATTCAATCAGCGGGAGTTAGTGACCAGGGTCCTCGCCCCTGATGGGGGGGGGGCGGTGACCGTTTCAATCAGCGGGAGTTAGTGACCAGGGTCCTTGCCCCTGAGGGGGGGCAGTGACCGGTTCAATCAGCGGGAGTTAGTGACCAGGGTCCTCGCCCCTGAGGGGGGTGCGGTGACCGGTTCAATCAGCGGGAGTTAGTGACCAGGGTCCTCGCCCCTGAGTGGGGGGCGGTGACCGGTTCAATCAGCGGGAGTTAGTGACCAGGGTCCTCGCCCCTGGGGTTGGGGCAGTGACCGGTTCAATCAGCGGGAGTTAGTGACCAGGGTCCTCGCCCCTGGGGGGGGGGCCGTGACCGGTTCAATCAGCGGGAGTTAGTGACCAAGGTCCTCGCCCCTGGGTGTGGGGCAGTGACCAGTTCAATCAGCGGGAGTTAGTGACCACGGTCCTCGCCCCTGGGGATGGGGCAGTGACCGGTTCAATCAGCGGGAGTTAGTGACCAGGGTCCTAGTGTAGGGGGTTTCTCTTGCTCTTTCTGGTCTCCTGCCAGGCTTCGTGCAATAATTACCCTTGAGTGGTTCGACCCACTCCCCCCTACGGTTCTAGACCTTGGACTTAGGTGCAGAGAACAGTAGTGCAGAGAAAGAACTCAATAGACCAGGTTGAATAGCACGAAATGGATGCTTTTATTTTTAAACAGTTTGAAGCATTACAAAATACATGTCATAGGCACAGATTAAAGTTACTACAATCATGCACAAATTTATGAACTTGACTCTATGGAAATGGGGAACACACGGCACATCGAAAAAGGGGAAACACATTACGATTTCCCTTAACTCCCTCCCCTATACCTAAACTAAGTTTCGACCTGGGGAACTTGGGATCATGCTCACCACTCTCGAAATCGCGAGAAAGGGGGGGGTTCGCAGCCTTTTTGGCACCGCTTTCCGTCGTCACGTGGATTTGGAAACTTCTGGCGCAGTCGATATTCTCTCCTCCCTCGAGGCGGTGGGGTAGACCCAGCCTCGATGAGCGCTCGTTAAGGTTGAGATCCACTAAGTCAATTTGGGTTCATGGAGCAGACCCAGATGCAGGCTATGCACTTGGGAGAATCTTGTGGCATCGATCGCCGGTTCTCCAGAGGGTTTCTTCTCCGTCGGCCTGGGTCGTCGATGATCTCCCGACCCCAGTACCCGGGCCACCCTCGTCGTCTTCTCGTCGTGGCCGAGCCTTGTTTGGCTGAACACCGACCACGTTGTCCTTTTACCGAAAACGTCCGTCTTTAAAAAGACGAAAACGTTTTCATCGATCTGCCGAAGTGGAAGAGGCGCCGATCCGGGCACCGTCCGCCCTTCTTTCGTTCCTCGTAGAAGAAAGTTCTTGAAGAAATGGAAGCCTGAAGTCGCCCAACAAGAAACCGTGGCAGTGCAGAAGAAGTTGTTCAAGTAACCCGAAGTCCGAAGTAACTTAGATGGACTTTCAATCCATAGTTATACTCTTTTGGGACAGTCTTATCTCCCGCCAAATCATAGTCCTGTCTTTGTATTAATTTTGGCGGGCAGAAATCTCTGCAGGGGCGCTTTGTCTTGTAACGGAGCCGGTGATAACTTAAACTGGCCTTCCTGGCCGATAATGTCTTTCAATGTCTTTTGCATTGTCACCGTGGCTCGGTTCGCATATTGATCGGTCCGGACATTTTCCTTGATGGCTGCTAAACGGTTTTTCCTTTGTACGATAAATGGGTATAAGTGTTTTTACATTGTCCGCCCATATCTTGATGGGCCCCATCCTGTACTTATAATCCATTGAATATGTATGCTGTTGCTCTGAGTTTCGGTTCCCAGAGACTGGCTTTCGTGGGCTCACTGTCTTCAATCCACAAGCCTGTCTGGCTTGCAGTAACAGAAATAAAATGGTTCATAAACTGATCACGGGGCCTGGCGGCCATTTTGTATGCCCTTTTATCAAAGGTTTTTCTGTGCAAGCTTACTTTGGTCAATAAACAGTCTTATTTTATCCAGTTTTCTTGCGTGATTTTTGCTGAAAATTGCGAATCTTACAGGCCCCCCTGTGATACTGATAGCTTGCTTAAAGTATCAATAATCCTTGATGAGCAAATTTTCCCTGATTCCCCACATCCAAACATTCCTGGCACTTAACTATCTATGCCCCTCACGACACATGCAGTTCCCATTTCCGGAGAAAAATGAAAATTACCTCATGCACATTTGGAATCATAGACAGCAAATCTTAAACTATAACACCTTCACCTGTCAGAAGGGCAGGGGTTGATACCCTTTTGCGCCATCTGCATGCATCTTTTATTAATCCAAAAAAACTTAAGAACAACTAATAACATGACAATACTTATTTCCTTATAACCCAAAACAATCAAAAAAATTTTAAATGGAGGGACGCTTAATCTTATACTAGCAGCTTAGAGTGGGGTATCTGCTTCCCCCATCCGCACATAGCGTTCTCTCCATTCTCCTGTGTTCTCGTGCCTCTGGAGGCGTTTGCCTCTTTTGCAATGCACGAAGAGCAAAAATATCACAATCAAAACCTGACATACTACTAGGATATGGGATGCTATTCTAATCCAGGCGGGGACCTCTATGTTGGTGAACAAGTCCCACCATGGTGGGATGGTTATGTCCAATATGTCTTTTCCTATCTCTAAAGTCTTCTGCTCCAGTGTATAGAAATGTTTCTGCGAAACTATAACGGCTTTTAAAACCTTGGTGAGGTGTTCGGGAAGAGGGGGAATGACATAACCAAAATGCGCGACAAATCGTTGTAAGTCTGTGAAATTCTCTTTGATAGTGATGTGTACCGTGGAGGGCGCAGGAATGGGAACAATTCGTTGTTGTGCCACTTGAACCTCGGCCCTGGGTTTGAAACAGAAACTGCTATCACCGACCGAACACCACTCATGTTGTCCATATCGGTACTGAGGCGCTGCAGTGGTGACGCAGTATGTCCCACCCCCGATATATGCTACCTGTGGGGGCACATGGTCCTCTGCCATTGCCTCCATGGTGCAATTCACCGGCTTCGCGCTAGCGGTTCTGAACCCGCACTGTGGTTTCAAAAAGGCATTCAAGTGCTGGGGACACAGGATGATGTGTGCTCCCCGGCTCCGACATCCCGAGAGGTCGGTGCCTGTCATCGTAGTAAATAAAAGGGTATTGTAAGGGTTAAGTCATGGAAGGGCAGCTCGGACCCGTGCCATGCTCCTCCTGTGCCATGTGGGAAATCAGGGACACTGTCCCTGACAACTATGTGTGCAGGAAGTGTGTCCAGCTGCAGCTCCTAGCGGACCGCATGGCGGCGCTGGAGCTGCGAATGGACTCACTCTGGAGCATACGCGATGCTGAGGATCTTGTGGATAGCACATTCAGTGAGTTGGTCACACCGCAGGTAAAGGCTAGCTCAGACAGTAAATGGGTGACCAAAAGGCAGGGTAAAGGCAGGAAGGTAGTGCAGGAGTCGCCTGCGGTCATCTCCCTCCAAAACAGGTTTACCGTTTTGGGTACTGTTGGGGGAGATGACTTATCAGGGGAAGGCACCAGCAGCCAGGTTCAGGGCACCATGACTGGCTCTGCTGCACAGAAGGGTGGAAAAAAGAGGGATAGGGCTATAGTGATAGGGGATTCAATTGTAAGGGGGATAGATAGGAGTTTCTGCGGCCGAGACCGAGACTCCAAGATGGTATGTTGCCTCCCTGGTGCAAGGGTCAAGGATGTCTCGGAGCGGGTGCAGAGCATTCTGAAGGGGGAGGGGGATCAGCCAGTTGTCGTGGTACATGTAGGTACCAACGATGTAGGTAAAAAGAGGGAGGAGGTCCTACAAGCTGAATTTAGGGAGTTAGGTGCTAAATTGAAAAGTAGGACCTCAAAGGTAGTAATCTCTGGATTGCTACCAGTGCCACGAGCTAATAAGTTTAGAGAGAGTAAGATAGATAAGCTAAATACGTGGCTTGAGCAGTGGTGCAAGGGAGAGGGATTTAAATTCTTGAGGCATTGGAACCAGTTCTTGGGGAGGAGTGACCTGTACCAAGGGGACGGTCTACACCTGAACTGTGAGGGAGCCGATGTCCTCGGGGTAATATTTTCTAGGGCGGTTCGGGAGGATTTAAACTAATTTGGCAGGGGGATGGGAACCTAGGTAGTGGAAAAGAGGGAAGTCATATGAAGTCAGAAATAGATGGTAGAAAGGTGAGAAGCAATAAGCAAAGGAGAGAAACACAAAGGGCCAAACTAATTCATAATGAGAGTGTGAAAAAAGCAAGCCTGAAGGCTTTGTATCTTAATGCTAGAAGCATTAGGAACAAGGTGGATGAATTAGTTGTGGAAATAGAGGTAAACAAGTATGATTTGATTGGGATTACAGAAACGTGGCTGCAGGGTGGGCAAGGCTGGGAACTTAACATCCAGGGATATACAATATTTAGGAAGGATCGGCAAAAAGGTAGGGGAGGTGGGGTAGCATTGCTGGTAAAGGAGGGGATTAATGCAATGGAAAGGAAGGATATTAACTCGGATGAAACGGAATCTGTATGGGTAGAAATGAGAAATAGCAAGGGGAGGAAAACGTTAGTGGGTGTGATATATAGGCCTCCAAATAGTAATATGGAGGTGAGGGAAGGCATAAAAAGGGAAATTAGAGAAGCGTGCGATAAGAGCACAGCTGTCATCATGGGTGACTTTAATTTACATATTGATTGGACTACCCAAATTAGTAAAAATTCTGAGGAGGAGGAATTCCTGGAATGTTTTCGGGACGGTTATCTGGACCAATATGTCGAGGAGCCGACTCGAGATCAGGCCATTTTAGACTGGGTATTGTGCAATGAGAAGGGACTTATCAGCAATCTTCTTGTACGAGGCCCCTTGGGTCAGAGCGATCATAATATGATCGAGCTCTCAGTCGAGATGGAGAGTGAGGAAATTGAATCAGAGACTAAGGTCCAGAACTTAAATAAAGGGAATTACGAGGGTATGAGACGGGAATTGGGTAAGATTGATTGGGTGGTGTTTCTGGGGGGATTGACAGTGGATAGACAATGGCAAGCATTCAAAGATAGAATGGAAGAATTCCAGAACATGTTTATACCGGTTTGGCATAAAAATAAACCTAAAAAGGTGACTCAACCGTGGATAACGAGGGAAATTAGGGACAGCATAAAATCAAAAAAAAGGGCATATCAACTGGCAAAAAAAAGCACCAGACCGGAAGATTGGGGGCAGTACAGGATACAGCAAAAGAGGACAAAGGGATTAATCAGGAAGGGGAAAATAGAATACGAAAGTAAACTTGCAGCAAACATAAAGACAGACTGCAAAAGCTTTCATCGGTATATCAGGAGGAAAAGACTGGTAAAATCCCAAGTCGGTCCCTTGCAGTCCGATTCGGGAGAATATATAATGGAGAATAAGGAAATGGCAGACCAATTAAACTCATACTTTGGTTCTGTATTCACAAAGGAGGACACAAATAACCTCCCAGGAATATCGGCAAACATAGGGACTAATGAGAGGGAGGAGCTGACAGAAATTAGTATCTCTAGGGATATGGTGTTGGGTAAGTTGAGGGGACTGAAGGCCGACAAATCCCCGGGGCCTGATAAACTACATCCTAGGGTACTTAAGGAGGTGGCCCTGGAGATAGCAGATGCTCTAAGGATCATCTTCCGGAACTCCATTGACTCGGGAACAGTACCCGTGGATTGGAGGGTAGCTAATGTTACCCCAATATTTAAAAAGGGGGGTAGAGAGAAAGCAGGGAATTATAGACCAGTAAGCCTTACATCGGTTGTGGGCAAAATGCTAGAGTCCATTATTAAGGATAAAATAGCGGAGCACTTGACAAATGGGGAAAGGATCGGACAGAGTCAACATGGATTTACAAAGGGTAAATCGTGTTTGACTAATCTGCTGGAATTTTTTGAGGAGGTAACTGGTAGAATAGATGGGGGAGAGCCAGTGGATGTGGTGTACCTTGACTTCCAGAAAGCCTTCGATAAGGTTCCACACAAAAGATTATCATGCAAAATTAAGGCTCATGGGATTGGGGGCAAAGTATTAACGTGGATAGAGAACTGGCTGGCAGATAGAAAACAGAGAGTTGGAATAAACGGCTCGTTTTCGGAGTGGCAGGCAGTGACCAGCGGGGTGCCGCAAGGATCTGTCCTGGGACCCCAGCTGTTCACAATATATATAAATGATCTGGATCAGGGAATTGGATGCAATATTTCCAAATTCGCTGACGACACTAAACTAGGAGGAGGGGTGGGCTCTGATGAGGATGTCAGGAGGCTACAGTGCGATTTGGACAGGTTGGGGGAATGGGCGGATACGTGGCAGATGCACTATAATGTGGATAAATGCGAGGTTATCCACTTTGGGGGTAAAAACAGGAGGGTAGATTATTATCTAAATGGCAATAGATTGGGAGATGGGGAAGTGCAGAGGGACCTGGGTGTTCTTGTGCACCAGTCACTGAAGGAGAGCATGCAGGTGCAACAGGCGATTAAGAAGGCAAATGGTATGTTGGCCTTCATATCAAGGGGGTTCGAGTATAGGAATAGGGATACCTTACTACAGCTGTACAAGGTGCTGGTGAGACCGCATCTGGAGTATTGTGTACAGTTTTGGTCGCCCCATCTGCGGAAGGATGTTCTTGCCATGGAAAGAGTGCAACGGCGATTCACCAGGCTGACACCTGGAATGGCGGGAATGACCTACGAAGAGAGATTAAATAGTTTGGGCTTGTACTCACTGGAGTTTAGAAGATTGAGAGGGGATCTCATCGAAACATATAAAATTATGGCAGGCCTGGACAGGCTGAATTCAGAGAGAATGTTTCCAATGGCCGGGGAGCACAGAACCAGGGGCCACAGTCTAAAAATAGCGGGCAAATCATTTAAAACAGAGATGAGGAAGAATTTCTTCACTCAAAGAGTGGTGAGCCTGTGGAATTCCCTGCCACAGAGGGCTGTGAAGGCTAATTCAATAAATATTTTCAAGAGAGAATTGGATATATTTCTGAAGGCTAAGGGGATTAAGGGTTACGGAGAAAAGGCGGGGACGGGGTACTGAACTGGTAAGATCAGCTATGATCTCAGACGAAGATCAGCCATGATCTCATTGAATGGCGGAGCAGGCTCGAAGGGCCGAATGGCCTACTCCTGTTCCTATCTCTATGTATCTATGTACGCTCCCATCTGATGACGTAAGGCGGGACCACTGCGTAACGAATGTGTGCGCCCCCCTGAATGACTCCAATGTTCTCTACTCTGTATACCGGGGCGGGCTTTGCTGCGGGACCCAACACCGGCATTCTTACTACTATTCCCATAATAGTGTGATTCGAATGTCCGCAGTCCACTGGAACTGGGTATGCTTCTGCGGCTAGTCTGAGCTGGCACGGGCTTAATGCATTCTCAAAAGGGTGGAGCGCTTGCAAGTGCTTGTTGCTGATCCAGGACGGGACCAAACCCTGTTTTAAATCCTCAAGATTACTGCGGCCCTCGCCCAATAACCACGCCCCGTACAGCACACAGGCCTCGTTTTGCGCAGCTTGATCGGACGCATTCCGATCCTCCTTAATGAGTGCATTTACCGTTCTCGCGTGTTTCTCCAGCTCAGCAATTATGTCCTTAAAGTGTAGTGTCATGGCCTGGTCCTCATGCAACTCAGAACCCACGACCTTGTTTTCGTCTGTCAATATGTTCCTTAACTGGGCTTTTAAACCGTTGATCTGTGTCTGCAGCTCCACGTTATCTAGAGCGTTGACAACAGATGTCCCGGTATTAAAAGCAGTGAATATGTCATTTACAGTACCCCTTCTTTGCCTCCCGACTCGATCCAAAACTTCTGGCGGTGTGGTGTATAATTTGTCTCTGTCGATGTCGGCAAAGTCAAATTCGTAAAATTGTCTAAACATACTGGTTAACAGGACCTGGTATAATTGTTCCGTTTCTTTGGGACACCACTCCGGCAATCTTACCTCAGTGAGATTTAAAATCACTGAGGCCACCGCGTAGTGTACCCCTTGGTACAGCACCTGACCGGTGGGTACCAATACTAAACCGTTTCCGGGTCCCTTGGTGGTGGTTGGGCACCCTCCTTTCTGGGCTAGTGCTACCGGAAGCGTGGGCAGGGGCTTGCGTGGGCGGGTGATGAGTTCAGTGGCGTTCACCGGAATAGGGGAGTATGGGGCTCCGCACGCTCGAGTGCTAACATCCCATCTCATCCCCTTCCCTTCATCCTGCCACTGCCTTTGGAAGAAGATGGACACGCCCTTGGGGCAGACGCGTCTCGAACCCCACATACAGACATATATTCCCTCATCCGGTTCCCACCATTTGTCCCAACACACACGTAATTGTCCGTGAGTTCCCGTAATAGTCCGATGGGTATTATTACCCAGTCGCTCCCACTCGACCGTAGAGTTTCTCATGTCCTTTCCCAGCTTTCGTAGCCACCACCATCGCCTTGGTGGTACGTTCCCATTGCACACCAGACAAATCCTCTTTCCCACGGTGACGCTGACTCTGGGCGCTAGGATCCTCACTCGAGGGCACGTTAATGAAGTCTCTTGGTAGGCAAAACCGAAATTGCTGGAATATTCCGTAGAATTCGTTCCCAGCCAACCTGGCCATCTCCCTTGGTGGAAGTAGGTGGCGGTTTCCTCTACCTCTCGCTCCCCCGTCCCATCCGTTGCGATGGGGGCCGTGTCCCCGGAGCACCCGAAAATGATGACGTCCTTGGTGCGGCCTCGGTAGGCCCACCCGCACCCGATCGCCATGAACGCGACGACAATCCTTTCCATCGTATCCCAGGTTTCTGTAACCAACAAAATGATGTAGCCGGGCTCCCGATAGGTGCTGGCCTAAATTAATTGGACGCGCGGGTTCCTGGACCCCGCTCCCTAACAAACACACATACCGGGCAGACTTCAAAATTGTACTCTTAACACCATATACTTTACATTCCTTAAACTATGACCATAATTACCTATCTTAACTTATGTACAGCGCCGCCCTCCGTGGGGCGGCTTTCCGAATCCCTGTGAGGTCTGTCGCGTGCCACACCCTGCGGTGGGGCTGCATTGATCTTTGGCCTTGATCCCCCGCAGCCTGTCGCTGCTGAACGGGGATCATGTCTTCCTGGGGCTGCTTTAAACCGTGGTTGGGGAGGATGGGGAGAATCTGGCCAAAATTTTCTGGGCTGGGGCGCTCGAGCTGACCTACGAGGGGCTGCTTTGGGTTGGGCTCCCGGGGCCGATGGACCTGGGGTCGTGACTGTTACCGTCACAGCCTGTGGTTCCTCCACAGCTGCCGGCTCCAGCTCCCCTTCCTCAGGCTCCGCCCCCCCGGGGTCGGGATCTGTGGCTTCCGACTCCACCTCACCTGTCCCTACAGGCAACGAGTCTCCACCCCCACTCCCTACCTCCCCCAAGCTTGAGTCGAGGGCGGGACTGCCGTCCTCTGACTCTTCCTCCTCCGTGATTGGGTCTAAAGCGAGGTTGAGCTGTTCGGGCTCTCCCCTGCCTAAATCCCATTCAAAAGATGAGACCTCCCACTCCAATGGGATGGCCTCTCCCTTCACGCAGGCTACTGCTCCAGCCTGTGTGGTCTGTGACTCTGTTACAGGCTGAGGATCTTTGTTCTCAGACCTGGTCCCCTTTGGTGGCCCTTGTGTACCCGGTTTAAACAGTTTACACTGGTTGATGTGAAACCATTTGGTACGTCGGGGCGTCTTCACTGCATAAACCATGGGGCTGGCTTTGTCTACAATGCTGTAAGGCCCCATGTACAGTGGTTCAAAACTCCCTACCCTGGCATAGTTTCGGACCATAACCTGATCCCCGACTACCCACTCTTGTTGTTTCCGAGGTTCCAACAACAGTTTATTTCCCTGGTGCTGTCTTCCCATGTTCCCAGCCGCCTGCCCATAAATCTGTCTCAGGCGCTCCAAGAGGGTTTGGGCGAATTTGTCCCGTTTCACCTCTCGGAGCTGGCCCTCAGTGAGCACCGGGGCTAGCACATGGGTGGGTGTTCGCATGATCCTTCCAGTCATTAACTCGTGCGGGGAATACCCCGTGCTTTTGGACTGGCTGGCTCGGATCCCCATGAGGACTAAAGGCAGGACCTCCGCCCATTTCTGGGGCGAGCCCATTGTCTCTTTCCTCAGCTTTTCCTTGAGGGTCCGATTCATACGCTCAACAATCCCGGATGACTGGGGATGGTATGCTACGTGCCACTTTCCCTCAATGCCCAAGAGCCTGAGGGCGTTCTGCATTACTTGACCGGTGAACTGACTCCCTTGGTCGGACTCTACAAAACGGGGGAGTCCCCACCGTGAGAACACTTCCCGAATCAAGATCTTAGCAGTACCCAGTGCCGTAGCTGTTCTGCACGGGAAGGCTTCTACCCATTTGGTGAACACATCTACCAGGACAAGGCAGTACTTATAGCCTCCCTGGGCGGCGGGCAGGGGCCCTATGTAGTCGACCTGAATCGACTGCCATGGTCCCTCTACCCTCCTGATGTGCCCCATGGGCACCTTCCTTTTGTGGGGGTCTGGGTTGTTAGCAGCACACACAAGACAGCTTGCGCAGAACTCGCGGACATCGTCCCGAAGTCCCGGCCACCATCCCGCCTGTTCCACCCGTTGCCAGGTGACCTCAGGTCCGGGGTGTCCCGCTCCTGGACCCTCGTGGGCCAATTGCAGGAATTCCCTTCGGTGCTGCTGCGGCACAACCCACTGCTCCTTTCGGAACAGCATACCTTCTTTGACTGTGAGGGCTGCCGTACTGTACGGACCTTCTACCTGTTTGCCCTCTGTGATGGCTTTTAGGACTGCTTTTAGGGCGGGATCCAGGGTTTGGACGGTCTTTAGGTCTGGGGGCGGTGTCACCCCTGTGTTCCCGGGAATTCCCTCCCTGCCTTGGATCGCCGCCACGGGTCCGGGTTCGTATGGGTCCCAGAGAATGCCGCTGCGGGCACCCTCCCTGGCTAGCGCATCCGCCTGCTGGTTGCCCTGACTGCGGGGTTCTGTAATGGAGTGAGCCTTCACCTTATGGATGAACACCTCTCCTTTCTCCCCCACAGCTGCTAGGATCTTCTCCAGCAAGGGCTTAACTGTTAAAGGCCGCCCGTCCGCGGAGGTGTACCCGCGTCGGGACCAGATGGCGAGGTACTCCGTACACGAATTGCACGTGAACATGCTGTCTGAGCAAATCGTGTATGGGGTTGGGAAAATCTCGGGGTGGGTAACCACGTACGCCACCGCGGACAGTTCAGCCTGCTGCGCGCTCATAGTGCTGGGGAGCTTAATTGCCAGGGCAATGTTTGCCGCAGGGTCATAAACTCCACACCCTGTGAGTCGCTTGCCGTCAGCTACAGTGCTAGAACCGTCTACGTAGATCTCGCGGCCCGTGGGATGTATCCCGGCCCGTAAACCTATGTTAACTTCCCATACCCCTTCTACGGAACATTGATGGGCTGTCCCGGGATATGCCATATTGGCTGCGAGCCTTGGCGCGCAGAGGCCTTTAACTTTGAGATCCATCTGGGAAAGGAGGAGGGTCCAGCGCGCAATCCGAGCGCTGCTTACGGTCCCATCCTTAATCCTCCCGTCCAGAAGCATCTTCGTGGGGGTGTGATGGGTGAGGAGCGTAATGGGAGAGGTCCCTGTGAAGATCACTGATCTGTTCACAGCCCAATGCGTGGCCAGGAGATGCCGTTCGCAATTGGAGAAACTCCTCTCCACATCCGTGAGCACCCTGGAGGAATAAACTACTGGTCTTAGCTTGCCGTGCCGCTCTTGGAGCAGCACTGCGCTCAGGCTGTCCCCACTAGCGGCTACCTCCAGAAAGAACTCCTCTCCCCCATCTATGGCCCCTAGGGCTGGCGCGGTCTGCAGATCTCTTTTCAACTTCTCGAATGCTGCCTGGCACCCCTCGTCCCAAGACCACTCGACTCCCTTGTGTAAGAGTCGAAGTAGCGGGGCCGCTGTGGCAGCATAGTCCTCGATGAAATCTCTGCAGTACCCGGTCAGTCCCAAAAAGGACCTTACACCCGTTACTGTGTTGGGAATCGGCAGATCTTGTATAGATTCCCGTCTGGCCTTATCTATGGCTCTTTCCCCAGCGCGGATGGCCAGACCTAGGAATTTAACTTCCTGCTGGCCGATCTGGGCTTTCTTTGGGTTTACTTTGAAACCCTTCCTTTCTAACAGTTCTAACAATTCGGCTAACAGTGGGCCGTGCTGCTCCCTTGTATCTGTGAACAGGAGTAAGTCGTCCACATACTGCACTATCTGGTTGGGCTGGCTGAACTCTTTCAAACTCCCCGCCATGCACTGATGGAAAATGCTGGGGCTGTTGTGAAAACCCTGTGGTAAGCAGTTCCAGGTGTACTGTTGCCCTTTGAAAGTAAAGGCAAACTTGTACTGGTCCTCCCGCCGCAGCGGAATGGACCAAAAACCGTTCGAGATGTCCAGCACCGTGAATGTGGTCGCCGATGCTGGAATACTCCCTATTAAGTCTGCAACTGCTGCTACCGTGGGCGCGCAGGCTGGGATATTACTATTGAGGACTCTATAGTCCACCGTGGCTCTCCACGAATTGTCCGGTTTCTTTACCGGCCATAATGGGGAGTTCACGTGGGTGGCTATCGTCCTCAATACGCCCTGCTGTACCAATGAAGATATTGCTGTCTCCATGTCGGGTTCTGCCTCCTTGGGGAAATTATACTGCTTTTGGGGTCGGATCATGGGGTCCCCGTCTACGCTGACTTCGAACCCAGTGACTCTCCCGCAGTCGTGCTTGTGGGTGGCGAACGCGGTCAGATTTTCTGACACACGCGCCTGCAAGTCCGTTGGGACATTTGTTATCATGAGCTCGAGATCGTAACCTCCTGATGGCTTCATAGTGCACAGGGCCCCCTTTTCTTCCTTCCCCGGGATTACGACTACCTTACCTAAACCGCCCTCGGCTCCCCAGAGACAGTGATTTCTCAGGTCCACGAGGATCCCGTGTTCCACCAAGAAATCAGCCCCGAGGATGCCTTTCCCCCCCCCCCTCTTTCCACTTCAATAGGATGCACGTCCATGTGGTGTGGAGCGCTCCCAACTGAATGGAGAGCGGGAGGGAGTGCGCGCCAGCCTGTGCTCTACCTGTGAAACCCGCTACTAAATATGGAGCCTGGGCGGACAGAGGTGAGGCAAAAGGTTTGTCCGTGTGGATCAAGGTACACGAAGCTCCCGTATCCAACAGGTAACTACCCCTTTGTTTCTCCACCTCCATCTCCACCACAGGTCTTCTCCAAGCGTCATAGCGGAGCGGACACAAGTAGATGGGCTGCGCGGGCGTCAGTCATTTAGGTGTTTCGGCTGGGGTCTCGGGGGCGATAGGGCTGTTAGCAACCGTTACCTTCCCCTGCCAGGTCTTCAGAGACCGCATAGTCTCCAAGACTGACTCGATCGCAGCGGGGTCCACAACCGCACCACCCCCTTCATTCGGGGCAAAGGCTACGGTTGGGTTCTGGACTGGTGTTGGGGCAGCGGCCTGCACTTGTGGTTGTGCTGGTGTTGGGTAAACTCTCGGGCCGTTGGCGACTCGGGCTTGGGCTTGATCTTGGGCTGCGGCGAACGCTCTCTCCCTCTTATCCTTCCAAGGATTCCTACAGTCCTTGCGCCAATGACCCTCCTTCCCACACCCGTAACAACTGCTATTTGCTTGGGGATGGCGATTTCCCTCCTGACGCCATTCCTTTTTAGCAGAGGCTGCGGGTCTCACCTCATGCACCTTTCCTTTCACAACAGGCGTTTTCTTGCCCTTGTTGTTTCTATAACTGATCGTGAGCTGATCTAGTACTACTTCCTCCGTGGAGCGGGCGTTAGTGGGGTCAAACCATGCTTTGGCCTGTTCCTTCACTACTGGCAGGCAACCTGCTACCAGGCACCGAAGCCAGTGAGCCCTTTGTTCGCCATCCAGCCCGGCCCGGGCCGGCCCGCCCGGGCAGCTGCGCCGATACACTGGCCACAACCTGTCGGCGAAAACCCGTGGGGGTTCTCCCTCTAACTGCACTGTCTTTTCTAAACGGAGGAACGGAGTTCCGTCCCCCTCTCCCATGATCTCCAGAATCTCATCCCGTAGCAACTCATAGTCCCTGTGCCCTCTCTTGCTCTCGTCAGGGAGACACTGGAGGAGCGAACTGTCCAGGGAGAACAGCAGCATTTTAGACTGTTCAATCCCGTCGCAGTCATTGACTGCTGCGGTCTGCTCCACGTCCCTGAAATGCACGGAGGGATCTCCTGACTCGGAGAGTTTTGGGATGTGACTTATCATCTCTCTTAGCTGTCGTGCGCTATGAGGCATTATGATCTGACTCTCAAGGGGTCCGTCATCGCCATTTTCTTCATTTGGACCGATCCTCCGGTGTCTCGTTGGACACATTGGCGCCGACCCCGACTCTACTGTCTGGGGTTGCTCTACCTCAGGGCTCTCTTCCTCTACCATCTCCGTCTCCTGTCCCGGAGTCCAAGACTCCTCATAGGCAGGAGGCGCAGAAGGTTCGGGGGTTGGTACCCCAACTGCCTCTTGTGGAATCGGTCTTTTGGATTCCTTGGCTAGCAACAGCTGACTCGCTGGTGGATTTATGAGACACACCAACCCGTTTGCCTTCGCTAGGGCCTTTCTCAGGTCCTCTAGCTCCCGGCGGCAAGTGCTGTGGTCGGTGTTCTCAGATCTATCCTCCATGGCCATTTTATATGCTGCCCTGGCTCCCAGGAGCTTTTCCTCTTGGGCATCTACTTGTTTGGCTAGACGGGAACACCTCTCTCTCATTCTACCTTCACTGGCCTTGGCCTCAACGACCTGACATTTTAAATATTCTACCCGGGTTTCGTGGCAGCGAATTACAGAGCGGCGTTCCTGGTTCAGCGCGTCAAGAGATTCAATCAGTTTTTGACCTCCCGCAACCTTTTCCTCCACGCCTTTAAGCAAGCCGTTGATCTGGACTGTCTGTGCTGCAACTACCTGGTCCAAAAGCTGGACTTGCTTCTTGTAGCACATCAGCCAGACCGCCTTTTCTACAGATTTCTTATGCTCTCTACCCGCTGTCCACTTGATGGCTGCGTCGAGCGGGCGCCTATCCCTTAGTAGATCAGATATCCATTGTTTTGTGAGGTTGACTTTTCCGAAAACATAATCTGCTATTCTTTCATCCATCACATTTCGTTTATTCAGATCTTGATCTAACACACTACTTTCCTGCTGCCAAGGTCCTGCCGCGGTCGCCATTTCTGTAGGGGGTTTCTCTTGCTCTTTCTGGTCTCCTGCCAGGCTTCGTGCAATAATTACCCTTGAGTGGTTCGACCCACTCCCCCCTACGGTTCTAGACCTTGGACTTAGGTGCAGAGAACAGTAGTGCAGAGAAAGAACTCAATAGACCAGGTTGAATAGCACGAAATGGATGCTTTTATTTTTAAACAGTTTGAAGCATTACAAAATACATGTCATAGGCACAGATTAAAGTTACTACAATCATGCACAAATTTATGAACTTGACTCTATGGAAATGGGGAACACACGGCACATCGAAAAAGGGGAAACACATTACGATTTCCCTTAACTCCCTCCCCTATACCTAAACTAAGTTTCGACCTGGGGAACTTGGGATCATGCTCACCACTCTCGAAATCGCGAGAAAGGGGGGGGTTCGCAGCCTTTTTGGCACCGCTTTCCGTCGTCACGTGGATTTGGAAACTTCTGGCGCAGTCGATATTCTCTCCTCCCTCGAGGCGGTGGGGTAGACCCAGCCTCGATGAGCGCTCGTTAAGGTTGAGATCCACTAAGTCAATTTGGGTTCATGGAGCAGACCCAGATGCAGGCTATGCACTTGGGAGAATCTTGTGGCATCGATCGCCGGTTCTCCAGAGGGTTTCTTCTCCGTCGGCCTGGGTCGTCGATGATCTCCCGACCCCAGTACCCGGGCCACCCTCGTCGTCTTCTCGTCGTGGCCGAGCCTTGTTTGGCTGAACACCGACCACGTTGTCCTTTTACCGAAACCGTCCGTCTTTAAAAAGACGAAAACGTTTTCATCGATCTGCCGAAGTGGAAGAGGCGCCGATCCGGGCACCGTCCGCCCTTCTTTCGTTCCTCGTAGAAGAAAGTTCTTGAAGAAATGGAAGCCTGAAGTCGCCCAACAAGAAACCGTGGCAGTGAAGAAGAAGTTGTTCAAGTAACCCGAAGTCCGAAGTAACTTAGATGGACTTTCAATCCATAGTTATACTCTTTTGGGACAGTCTTATCTCCCGCCAAATCATAGTCCTGTCTTTGTATTAATTTTGGCGGGCAGAAATCTCTGCAGGGGCGCTTTGTCTTGTAACGGAGCCGGTGATAACTTAAACTGGCCTTCCTGGCCGATAATGTCTTTCAATGTCTTTTGCATTGTCACCGTGGCTCGGTTCGCATATTGATCGGTCCGGACATTTTCCTTGATGGCTGCTAAACGGTTTTTCCTTTGTACGATAAATGGGTATAAGTGTTTTTACATTGTCCGCCCATATCTTGATGGGCCCCATCCTGTACTTATAATCCATTGAATATGTATGCTGTTGCTCTGAGTTTCGGTTCCCAGAGACTGGCTTTCGTGGGCTCACTGTCTTCAATCCACAAGCCTGTCTGGCTTGCAGTAACAGAAATAAAATGGTTCATAAACTGATCACGGGGCCTGGCGGCCATTTTGTATGCCCTTTTATCAAAGGTTTTTCTGTGCAAGCTTACTTTGGTCAATAAACAGTCTTATTTTATCCAGTTTTCTTGCGTGATTTTTGCTGAAAATTGCGAATCTTACACTAGCCCCTGGGGGGGGTGGCAGTGACCGGTTCAATCAGCGGGAGTTAGTGACCAGGTTCCTCCCCCCCTGAGGGGGGGGCAGTGACCGGCTCAATCAGCGGGAGTTAGTGTCCAGGGTCCTCGCCCCTGAGTGCGGCGGGGCAGTGACCGGTTCAATCAGCGGGAGTTAGTGACCAGGGTCCTCGCTCCTGGGGGGGCGGGCAGTGACCAGTTCAATCAATTCAATTCAATTCAATTCAAATCACTTTATTGGCATGACAAGGTACATCTTATGTTGCCAAAGCATCGAAAAACATTCATGGTTGTACACAAAAATACAGATCAATCCATACAGTGTATAAACAGATATATCCCTGAGTGTATAAATATACATTCATATAATTTGTATGTACTCTTTTCCTATATTTAGTGGTTGTCCCTCTGTTTATGGCAAGCTGTAACATAGTGTGCCGCTAAGGTTACACAATTTCTCTCTTCCCCTAGTAGGTATGGGAGTTTTTGGTCATCATTCAAATTTCTGAATTCCGGGCATATTTTTGAGATTTTTGGGTAGAAATTCTCCCTTATGCCCTGATATTTTCTACAAGCTGTGAGGAAGTGCATCTCTGTCTCCACCCCTCCCTGACTGCAGTGAGAGCATATCCTGTCCTCTCTTGGTAGCCGGTCGGCCTGTGTCTACCTTTTTCGATCGCCAGGCTATGTCGCCAGAAGAAGGGCCTAGCCCCTGAGGGGGTGGGGCAGTGACTGGTTCAATCAGCGGGAGTTAGTGACCAGGGTCCTCGCCCTTGGGGGTGGGGGCAGTGACTGGTTCAATCAGCAGGAGTTAGTGACCACGGTCCTCGCCCCTGGGGGGGGGGGCAGTGAGCGGTTCAATCAGCCGGAGTTAGTGACCAGGGTCCTCGCCCCTGAGTGGGGGGCAGTGATCGGTTCAATCAGCGGGAGTTAGTGACCAGGGTCCTCGCCCCTGGGGGTGGGGGCAGTGACTGGTTCAATCAGCGGGAGTTAGTGACCACGGTCCTCGCCCCTGGGGGGGGGGGCAGTGAGCGGTTCAATCAGCCGGAGTTAGTGACCAGGGTCCTCGCCCCTGATGGGGGGCAGTGACCGGTTCAATCAGCGGGAGTTAGTGACCAGGGTCCTCGCTCCTGATCGGGGGCAGTGACCGGTTCAATCAGCGGGAGTTAGTGACCAGGGTCCTCGCCCCTGGGCGGGGGGGGGCAGTGACCGTTTAAACAGCGGGAGTTAGTGTCCAGGGTCCTCGCCCCTAGGGGGGCGGCCGTGAAAGGTTCAATCAGCGGGAGTTAGTGACTAGGGTCCTCACCCCTGAGGGGGGGCAGTGACCGGTTCAATCAGCGGGAGTTAGTGACCAGGGTCCTCGCCCCTGGGCGAGGGGGCGGCAGTGGCCGTTTAAACAGCGGGAGTTAGTGACCAGGGTCCATGCCACTGAGTGGGGGGCAGTGAGTGGTTCAATCAGCCGGAGTTAGTGACCAGGGTCGTCGCCCCTGATGGGGGGCAGTGACCGGTTCAATCAGCGGGAGTTAGTGACCAGGGTCCTCGCTCCTGATCGGGTGGCAGTGACCGGTTCAATCAGCGGGAGTTAGTGACCAGGGTCCTCGCCCCTGAGGGGGTGCAGTGACCGGTTCAATCAGCGGGAGTTAGTGACCAGGGTCCTCGCCCCTGGGCGGGGGGGGGGCAGTGACCGTTTAAACAGCGGGAGTTAGTTTCCAGGGTCCTCGCCCCTAGGGGGGCGGCCGTGAAAGTTTCAATCAGCGGGAGTTAGTGTCCAGGGTCATCGCCCCTGAGGTGGGGCAGTGACCGGTTCAATCAGCGGGAGTTAGTGACCAGGGTCCTCGCCCCTGAGGTGGGGCAGTGACCGGTTCAATCAGCCGGAGTTAGTGACCAGGGCCGTCGCCCCTGGTGGGGGAGGCAGTGACCGGTTCAATCAGCGGGAGTTAGTGACCAGGGTCTTCGCTCCTGATCGGGGGGCAGTGACCGGTTCAATCAGCGGGAGTTATTGACCAGGGTCCTCGCCCCTGAGCGGGGGCAGTGACCGGTTCAATCAGCGGGAGTTAGTGTCCAGGGTCCTCGCCCCTGGGGGGGCGGCAGTGACAGGTTCAATCAGCGGGAGTTAATGACCACGGTCCTCGCCCCTGGGGGGGTGGCAGTGAGCGGTTCAATCAGCCGGAGTTAGTGACCAGGGTCCTCGCCCCTGAGGGGGGGCAGTGACCGGTTCAATCAGCGGGAGTTAGTGACCAGGGTCCTCGCTCCTGATCGAGGGGCAGTGACCGGTTCAATCAGCAGGAGTTAGTGACCAGGGTCCTCGCCCCTGGGCAGTGGGGGGCAGTGACCGTTTATACAGCGGGAGTTAGTGTCCACGGTCCTCGCCCCTGGGGGGGCGGCCGTGACACGTTCAATCAGCGGGAGTTAGTGTTAAGGGTCCTCGCCCCTGGGCGGGGGGGCGGTAGTGACCGGTTCAATCAGCGGGAGTTAATGACCAGGGTCCTCGCCCCTGGGCGGGGGGGCAGTGACCGGTTCAATCAGCGGGAGTTAGTGACCAGGGTCGTCGCCCCTGGTGGGGGAGGCAGTGACCGGTTCAATCAGCCGGAGTTAGTGACCAGGGTCCTCGCCCCTGAGGGGGTGCAGTGACCGGTTCAATCAGTGGGAGTTAGTGACCAGGGTCCTCGCTCCTGATCGGGGGGCAGTGACCGGTTCAATCAGCGGGAGTTAGTGACCAGGGTCTTCGCCCCTGAGGAGGGGCAGTGACCGGTTCAATCAGCCGGAGTTAGTGACCAGGGTCCTCGCCCCTGCGGGGGCGGCCGTGACAGGTTCAATCAGCGGGAGTTAGTGACCAGGGTCCTCGCCCCTGAGGGGGGGTGCGGTTACCGGTTCAATCAGCGGGAGTTAGTGACCAGGGTCCTTGCCCCTGATGGGGGGCAGTGACCGGTTCAATCAGCGGGAGTTAGTGACCAGGGTCTTCGCTCCTGTTTGGGGGGCAGTGACCGGTTCAATCAGCGGGAGTTAGTGACCAGGGTCCTCGCCCCTGGGCGGGGGGGCAGTGACCAGTTCAATCAGCGGGAGTTAGTGACCAGGGACCTCGCCCCTGAGGGGGGTGCGGTGACCGGTTCAATCAGCGGGAGTTAGTGACCAGGGTCCTCGCCCCTGAGTGGGGGGCGGTGACCGGTTCAATCAGCGGGAGTTAGTGACCAGGGTCCTCGCCCCTGGGGTTGGGGCAGTGACCGGTTCAATCAGCGGGAGTTAGTGACCAGGGTCCTCGCCCCTGGGGGTGGGGCAGTGACCAGTTCAATCAGCGGGAGTTAGTGACCAGGGTGCTCGCCCCTGGGGTTGGGGCAGTGACCGGTTCAATCAGCGGGAGTTAGTGACCAGGGTCCTTGCCCCTGGGGTTGGGGCAGTGACCGGTTCAATCAGCTGGAGTTAGTGACCAGGGTCCTCCCCCCTGAGTGCGGGGGGGCAGTGACTGGTTCAATCAGCGGGAGTTAGTGACCAGGGTCCTCGCCCCTGATGGGGGGGCAGTGACCGGTTCAATCAGCGGGAGTTAGTGACCAGAGTCCTCCCCCCTGATGGGGGGGCAGTGACCGGTTCAATCAGCGGGAGTTAGTGACCAGGGTCCTCACCCCTGAGGGGGTACAGTGACCCATTCAATCAGCGGGAATTAGTGACCAGGGTCCTCGCCCCTGAGTGTGGGGCGGAGACCGGTTCAATCAGCGGGAGTTAGTGACCAGGGTCCACGCCACTGAGTGGGGGGCAGTGGTCGGTTCAATCAGCGGGAGTTAGTGACCAGGGTCCTCGCCCCTGGGGGTGGGGGCAGTGACCGGTTCAATCAGCGGGAGTTAGTGACCAGGGTCATCGCTCCTGATCGGGGGGCAGTGACCGGTTCAATCAGCGGGAATTAGTGACCAGGGTCCTCGCCCCTGAGGGGGGGCAGTGACCGGTTCAATCAGCCGGAGTTAGTGACCAGGGTCCTCGCCCCTGGGCGGGGGGGGGCAGTGACCGTTTAAACAGCGGGAGTTAGTGTCCAGGGTCCTCGCCCCTGGGGGGGCAGCAGTGACAGGTTCAATCAGCGGGAGTTAGTGACCAGGGTCCTCGCCCCTGGGCGGGGGGGCAGTGACCAGTTCAATCAGCGGGACTTAGTGACCAGGGTCCTCGCCCCTGGGGGGGGGGCAGTGACCGGTTCAATCAGCGGGAGTTAGTGACCAGGGTCCTCCCCCCTGAGGCGGGGGCAGTGACCGGTTCAATCAGCGGGAGTTAGTGTCCAGGGTCCTCGCCCCTGAGTGCGGGGGGGCAGTGACTGGTTCAATCAGCGGGAGTTAGTGACCAGGGTCCTCCCCCCTGAGGGGGGTGCAGTGACTGGTTCAATCAGCGGGAGTTAGTGACCAGGGTCCTCGCTCCTGGGGGGGCGGGCAGTGACCGGTTCAATCAATTCAATTCAATTCAATTCAAATCGCTTTATTGACATGACAAGGTACATCTTATGTTGCCAAAGCATCGAAAAACATTCATGGTTGTACACAAAAATACAGATCTATCCATACAGTGTATAAACAGATATATCCCTGAGTGTATAAATATACATTCATATAATTTGTATATACTCTTTTCTTATATTTAGTAGTTGTCCCTCTGTTTATGGCAAGCTGTAACACAGTGTGCCGCTAAGGTTACACAATTTCTTTCTTCACCTAGTAGGTATGGGAGTTTTTGGTCGTCATTCAAATTTCTGAATTCCGGGCATATTTTTGTGAATTTTGGGTAGAAATTCTCCCTTATGCCCTGATATTTTCTACAAGCTGTGAGGAAGTGCATCTCTGTCTCCACCCCTCCCTGACTGCAGTGAGAGCATATCCTGTCCTCTCTTGGTAGCCGGTCGGCCTGTGTCTACCTTTTTCGATCGCCAGGCTATGTCGCCAGACCAGGGTCCTCGCCCCTGAGGGGGTGGGGCAGTGACTGGTTCAATCAGCGGGAGTTAGTGACCAGGGTCCTCGCCCCTGAGGGGGGGGCAGTGACCGGTTCAATCAACGGGAGTTAGTGACCAGGGTCCTCGCCCCTGAGGGAGCGGCAGTGACCGGTTCAATCAGCGGGAGTTAGTGGACCCATCCTCTTTCAGAGCATTCACAGTCAAACCACAAACAACACTGTCAGATCACAGTCAAATTACTATGTATCCCAAAAAGACAGAAACAAACAACATAGAAACACAACCCAGTAAACTGTACAACACCAAAAAATCATACAGATGGGCCAAAAACGACACGGAAAAATACCAGAAAACAATTAGCAATGCATCAACTCAAGCTCTCTTGGACACCTTTCTGGATAACATATACACTCACAATAAAGAAGGCGTAAACCGGGCAGTAAATAACCTAAACAATATTTTTGATAATTTGGCAACAAGTGCAAACTTGAAAGCTTGCAAGAACAAACCCAAAACAAAAAACTATGAAAAATGGTTTGACCCAGATTGCCATAACATGAGGAAAAAACTTAGAAAAATATCAAACCAAAACACAGACATCCAGAAAACGAGGAATTACGCCTTACTTATTGTCAGACACTAACACAATACAGAAACACACTCAGAACCAAAAAAGAGCAATATATTAAGAATACACTCAGCTCCATGGAGGAATCCATTGATTCCAATTGATTCTGGGACAACTTGAATACACTACACAAAAAACAACACGACGAATTGGCCATTCAAAATGGGGACACATGGGTAAACCACTTTGAAAAATTATACCAGAAACCACACTAAGGCCAGAGCAACACCAAATATGCAAAAAACTGGAAAAGCTAGAAATGGCCATAAAAGATAACCAAAACCCGCTAGACTCCATAATAACAGAAAAAGAACTTTTTGAAAAACACAAGGACCTGCGACCAGGAAAAGCTTGCGGGACAGACGGCATACTAAACGAGATGATTAAACACACAGACAACAAAATGAAACTGGCTATCCTAAAACTCTTCAACTTGGTTCTGAGTGTCGGTTACTTCCCTGATATCTGGAACAAAGGACTCATAACGCCCATATACAAAAGTGGGGACAAAGTCGACCCAAATAACTATCGAGGCATCTGTGTAAACAGTAACCTGGGGAAGGTATTCTGTAGCATCATAAACAAAAGACTTATAAACTTCCTTGAGGAGCACAATGTCTTGAGTAAAAGCCAAATTGGATTCCTGCCAAACTATAGAACATCAGATCATATCTTCACCCTACAGACCCTAATTGACAAACACGTTCACCATAACAAAAGCAAAATCTACGCATGCTTTATAGATTTCCAGAAAGCTTTCGACTCCATCTGGCATGACGGTTTATTCCTGAAACTTATCGAAAGCGGGGTAGGGGGAAAAACATATGATGTAATTAAATCAATGTATACAAACAACAAATGTGCAGTTAAAATTGGAGACAAACAAACAAAATACTTCCCACAGGGGCGGGGGTTGACGCAGGGTTCGCCAATCTCACCGACACTCTTTAATATTTACATAAATGAATTGGCAAAACTACTTGAACAATCTACAGCACCCGGCCTCACCCTATATGAATCCAAGGTTAAATTCCTCCTCTATGCAGACGACCTGGTTCTGCTGTCACCAACTAAGGAGGGTCTACAGCAGAACCTGGACCTGCTGGAGTCGTACTGCCAGACTTGGGCCCTGACAATAAATCCCCAAAAAACCAAAGTCCTTGTGTTCCAGCAAAGATCCAAACATCAGGGACCCAAAATAAATTTCACACTAGGAACAACCAAAATTGAACAAACCACTAACTATACATACTTGGGCTTAAAAATCAGTTCTACGGGAAACTTCAAACTGGCTGTGAATGAACTGAAAGAGAAAGCAAGAAGGGCTTTCTATGCCATTAAAAAATCAATCCAAATAGAAATCCCAAGTAGCATTTGGCTCAAAATTTTCAAATCAGTCATTGAACCAATTGCACTCTATGGCAGTGAGGTATGGGGACTGCTAACACAACAACAATTTGCAAAATGGGACAAACACCCAATTGAGATCCTACATGCAGAATTCTGTAAAAGTATCCTCCGGACTCAAAGGAAAACAGTAAACAGTGCATGCAGGGCGGAACTAGGCCAATATCCATTAATAATCACTATCCAAAAAAGAGCCACCAAATTTTGGAATCACCTACAAATGAGCAACCCCCAATGCTATCACTACGACGCCCTGAAATGCCAAGAGCTGACCATAAAGAAGAATACCCTCAGTCAACTAGTCCTGGGACTCAGTGAAGTAACTACTAACACTACTGACAGTAACCAGCCCCAGGACAGTGACAGCGTAACACAAAGAATTCGACCCAACACAATCGTCGCTAAGCAAAAGGAAAAATATCTGACATATTGGGCAGAAACAACAAAAACCCAAAGCAAACTCAATTGCTACTTGGCCCTAAACAGACAATACAACATAGCTGATTACCTGACCATGGTAAAGGATAACAAACTGAGAAAAACCTTGACAAGGTACAGACTTAGCGAACATAGCCTAGCGATCGAAAAAGGCAGACACAGGCAGACCAGGCTGCCAAGAGAGGACAGGATATGCTCTCACTGCAGTCAGGGAGTAGTGGAGACAGAGATGCACTTCCTCACAGCCTGTGGAAAATATCAGGGCATCAGGGAGAATTTCTCCCAAAAATTCTCACAAATATGCCCTGAATTCAGAAATCTGAATGACAACCAAAAACTCCCATACCTACTGGGGGAGGAGAGAAGCTGTGTAGCACTGGCGGCACACTATGTTACAGCTTGCCATGAACAGAGGGACAACCAGTAAACTAAGAAAAGAGTATATATAAATAATGCGAATGTATATTTATACACTCAGGGATATACCTGTTTATACACTGTATGAATAGAACTGCGTTTATGTGTTCAACCATCAATGTATTTTGATGCTTTGGCAACATAAGATGTACCTTATCATGCCAATAAAGCGATTTGAATTGAATAGTGACCAGGGTCCTCGCCCCTGAGGGGGCACAGTGAACGGTTCAATCAGCGGGAGTTCGTGACCAGGGTCCTTGCCCCTGAGGGGGGGGCGGAGACTGGTTCAATCAGCGGGAGTTAGTGACCAGGGTCCACGCCACTGAGGGGGGGGCAGTGATCGGTTCAATCAGCGGGAGTTAGTGACCAGGGTCCTCGCCCCTGGGGGTGGGGGCAGTGACCGGTTCAATCAGCGGGAGTTAGTGACCACGGTCCTCGCCCCTGGGGGGGGGGCAGTGAGCGGTTCAATCAGCCGGAGTTAGTGACCAGGGTCCTCGCCCCTGGGCGGGGGGGGGGGCAGTGATCGGTTCAATCAGCGGGAGTTAGTGTCCAGGGCCCTCGCCCCTGGGGGGGCGGCCGTAAAAGGTTCATTCAGCGGGAGTTAGCGTCCAGGGTCATCGCCCCTGGGCGGGAGGGCGGCAGTGACCGGTTCAATCAGCGGGAGTTAGTGACCAGGGTCCTCGCCCCTGGGCGGGTGGGCCAGTGACCGGTTTAATCAGCGGGAGTTAGTGACCAGGGTCGTCGCCCCTGGTGGGGGAGGCAGTGACCGGATCAATCAGCGGGAGTTAGTGACCAGGGTCCTCGCTCCTGAGGGGGGGCAGTGACCGGTTCAATCAGCGGGAGTTAGTGACCAGGGTCTTCGCTCCTGATCGGGGGGCAGTGACCGGTTCAATCAGCGGGAGTTAGTGACCAGGGTCCTCGCCCCTGAGGGGGGTGCAGTGACCGGTTCAATCAGCGGGAGTTAGTGACCAGGGTCCTCGCACCTGAGGCGGGGGCAGTGACTGGTTCAATCAGCGGGAGTTAGTGACCAGGGTCCTCGCCCCTGGGCGGGGAGGGGCAGTGACCGTTTAAACAGCGGGAGTTAGTGACCAGGGTCCTCGCCCCTGGGTGGGGAGGGGCAGTGACCGTTTAAACAGCGGGAGTTAGTGACCAGGGTCCTCGCCCGTGGCCGGAGGGGCTGTGACCGGTTCAATCAGCGGGAGTTAGTGACCAGGTTCCTCGCCCCTGAGGGAGGGGGAGTGAGCGGTTCAATCAGCGGGAGTTAGTGTCCAGGGTCCTCGCCCCTGAGTGGGGGGCAGTGACCGGTTCAATCAGCGGGAGTTAGTGTCCAGGGTTCTCGCCCCTAAGGGGGGGGCGGTGACCGGTTCAATCGGCGGGTGTTAGTGACCAGGGTCCTCGACCCTGGGGGGGGGCAGTGACCGGTTCAATCAGCAGGAGTTCGTGACCAGGGTCCTCCCCCCTGGGGGGGGTGGGCAGTGACCGGTTCAATCAGCGGGAGGTAGTTTCCAGGGTCCTCGCCCCTGAGGGGGTTGCGGTGACCGGTTCAATCAGCGGGAGTTAGTGACCAGGGTCCTCGCCCCTGAGGGGGGGGCGGAGACCGGTTCAATCAGCGGGAGTTATTGACCATGGTCCTCGCCCCTGAGGGGTGGGCAGTGACCGGTTCAATCAGCGGGAGTTAGTGTCCAGGGTGCTCGCCCCTGAGGGGGGGGCCGTGACCGGGTCAATCAGCGGGAGTTAGTGACCCGGGTCCTCGCCCCTGAGGGCGGGGCCGTGACCGGTTCAATCAGCGGAAGTTAGTGACCAGGGTCCTCGCCCCTGAGGGGGGGGCAGTGACCGGTTCAATCAGCGGGAGTTAGTGACCAGGGTCCTTGCCCCTGAGGGGGGGGCAGTGACCGGATCAATCAGCGGTAGTTAGTGTCCAGGGCGCTCACCTCTGAGGGGGGGGCCGTGACCGGTTCAATCAGCGGGAGTTAGTGACCAGGGTCCTCGCCCCTGGCAGGGGGGTCCAGTGACCGGTTCAATCAGCGGGAGTTAGTGACCAATGTCCTAGCCCCTGGGCGGGGGGCGGTGGCAGTGAGCGGTTCAATCAGCGGGAGTTAGTGTCCAGGGTGCTCGCCCCTGACGAGGGGGCCGTGACCGGTTCAATCAGCGGGAGTTAGTGACCAGGGTCCTCGCCCCTGAGGGGGGGGCAGTGACCGGTTCAATCAGCGGGAGTTAGTGTCCAGGGTCCTCGCCCCTGAGGGCGGGGACGTGACCGGTTCAATCAGCGGAAGTTAGTGACCAGGGTCCTCGCACCTGGGGGGGGTGTGCAGTGACCGGTTCAATCAGCGGGAGTTATTGACCATGGTCCTCGCCCCTGAGGGGGTGGCAGTGACCGGATCAATCAGCGGGAGTTAGTGACCAGGGTCCTCGCCCCTGAGGGGGGGGCAGTGATCGGTTCAATCAGCGGGAGTTAGTGTCCAGGGTGCTCGCCCCTGAGGGGGGGGCCGTGACCGGTTCAATCAGCGGGAGTTAGTGACCAGGGTCCTCGCCCCTGAGGGCGGGGCCGTGACCGGTTCAATCAGCGGGAGTTAGTGTCCAGGGTCCTCGCCCCTGAGTGCAGGGGGGCAGTGATCGGTTCAATCAGCGGGAGTTAGTGACCAGGGTCCACGCCACTGAGTGGGGGGCAGTGACCGGTTCAATTAGCGGGAGTTAGTGTCCAGGGTCCTCGCCCCTGAGAGGGGGGCAGTGACCGGTTCAATCAGCGGGAGTTAGTGTCCAGGGTCCTCGCCCCTGAGTGCAGGGGGGCAGTGATCGGTTCAATCAGCGGGAGTTAGTGACCAGGGTCCACGCCACTGAGTGGGGGGCAGTGGCCGGTTCAATCAGCGGGAGTTAGTGTCCAGGGTCCTCGCCCCTGAGAGGGGGGCAGTGACCGGTTCAATCAGCGGGAGTTAGTGACCAGGGTCCTCGCACCTGGCGGGGGGCTGTGACCGGTTCAATCAGCGGGAGTTAGTGACCAGGTTCCTCGCCCCTGAGGGAGGGGCAGTGACCGGTTCAATCAGCGGGAGTTAGTGTCCAGGGTCCTCGCCCCTGAGAGGGGGGCAGTGACCGGTTCAATTTGCGGGAGTTAGTGTCCAGGGTCCTCGCCCCTGAGGGGGGGGCGGTGACCGGTTCAATCGGCGGGAGTTAGTGACCAGGGTCCTCGCCCCTGAGGGGGGGGCGGAGACCTGTTCAATCAGCGGGAGTTATTGACCATGGTCCTCGCCCCTGAGGGGTGGGCAGTGACCGGTTCAATCAGCGGGAGTTAGTGTCCAGGGTGCTCGCCCCTGAGGGCGGGGCCGTGACCGGTTCAATCAGCGGAAGTTAGTGACCCGGGTCCTCGCCCCTGAGGGCGGGGCCGTGACCGATTCAATCAGCGGAAGTTAGTGACCAGGGTCCTTGCCCCTGAGGGGGGGGCAGTGACCGGTTCAATCAGCGGTAGTTAGTGCCCAGGGCGCTCACCCCTGAGGGGGGGGCCGTGACCGGTTCAATCAGCGGGAGTTAGTGACCAGGGTCCTCGCCCCTGGGGGGGGGCGGTGGCAGTGAGCGGTTCAATCAGCGGGAGTTAGTGTCCAGGGTGCTCGCCCCTGACGAGGGGGCCGTGACCGGTTCAATCAGCGGGAGTTAGTGACCAGGGTCCTCGCCCCTGAGGGGGGGGCAGTGACCGGTTCAATCAGCGGAAGTTAGTGACCAGGGTCCTCGCACCTGGGGGGGGTGTGCAGTGACCGGTTCAATCAGCGGGAGTTATTGACCAGGGTCCTCGCCCCTGAGGGGGGGGCAGTGACCGGATCAATCAGCGGGAGTTAGTGAGCAGGGTCCTCGCCCCTGAGGGGGGGGGCGGTGACCGGTTCAATCAGCGGGAGTTATTGACCATGGTCCTCGCCCCTGAGGGGGGGGCAGTGACCGGTTCAATCAGCGGGAGTTAGTGTCCAGGGTGCTCGCCCCTGAGGGGGGGGCCGTGACCGGTTCAATCAGCGGGAGTTAGTGACCCGGGTCCTCGCCCCTGAGGGCGGGGCCGTGACCGGTTCAATCAGCAGGAGTTAGTGTCCAGGGTCCTCGCCCCTGAGTGCAGGGGGGCAGTGATCGGTTCAATCAGCGGGAGTTAGTGACCAGGGTCCACGCCACTGAGGGGGGGGCAGTGACCGCTTCAATTAGCAGGAGTTAGTGACCAGGGTCCTCGCACCTGGCGGGGGGCTGTGACCGGTTCAATCAGCGGGAGTTAGTGTCCAGGGTCCTCGCCCCTGAGGGGGGGGCGGTGACCGGTTCAATCGGCGGGTGTTAGTGACCAGGGTCCTCGCCCCTTGGTGGGGGCAGTGACCGGTTCAATCAGCGGGAGTTAGTGACCAATGTCCTAGCCCCTGGGGGGGGTGGCAGTGACCGGTTCAATCAGCGGGAGTTAGTGTCCAGGGTCCTCGCCCCTGAGGGGGGGGCGGTGACCGGTTCAATCAGCGGGAGTTAGTGTCCAGGGTCCTCGCCCCTGAGGGGGGGGCGGTGACCGGTTCAATCAGCGGGAATAAGTGACCAGGGTCCTCGCCCCTGAGGGCGGGGCCGTGACCGGTTCAATCAGCGGAAGTTAGTGACCAATGTCCTCGCCCCTGAGGGGGGGGCAGTGACCGGTTCAATCAGCGGGAGTTAGTGACCAGGTTCCTCGCCCCTGAGGGAGGGGGAGTGAGCGGTTCAATCAGCGGGAGTTAGTGTCCAGGGTCCTCGCCCCTGAGGGGGGGGCAGTGACCGGTTCAATCAGCGGGAGTTAGTGTCCAGGGTCCTCACCCCTGACGGGGGGGCGGTGACCGGTTCAATCGGCGGGTGTTAGTGACCAGGGTCCTCGCCCCTGGGGGGGGGCAGTGACCAGTTCAATCAGCAGGAGTTCGTGACCAGGGTCCTCCCCCCTGGGGGGGGTGGGCAGTGACCGGTTCAATCAGCGGGAGGTAGTTTCCAGGGTCCTCGCCCCTGAGGGGGTTGCGGTGACCGGTTCAATCAGCGGGAGTTAGTGACCAGGGTCCTCGCCCCTGAGGGGGGGGCGGTGACCGGTTCAATCAGCGGGAGTTATTGACCATGGTCCTCGCTCCTGAGGGGTGGGCAGTGACCGGTTCAATCAGCGGGAGTTTGTGTCCAGGGTGCTCGCCCCTGAGGGGGGGGCCGTGACCGGTTCAATCAGTGGTAGTTAGTGACCCGGGTCCTCGCCCCTGAGGGCGGGGCCGTGACCGGTTCAATCAGCGGGAGTTAGTGACCAGGGTCCTCGCCCCTGAGCGGGGGGCAGTGACCGGTTCAATCAGCGGGAGTTAGTGACCAGGGTCCTCGCCCCTGTTGGGGGGGCAGTGATAGGTTCAATCAGCGGGAGTTAGTGTCCAGGATCCTCGCCCCTGGGCGGTGGGGGGCGCCGTGACCGGTTCAATCAGCGGGAGTTAGTGACCAGGGTCCTCGCCCCTGGGCGGAGGGGCAGTGACCGGCTCAATCAGCGGGAGTTAGTGAAAGGGTCCTCGCCCCTGAGGGGGGCGGGCAGTGACCGGTTCAATCAATTCAATTCAATTCAATTCAAATCGCTTTATTGGCATGACAAGGTACATCTTATGTTGCCAAAGCATCGAAAAACATTCATGGTTGAACACAAAAATACAGATCTATCCATAGAGTGTATAAACAGATGTATCCCTGAGTGTATAAATATACATTCATATAATTTGTATATACTCTTTTCTTATATTTAGTGGTTGTCCCTCTGTTTATGGCAAGCTGTAACATAGTGTGCTGCTAAGGTTACACAATTTCTCTCTTCCCCTAGTAGGTATGGGAGTTTTTGGTCGTCATTCAAATTTCTGAATTCCGGGCATATTTTTGTGAATTTTGGGTAGAAATTCTCCCTTATGCCCTGATATTTTCTACAAGCTGTGATGAAGTGCATCTCTGTCTCCACCACTCCCTGACTGCAGTGAGAGCATATCCTGTCCTCTCTTGGTCGCCGGGTCTGCCTGTGTCTACCTTTTTCGATCGCCAGGCTATGTCGCCAGACCAGGGTCCTCGCCCCTGAGGGGGGAGCAGTGACCGGTTCAATCAGCGGGAGTTAGTGACCAGGGTCCTCACCCCTGAGGGAGGGGCAGTGACCGGTTCAATCAGCGTGAGTTAGTGACCAGGGTCCTCGCCCCTGAGTGGGGGGCAGTGACCGGTTCAATCAGCGGGAGTTAGTGACCAGGGTCCTCGTCCCTGAGGGGGCTGCAGTGACCGGTTCAATCAGCGGGAGTTAGTGACCAGGGTCCTCGCCCCTGAGACGGCACAGTGACCGGTTCAATCAGCGGGAGTTAGTGTCCAGAGTCCTCGACCCTGAGCGGGGGGCAGTGGCCGGTTCAATCAGCGGGAGTTAATGACCAGGGTCCACGCCCCTGAGGGGGGCGCAGTGACCGGTTCAATCAGCGGGAGTTAGTGACCAGGGTCCTCGCCCCTGAGGGGGTGGCGGTGACCGGTTCAATCAGTGGGAGTTAGTGACCAGGGTCCTCGCCCCTGAGCGGGGGGCAGTGACCAGTTCAATCAATTCAATTCAATTCAAATCGCTTTATTGGCATGACAAGTTACATCTTATGTTGCCAAAGCATCGGAAAACATTCATGTTTGTTCACAAAAATACAGATCTATCCATACAGTGTATAAACAGATATATCCCTGAGTGTATAAATATACTTTCATATAATTTATATATACTCTTTTCTTATATTTAGTGGTTGTCCCTCTGTTTATGGCAAGCTGTAACATAGTGTGCCGCTAGTGTTACGCAATTTCTCTCATCCCCTAGTAGGTATGGGAGTTTTTGGTCGTCGTTCAAATTTCTGAATTCTTGGCATATTTTTGTGAATTTTGGGTAGCAATTCTCCCTTATGCCCTGATATTTTCTACAAGCTGTGAGGAAGTGCATCTCTGTCTCCACCACTCCCTGACTGCAGTGAGAGCATATCCTGTCCTCTCTTGGTAGCCGGGTTTGCCTGAGTCTACCTTTTTCGATCGCCAGGCTATGTTCACTAAGTCTGTACATTTTCAAGGTTTTTCTCAGTTTGCTATCCTTTACTATGGTCAGGTAATCAGCTATGTTGTATTGTCTGTTTAGGTCCAAGTAGCAATTGAGTTTGCTTTGGGTTTTTGTTGTTTCTGCCCAATATGACAGATATTTTTCCTTTTGCTTTGCGACGATTGTGTTGGGTCGAATTCTTTGTGTTACGCTGTCACTGTCCTGGGGCTGGTTATTGTTAGTAGTGTTATTAGTTACTTCACTGAGTCCCAGGACTAGTTGACTGAGGGTATTCTTCTTTATGGTCCTCTCTTGGCATTTCAGGGGTTCGTAATGGTAGCATTGGGGGTTGCTCATTTCTAGGTGTTTCCAAAATTTGGTAGCTCTTTTTTGGATAGTGATTATTAGTGGATATTGGCCTAGTTCTGCCCTGCATGCATTGTTTACGGTTTTCCTTTGAGTCCGGAGGATACTTTTACAGAATTCTGCATGTAGGATCTCAATTGGGTGTTTGTCCCATTTTGCAAATTCTTGTTGTGTTAGCGGTCCCCACACCTCACTGCCATAGAGTGCAATTGGTTCAATGACTGATTTGAAAATTTTGAGCCAAATGCTAATTGGGATTTCTATTTGGATTGATTTGTTAATGGCATAGAAAGCCCTTCTTGCTTTCTCTTTCAGTTCATTCACAGCCAGTTTGAAATTTCCCGTAGAACTGATTTTTAAGCCCAAGTATGTGTAGTTAGTGGTTTGTTCAATTTTGGTTGTCCCTAGTGTGAAATTTATTTTGGGTCCCTGATGTCTGGATCTTTGCTGGAACACAAGGACTTTGGTTTTTTTGGGATTTATTGTCAGGGCCCAAGTCTGGCAGTACGGCTCCAGCAGATCTAGGTTCTGCTGTAGACCCTCCTTAGTTGGTGACAGCAGAACCAGGTCGTCTGCATAGAGGAGGAATATAACCTTGGATTAATATAGGGTGAGGCCGGGTGCTGTAGATTGTTCAAGTAGTTTTGCCAATTCATTTATGTAAATATTAAAGAGTGTCGGTGAGATTGGCGAGCCCTGCGTCACCCCCCGCCCCTGTGGGAAGTATTTTGTTTGTTTGTCTCCAATTTTAACTGCACATTTGTTGTTTGTATACATTGATTTAATTACATCATATGTTTTTCCCCATACCCCGCTTTCGATAAGTTTCAGGAATAAACCGTCATGCCAGATGGAGTTGAAAGCCTTCTGGAAATCTATAAAGCATGCGTAGATTTTGCTTTTGTTTTGATGAACGTGTTTGTCAATTAGGCTCTGTAGGGTAAAGATATGATCTGATGTTCTATAGTTTGGCAGGAATCCAATTTGGCTTTTACTCAAGACATTGTGCTCCTCAAGGAAGTTTATAAGTCTTTTGTTTATGATGCTACAGAATACCTTCCCCAGGTTATTGTTTACACAGATGCCTCGATAGTTATTTGGGTCGACTTTGTCCCCACTTTGTATATGGGCGTTATGAGTCCTTTGTTCCAGATATCAGGGAAGTAACCGACACTCAGAACCAAGTTGAAGAGTTTTAGGATAGCCAGTTTCATTTTATCGTCTGTGTGTTTAATCATCTCGCTTAGTATGCCGTCTGCCCCGCAAGCTTTACCTGTTCGCAGGTCCTTGAGTTTTTCCAAAAGTTCTTTTTCTGTTATTATGGAGTCTAGCGGGTTTTGGTTATCTTTTATGGCCATTTCGAGCTTTTCCAGTTTTTTGCATATTTGGTGTTGCTCTGGCCTTAGTGTGTGTTTCTGGTCTAATTTTTCAAAGTGGTTTTCCCATGTGTCTCCATTTTGAATGGCCAATTCATCGTGTTGTTTTTTGTGTAATGTATTCCAGTTGTCCCAGAAACAATTGGAATCAATGGATTCCTCAATGGAGCTGAGTGTATTCTGAATATATTGCTCTTTTTTGGTTCTGAGTGTGTTTCTGTATTGTGTTAGTGTCTGACAATAAGTAAGGCATAATTCCTCGTTTTCTGGATGTCTGTGTTTTTGGTTTGATATTTTTCTAAGTTTTTTCCTCATGTTATGGCAATCTGGGTCAAACCATTTTTCATAGTTTTTTGTTTTGGGTTTGTTCTTGCGAGCTTTCAAGTTTGACCTTGTTGCCAAATTTTCAAAAATATTGTTTAGGTTATTCACTGCCCGGTTTACGCCTTCTTTATTGTGAGTGTATATGTTATCCAGAAAGGTGTCCAAGAGAGCTTGAGTTGATTCATTGCTAATTGCTTTCTGGTATTTTTCCGTGTCGTTTTTGGCCCATCTGTACGATTTTTTGGTGTTGTACAGTTTACTGGGTTGTGTTTCTGTGTTGTTTGTTTCTGTCTTTTTAAGATACATAGTAATTTGACTGTGATCTGACAGTGTTGTTTGTGGTTTGACTGTGAATGCTCTGAAAGAGGATGGGTCCAAATCCGTAATCATATAGTCTACGGTGCTGCAGCCAAGAGGTGAGCAATAGGTCGATCTTCCTAGGAGGTCTCCTATGAACCTACCATTGACAATGTACAGACCCAGGCTTCGACAGAGCTGCAGGAGCTGTTTTCCATTGGTATTTGTCTGCTTGTCGCAGTTATGCCTGTATGGAAGGGAAGGGATATCGAAGTGGTTATTCCCAAATATGTAATTGTTTCCCTGATTATTGGTGAAGTCTGGTTCTTCGCCAGTTCTTGAATTGAGGTCCCCACAGATCAACACGTTCCCCTGGGCCTGGTATTGGATAATTTCCCCCTCAATGTTGGAGAAGGTGTCCTCTTTAAAGTACGGGGATTCCATTGCAGGGATATAGAGTGCGCAAATGTAAACATCTTGGGTGTTAGAGATAATCTCCCTCTCAATTTTGAGCCACATGTGGTTTTCGCCCTTTTTTATAAATTTGATGTAATTCTTAAGCTCTGTTTTAAACCAAATCAGTATGCCTCCGGAGTCTCTGCCTTGGGTTACTCCTGGTAATTTATTGGAGGGGACCACCAGCTCTGTGTACCCTTGGGGACAGCCAGTGTGTCCTTTTCCTTTATACCAAGTTTCCTGTAGAATGATAATATCTAGATCTTTAGTTTCACCTATGAACTCTGGGGTCCTACTCTTCACGTCGAGCACCGAAGAGCGTAGACCTTGGATATTCCAGGTCAAAATATATAAGGATTTCATTTTAAGTTTGATCTTTTCCTATGATACGTTAAAGAATGATATGTGTTTGTCGTGTCTAAATGTGGGAAAAAAAGATCATCTCAGTTGTCTATAAATGTTAATACTACTTGGTTACAGTTCTTTCTATTAATTAGTCCTTGATTTTTTTCCATTTTCTGATCCATAAGGCGGAAGCAGATGCTGCTGCACGTCTGCTTATTGTCTCTTAATGGATTGTCTCTGCCTGAGGTATTGCATACGTCCTGTGCATCTCTCCCTCTGTCTGGCTGGGAGCGGTCCTGTTCCCCTGTGGGACAGGAGTGGTGCAGGTCTGATATTGTTGTTGTGCAAGGGGATCCTCTCTGGTCCCAGTTGGTGTGGTGGTGGTCTTTGTAGTGGTCCTGGTATGTACCCCGCTGATCTCTGGTGGTCGGGGGGGGGGTCCTCTTGGAGTCTGGGTATGGACCCGGTTAAAAGCGACGTCCTTCAGGGCTTTAGCAAAGATCGATATTCGTTTTCTGTGGATGTGGACGTGGTCGTAAAGACATTCCTTATCGAGGGTGGGGTGTTGGGCCAGGTGCACGTTGTGTTTTGATTCACAGTCTCTTGCTATGCTGGCATTTATCTCATGAATTGTGTTGCTGTTAAAGTCTGTTCTCGGCAATATTGTGGAAACAGTGATTCTAGTGTTTGGAAAGCACGGTGGCATAGTGGTTGGCACTGTTGCCTCACAGCGCCAGGGACCCGGGTTCGAATCCGGCCTCGGGTGACTGTCTGTGTGGAGTTTGCACATTCTCCCCGTGTTTGCGTGGGTTTCCTCCGGGTGCTCCGGTTTCCTCCCACAGTCCAAAGATGTGCGGGTTAGGTTGATTGGCTATGATAAATTGACCCTTAGTGTTAGGGGGATTAAATACGTGGGGTTACGGGGATCGGGTGGGATATGTGTCGGTGCAGGCTCGATGGGCCGAAGTGGCCTCTATCTGCATTGTGGGGTTTCTGTGATTTCTGTGATTTCTGTGAAATGTATTGCTTGCCTTCTTAATCACTGCTCTGAGCGATGTTGCTACCTCTTTCTGCTGGGTCTTTTGGTCATTTGTGCCTGTGTGTATTATTATGTGTTGGGGGGAGCCTAATCGGGTTATGGTCAGCCATTCCAGGGCTCTGTCTGTTGTTGGGCACCAGATCTTTTCTACTTTACTTCTAGGGAATAGCTTTTTCTCCCATAGAAATTTCCCATTTGAGTCTATGAGTATTACGGTGTCAGCCTTGTTTGTGTTTACTGTCTGGTGGCTTTCGCCTGGACTCATAGCGTGTGTGTTGGGCTGGGGTGGTCGTGTCTGGTGTGTGTGCTCCTCTTGTGAGCGGTTCGCTTGTGGTTCCACGGTGGTGGGGGAAGACTGAGCTTCAGTATGCTGGTCGGTCTGTGTGGCACCCCTTGTATTGTGTGTCTGCTGCTGTTGTTCAGTGTGGGAGTGCAGCTGTTCAGTCGGGCTCTGTGTTGTCTTATCTCTAGCCTCTGGCTGCTGGTCTAATGGTGTTATCTCTCTTCTATGGCTCTCTTTGTTTTCCTGCAGCTCTTTCACCCGATTCCCAAGTAGATTCACCTGATTCTCAAGTAGCTTCAGCTCTCTCCTGTATCTCTCCCTCTCTTGCTTTTGTTCGTGTATCATTTTAAGGACCTCTTCTCTAAGTTTAACCATCTCTGTCTCTACCTGATTAAATTTATCCTTTAGTTGTATCTGGCTGTGTGATCCCGGGGTATGTGTCTGGTCGGCCCTGGAGGGCTCACTCACTCCCTGGCTAGGCTGCTCTTCTCTTGGTGAGCTGGAATTGGTAGGGGGACTATGTGTGGCTTCCTCCCTGGTAATTACGCTGGGGTTAGTCAGTTGTATCATGTGGCTGTGGGTCCCCGGGGTTAGTGTCTGGTTAGACCTGTGTGGCTCGTTCACCTCCTGGCCAGGCTGATTTACTCCTGGTGAGTTGTCAATGTTGGGGGGAGTGCGGGTCGCTTTTCCCCTGTTAGCCACTCTGGGGCTGTTCCTTCCCCTCTCAGTTATTTCTTTCAGTGTCTTGAAGGCCGTTTCAAAGTTGTCGAGGTTGCCTTGCACTAATATTGTTCTGTTATTGTACATGTTGACAGTCGTGGTTGCACTGTCTCCTGGTTTATTAATTTTCATTTTGGACCCATATGCGGTTTTTTCCTGTTGAACCCTGGTATAGTGTGATTTTATTGCTGTGATCCAAGCCGCTGGCTGATCTGTGTAAAAAATGAGGTTACATTTTTTCCCAGTGCTGTACCAGTCAGCAAAAATAGTTTCTGGTTTTTCTCTCAGCTGCTCATGCTTGATCGATTTTATAGCATTTTTTCTGGTGTTGGGGGGAATCTAGAAGCGGTTGCTCTCAGTGTCCCTCGGGAGCTGCTGTGGCTCCTCTGATACGCTCATTTTTGGTAGTGTAGAGGTAGAAAGTATTGTTGATCTTAGAATAAGCTTTTCTGGGGCCCCGGGTTAGGTGTTTCCCTCTCCCTGCTCGCGACCTTTCCCAGTCCCTGGACTCGCTCGCTCTCCAGGCCCCGTACTCACTGTCCTGGTCTGTGCCTGGGGTTTGCTGATTCCCGATGTCTCCCGGCTGCTCCCCTCCCTCTCGGAGATCTCTGGGCCTGTTTTGGCCTGGCTCCTCTGGTCTTTCCCTGGCTTCAGGCTCCCTCCCCAGGACCCGTACTCACTGTCTGCGCCTGGGAGCCGCTGCCTCACGGTGCCCTCCTGCACCCCTCTTCCTCAGAGGTCTCCAGGCCTCTGTCTCAGTCTGGCTCCTCCACGGTCCTGTGTTCCGGCCGCCGCTCTGGAGTCACCGCTCCGACTGCCGCTGTGGCCCCGTGCGGCCGCTGTTGAGTCTCCTGCTTCTGCGGCCTCCGCCGAGTCGCCGCGCTCCGGCTGCTGATCCCGATGTGGCCCCGTGCGGCCTTCGCCGAGTCACCTCGCCTCGGTTCCCGATGCGGCCGAGTCACCTCGCTCCGGCTGCCGCTGCGTCCCCGTGCGGCCTCCCCGAGTCACCTCACCTCGGTTCCCGATGCGGCCGAGTCACCTCGCTCCGGCTGCCGCTGCGTCCCCGTGCGGCCTCCCCGGGTCGCCTCGCCTCGGTTCCCGATGCGGCCGAGTCACCTCGCTCCGGCTGCCGCTGCGTCCCCGTGCGGTCTCCCCGGGTCACCTCGACTCGGTTCCCGATGCGGCTGAGTCACCGCGCTTCGGCCTGCTGCTGTGGCCCCGTGCGGTCGCTGTTCGGCTTCTTCTTTGGTTTGTATATTTCTCCCCTTATTTCTTTTTGCTTTGGCTTTTTTATTTTTTTTGTTTTCTAATTTCCTCTGGTTTTTTTTTTCCTTTTTTTTTCTCGGGTCTCGTCTTTGGCGCTCTTTTTTTTCGGGTTTTTTCTTCTTTTCTATCTGTGTTTAAACTAACCTTAAACTTAAACGAAATGAAACTAAACTAAACTGAACTAACTTAGCAAAAATTAATACTTCTTAAAACTTGAAATGTAACTTTTTTCCCCACTTTAGACACTAAAAAACATTAAATCTCAGCAGCTCATCTTCTGTGCGACTTCTCACCCTCCCCGCCTGTCTCAGGGGGAGTTAGTGACCAGGGTCGCCCCTGGGCGGGGGGGGTGGGCCGTGACCGGTTCAATCAGCGGGAGTTAGTGACCAGGGTCCTCACCCGTGATGGGGGGGCAGTGACCGGTACAATCAGCGGGATGTAGTGACCAGGGTCCTCGGCCCTGACGGGGGGGCAGTGACTGGTTCAATCAGCGGGAATTAGTGACCAGGTTCCTAGCCCCTGAGGGGGGGGCAGTGACCGGTTCAATCAGCGGGAGATAGTGGCCAGGGTCCTCGCCCCTGATGGGGGGGCAGTGACCGGTTCAATCAGCGGGAGTTGGTGACCAGGGTCCTCGCCCCTGAGGGGGGACAGTGACCGGTTCAATCAGCGGGAGTTAGTGTCCAGGGTCCGCGCCCTGAGCGGGGGGCAGAGACCGGTTCAATCAGCGGGAGTTAGTGACCAGGGTCCTCGCCCCTGAGGGGGGGGCGGTGACCGGTTCATTCAGCGGGAGTTAGTGACCAGGGTCCTCGCCCCTGAGGGGGGGGCAGTGACTGGTTCAATCAGCGGGAGTTAGTGACCAGGGTCCTCGCCCCTGGGGGGGGTCCGTGACCAGTTCAATCAGGGGGAGTTAGTGACCAGGGTCCTCACCCCTGAGGGAGGGGGAGTGACCGGTTCAATCAGCGGGAGTTAGTGACCAGGGTCCTTGCCCCTGGGGGGGGCAGTGACCGGTTCAATCAGCGGGAGTTAGTGTCCAGGGTCCTCGCCCCTGAGTTGGGGGTAGTGACCGGTTCAATCAGCGGGAGTTAGTGTCCAGGGTCCTCGCCCCTGAGGGGGGGGCGGTGACCGGTTCAATCAGCGGGAGCTAGTGACCAGGGTCCTTGCCCCTGGGGGGGGCAGTGACCGGTTCAATCAGCGGGAGTTAGTGTCCAGGGTCCTCGCCCCTGAGTGGGGGGCGGTGACCGGTTCAATCACCGGGAGTTAGTGACCAGGGTCCATGCCCCTGGGGGGGGCAGTGACCGGTTCAATCAGTGGGAGTTAGTGACCAGGGTCCTCGCCCCTGAGGGGGTGGCAGTGACCGGTTCAATCAGCGTGACTTAGTGACCAGGGTCCTCGCACCTGGGTGGGTGTGCAGTGACCGGTTCAATCAGCGGGAGTTAGTGACCAGGGTCCTCGCCCCTGAAGGGGGGGCAGTGACCGGTTCAATCAGCGGGAGTTAATGACCAGGGTCCTCGCCCCTGAGGGGGGGGCAGTGACCGGTTCAATCAGCAGGAGTTAGTGTCCAGGATCCTCGCCGCTGGGCGGTGGGGGGGGGGCCGTGACCGGTTCAATCAGCGGGAGTTAGTGTCCAGGTTCCTCGCCCCTGAGGGGGGGCGGTGACCGGTTCAATGAGCGGGAATTAGTGACCAGGGTCCTCGCCCCTGGGGGGGCAGTGGGCAGTGGCCGGTTCAATCAGCATGAGTAAGTGACTACGGTCCTCGCCCCTGTCGGGGGGGCAGTGACAGGTTCAATCAGCGGGAGTTAGTGTCCAGGATCCTCGCCCCTGGGCGGTGGGAGGGGGCCGTGACCGGTTCAATCAGCGGGAGTTAGTGACCAGGGTCCTCGCCCCTGGGCGGGGGGGCAGTGACCGGTTCAATCAGCGGGAGTTAGTGACCAGGGTCCTCGCCCCTGGGGGGGCGGGCAGTGACCGGTTCAATCAATTCAATTCAATTCAATTCAAATCGCTTTATTGGCATGTCAAGGTACATCTTATGTTGCCAAAGCATCGAAAAACATTCATGGTTGTACACAAAAATACAGATCTATCCATACAGTGTATAAACAGATATATCCCTGAGTGTATAAATATACATTCATATAATTTGTATATACTCTTTTCTTATATTTAGTGGTTGTCCCTCTGTTTATGGCAAGCTGTAACATAGTGTGCCGCTAAGGTTACACAATTTCTCTCTGCCCCTAGTAGGTATGGGAGTTTTTGGTCGTCATTCAAATTTCTGAATTCCGGGCATATTTTTGTGAATTTTGGGTAGAAATTCTCCCTTATGCCCTGATATTTTCTACAAGCTGTGATGAAGTGCATCTCTGTCTCCACCACTCCCTGACTGCAGTGAGAGCATATCCTGTCCTCTCTTGGTAGCTGGGTCTGCCTGTGTCTACCTTTTTCGATCGCCAGGCTATGTCGCCAGAGCAGGGTCCTCGCCCCTGAGGGGGAGGCAGTGACCGGTTCAATCAGCGGGAGTTAGTGACCAGGGTCCTCGCCCCTGAGGGAGGGGCAGTGACCAGTTCAATCAGCGTGAGTTAGTGACCAGGGTCCTCGCCCCTGAGGGGTGGCAGTGACCGGTTCAATCAGTGGGAGTTAGTGACCAGGGTCCTCGCCCCTGAGGGGGCGGCAGTGACCGGTTCAATCAGCGGGAGTTAGTGACCAGGGTCCTCGTCCCTGAGGGGGCACAGTGACTGGTTCAATCAGCGGGAGTTAGTGTCCAGGGTCCTCGCCCCTGAGCGGGGGGCAGTGACCGATTCAATCAGCGGGAGTTAATGACCAGGGTCCTCGCCCCTGAGGGGGGGCGGTGACCGGTTCAATCAGCGGGAGTTAGTGACCAGGGTCCTCGCCCCTGAGGGGGGGGCAGTGACCAGTTCAATCAGCGTGAGTTAGTGACCAGGGTCCTCGCCCCTGGGCGGGGGGGGTGGGTCGTGACCGGTTCAATCAGCGGGAGTTAGTGACCAGGATCCTCGCCCGTGATGGAGGGGCAGAGACCGGTTCAATCAGCGGTATTTAGTGACCAGGGTCCTCGGCCCTGACGGAGGGGCAGTGACCGGTTCAATCAGCGGGAGTTAGTGACCAGGTTCCTAGCCCCTGGGGGGGGTGGCAGTGACCGGTTCAATCAGCGGGAGTTAGTGACCAGGGTCCTCGCCCCTGACGGGGGGGCAGTGATCGGTTCAATCAGCGGGAGTTAGTGTCCAGGGTCCTCGCCCCTGAGTCGGGGGGGGCAGTGATGGGTTCAATCAGCGGGAGATAGTGACCAGGGTCCTCGCCTCTGAGGGGGGGGGCCATGACCGGTTCAATCAGCGGGAGTTAGTGACCAGGATCCTCGCCCCTGACGGGGGGGCAGTGATCGGTTCAATCAGCGGGAGTTAGTGTCCAGGGTCCTCGCCCCTGAGTCGGGGGGGGCAGTGATGGGTTCAATCAGCGGGAGATAGTGACCAGGGTCCTCGCCCCTGAGGGGGGGGGCAGTGACTGGTTCAATCAGCGGGAGTTGGTGACCAGGGTCCTCGCCCCTGAGGGGGGACAGTGACCGGTTCAATCAGCGGGAGTTAGTGTCCAGGGTCCTCGCCCTGAGCGGGGGGCAGTGACTTGTTCAATCAGTGGGAGTTAGTGACCAGGGTCCTCGCCCCTGAGGGGGGTGCAGTGACCGGTTCAATCAGCAGGAGTTAGTGTCCAGGGTCCTCGCCCCTGAGGGGGGGCGGTGACCGGTTCAATCAGCGGGAGTTAGTGACCAGGGTCCTCGCCCCTGAGGGGGGGGCAGTGACCAGTTCAATCAGCGTGAGTTAGTGACCAGGGTCCTCGCCCCTGGGCGGGGGGGTGGGTCGTGACCGGTTCAATCAGCGGGAGTTAGTGACCAGGGTCCTCGCCCGTGATGGGGGGGCAGTGACCGGTTCAATCAGCGGGATTTAGTGACCAGGGTCCTCAGCCCTGACGGGGGGGCAGTGACCGGTTCAATCAGCGGGAGTTAGTGACCAGGTTCCTAGCCCCTGGGGGGGGTGGCAGTGACCGGTTCAATCAGCGGGAGTTAGTGACCAGGGTCCTCGCCCCTGAGGGGGGCGCAGTGATCGGTTCAATCAGCGGGAGTTAGTGTCCAGGGTCCTCGCCCCTGAGTGGGGGGGGGCAGTGATGGGTTCAATCAGCGGGAGTTAGTGACCAGGATCCTCGCCCCTGATGCGGGGGCAGTGACCGGTTCAATCAGCGGGAGTTGGTGACCAGGGTCCTCGCCCCTGAGGGGGGACAGTGACCGGTTCAATGAGCGGGAGTTAGTGTCCAGGGTCCTCGCCCTGAGCGGGGGGCAGTGACCTGTTCAATCAGTGGGAGTTAGTGACCAGGGTCCTCGCCCCTGACGGGGGGGCGGAGACCGGTTCAATCAGCGGGAGTTAGTGACCGGGGTCCTCGCCCCTGAGTGGGGGGCAGTGACCGGTTCAATCAGCGGGAGTTAGTGACAAGGGTCCTCGCCCCTGGGGGAGGGGCCATGACCGGTTCAATCAGCGGGAGTTAGTGACCAGGATAGTCGCCCCTGATGGGGGGGCAGTGACCGGTTCAATCAGCGGGAGTTGGTGAACAGGGTCCTCGCCCCTGAGTGGGAACAGTGACCGGTTCAATCAGCGGGAGTTAGTGTCCAGGGTCCTCGCCCTGAGTGGGGTCAGTGACCGGTTCAATCAGCGGGAGTTAGTGACCAGGGTCCTCGCCCCTGAGGGGGCGGCAGTGACCGGTTCAATCAGCGGGAGTTAGTGACCAGGGTCCTCACCCCTGAGGGAGGGGGAGTGACCGGTTCAATCAGCGGGAGTTAGTGTCCAGGGTCCTCGCCCCTGAGTGGGGGGTAGTGACCGGTTCAATCAGCGGGAGTTAGTGTCCAGGGTCCTCGCCCCTGAGGGGGGGGCGGTGACCGGTTCAATCAGCAGGAGTTAGTGACCAGGTTCCTCGCCCCTGAGCGGGGTGCAGTGACCGGTTCAATCAGCGGGAGTTAGTGTCCAGGGTCCTCGCCCCTGAGGGGGGGGCGGTGACCGGTTCAATCAGCAGGAGTTAGTGACCAGGGTCCTTGCCCCTGGGGGGGGCAGTGACCGGTTCAATCAGCGGGAGTTAGTGACCAGGGTCCTCGCCCCTGGGGGTGGGGCAGTGACCAGTTCAATCAGCGGTAGTTAGTGACGAGGGTCCTCGCCCCTGAGGTTGGGGGCAGTGACCGGTTCAATCAGTGGGAGTTAGTGACCAGGGTCCTCACCCCTGAGTGGGGGGCAGTGACCGGTTCAATCAGCGGGAGATAGTGACCAGGGTCCTCGCCCCTGAGGGGGGGGGCCATGACCGGTTCAATCAGCGGGAGTTAGTGTCCAGGGTCCTCGCCCCTGAGGGGGGGGCGGAGACCGGTTCAATCAGCGGGAGTTAGTGACCAGGGCCCTCACCCCTGGGGGGGGGGCCGTGACCGGTTCAATCAGCGAGAGTTAGTGACCAGGGTCCTCGCCCGTGATGGGGGGGCAGTGACCGGTACAATCAGCGGGATTTAGTGACCAGGGTCGTCGGCCCTGACGGGGGGGCAGTGACTGGTTCAATCAGCGGGAGTTAGTGACCAGGGTCCACGGCCCTGACCGGGGGGCAGTGATCGGTTCAATCAGCAGGAGTTAGTGACCAGGGTCCTCGCCCCTGAGGGGGGGGCAGTGACCGGTTCAATCAGCGGGAGTTAGTGTCCAGGGCCCTCGCCCCTGAGTATGGGGTGGGGCAGTGACCGGTTCAATCAGCGGGAGATAGTGACCAGGGTCCTCGCCCCTGAGGGGTGGGGCCATGACCGGTTCAATCAGCGGGAGTTAGTGACCAGGATACTCGCCACTGATGGGGGGCAGTGACCGGTTCAATCAGCGGGAGTTGGTGACCAGGGTCCTCGCCCCTGAGTGGGAACAGTGACCGGTTCAATCAGCGGGAGTTAGTGTCCAGGATCCTCGCCCTGAGCGGGGGGCAGTGACCGGTTCAATCAGCGGGAGTTAGTGACGAGGGTCCTCGCCCCTGACGGGGGGGGTGGTGACCGGTTCAATCAGCGGGAGTTAGTGACCAGGGTCCTCGCCCCTGAGGCGGGGGCAGTGACCGGTTCAATCAGCGGGAGTTAGTGACCAGGGTCCTCGCCCCTCGGGGGGGGGGGCCGTGACCGGTTCAATCAGCGGGAGTTAGTGGCCAGGGTCCTCACCCCTGAGGGAGGGGGAGTGACCGGTTCAATCAGCGGGAGTTAGTGTCCAGGGTCCTCGCCCCTGAGTGGGGGGTAGTGACCGGTTCAATCAGCGGGAGTTAGTGTCCAGGGTCCTCGCCCCTGAGTGGGGGGCGGTGACCGGTTCAATCAGCAGGAGTTAGTGACCAGGGTCCTCGCCCCTGAGGGGGGTGCAGTGACCGGTTCAATCAGCGGGAGTTAGTGACCAGGGTCCTTGCCCCTGCGGGGGGCAGTGACCGGTTCAATCAGCGGGAGTTAGTGACCAGGGTCCTCCCCGCTGGGGGGGGTGGCAGTGACTGGTTCAATCAGCGGGAGTTAGTGACCAGGGTCCTCGCCCCTGGGGGTGGGGCAGTGACCGGTTCAATCAGCGGGAGTTAGTGACCAGGGTCCTCACCCCTGAGGTGGGGGGCAGTGACCGGTTCAATCAGTGGGAGTTAGTGACCAGGGTCCTCGCCCCTGAGGGGGTGCGCCATGACCGGTTCAATCAGCGGGAGTTAGTGCCCAGGATACTCGCCACTGATGGGGGGGCAGTGACCGGTTCAATCAGCGGGAGTTGGTGACCAGGGTCCTCGCCCCTGAGTGGGAACAGTGACCGGTTCAATCAGCGGGAGTTAGTGTCCAGGGTCCTCGCCCTGAGCGGGGGGCAGTGACCGGTTCAATCAGCGGGAGTTAGTGACGAGGGTCCTCGCCCCTGAGGGGGGGGCGGTGAACGGTTCAATCAGCGGGAGTTAGTGACCAGGGTCCTCGCCCCTGAGGCGGGGGCAGTGACCGGTTCAATCAGCGGGAGTTAGTGACCAGGGTCCTCGCCCCTCGGGGGGGGGTGCCATGACCGGTTCAATCAGCGGGAGTTGGTGACCAGGGTCCTCACCCCTGAGGGGGGACAGTGGCCGGTTCAATCAGCGGGAGTTCGTGTCCAGGGTCCTCGCCCCTGAGGGGTGTGCGGTGACCGGTTCAATCAGCGGGAGTTAGTGACCAGGGTCCTCGCCCCTGAGGGGTGTGCGGTGACCGGTTCAATCAGCGGGAGTTAGTGACCAGGATCCTCGCCCCTGGGGGGGGTGGCCGTGACCGGTTCAATCAGCGGGAGTTAGTTACCAGGGTCCTCACCCCTGAGGGAGGGGGAGTGACCGGTTCAATCAGCGGGAGTTAGTGTCCAGGGTCCTCGCCCCTGAGTGCGGTTTAGTGACCGGTTCAATCAGCGGGAGTTAGTGTCCAGGGTCCTCGCCCCTGAGGGGGGGGCGGGGTGACCGGTTCAATCAGCAGGGGTTAGTGACCAGGGTCCTCGCCCCTGAGGGGGAGTGGCAGTGACAGGTTCAATCAGCGGGAGTTAGTGACCAGGGTCCTCGCCCCTGGGGGTGGGGCAGTGACCGGTTCAATCAGCGGTAGTTAGTGACCAGGGTCCTCGTCCCTGAGGTGGGGGACAGTGACCGGTTCAATCAGTGGGAGTTAGTCACCAGGTTTCTCGCCCCTGAGTGGGGGGCAGTGACCGGTTCAATCAGCGGGAGTTAGTGACCAGGGCCCTCGCCCCTGGGGGTGGGGCAGTGACCGGTTCAATCAGCGGGAGTTAGTGACTAGGGTCTTCGCTCCTGATCGGGGGGCAGTGACCGGTTCAATCAGCGGTAGTTAGTGACCAGGGTCCTCGTCCCTGAGGTGGGGGACAGTGACCGGCTCAATCAGTGGGAGTTAGTGACCAGGTTTCTCGCCCCTGAGTGGGGGGCAGTGACCGGTTCAATCAGTCGGAGTCAGTGACCAGGGTCCTCGCCCCTGAGTGGGGGACAGTGACCGGTTCAATCAGCGGGAGTTAGTGACCAGGGTCCTTGCCCCTGATGTGGGGGCAGTGACCGGTTCAATCAGCGGGAGTTAGTGACCAGGGTCCTCGCCCCTAGCGGGGGGCAGTGACCGGTTCAATCAGTGGGAGTGAGTGACCAGGGTCCTCGCCCCTGAGGGGGGGGCAGTGACCGGTTCAATCAGCGTGAGTAAGTGACTAGGGTCCTCGCCCCTGGGGGGGGGCAGTGACAGGTTCAATCAGCAGGTGTTAGTGTCCAGGATCCTCGCCCCTGGGCGGTGGCGGGGGGCCGTGACCGGTTCAATCAGCAGGAGTTAGTGACCAGGGTCCTCGCCCCTGGGCGGGGGGGCAGTGACCGGTTCAATCAGCGGGAGTTAGTGACCAGGGCCCTCGCCCCTGAGGGAGGGACAGTGACCAGTTTAATCAGCGTGAGTTCGTGACCAGGGTCCTCGCCCCTGATGGGGGGCAGTGACCGGTTCAATCAGCGGGAGTTAGTGACCAGGGTCCTCGCCCCTGACGGGGCGGCAGTGACCGGTTCAATCAGCGGGAGTTAGTGACCAGGGTCCTCGCCCCTGAGGGGGCACAGTGACCGGTTCAATCAGCGGGAGTTAGTGTCCAGGGTCCTCGCCCCTGAGCGGGGGGCAGTGACCGGTTCACTCAGCGGGAGTTAATGACCAGGGTCCTCGCCCCTGAGGGTTGCGCAGTCGCCGGTTCAATCAGCAGGAGTTAGTGTCCAGGGTCCTCGCCCATGAGGGGGGGCGGTGACCGGTTCAATCAGCGGGAGTTAGTGACCAGGGTCCTCGCCCCTGAGGGGGGGGCAGTGACCAGTTCAATCAGCGTGAGTTAGTGACCAGGGTCCTCGCCCCTGGGCGGGGGGGGTGGGTCGTGACCGGTTCAATCAGCGGGAGTTAGTGACCAGGGTCCTCGCCCGTGATGGGGGGGGCAGTGACCGGTTCAATCAGCGGGAGTTAGTGACCAGGGTCCTCGCCCCTGAGGGGGGGCAGTGACCGGTTCAATCAGCGGGAGTTAGTGACCAGGTTCCTAGCCCCTCGGGGGGGGGGCAGTGACCGGTTCAATCAGCGGGAGTTAGTGACCAGGGTCCTAGCCCCTGAGTCGGGGGGGTAGTGACCGGTTCAATCAGCGGGAGATAGTGACCAGGGTCCTCGCCCCTGAGAGGGGGGGCCATGACCGGTTCAATCAGTGGGAGTTAGTGACCAGGTTCCTAGCCCCTCGGGGGGGGGGGGCAGTGACCGGTTCAATCAGCGGGAGTTGGTGACCAGGGTCCTCGCCCCTGAGGGGGGGCGGTGACCGGTTCAATCAGCGGGAGTTAGTGACCAGGGTCCTCGCCCCTGAGGGGGGGCAGTGACCGGTTCAATCAGCGGGAGTTAGTGACCAGGGTCCTCGCCCCTGGCGGGGGGGCCGTGACCGGTTCAATCAGCGGGAGTTAGTGACCAGGGTCCTCGCCCCTGAGGGAGGGGGAGTGAACGGTTCAATCAGCGGGAGTTAGTGTCCAGGGTCCTCGCCCCTGAGTGGGGGGCAGTGACCGGTTCAATCAGCGGGAGTTAGTGTACAGGGTCCTCGCCCCTGAGGGGGTGGCGGTGACCGGTTCAATCAGCAGGAGTTAGTGACCAGGGTCCTGGCCCTTGTGGGGGGGAGTCAGTGACCGGTTCAATCAGGAGGAGTTGGGTCCAGGGTCCTCGCCCCTGAGGCTGGGGCAGTGACCGGTTCAATCAGCGGGAGTTAGTGACCAGGGTCCTCGCCCCTGAGGGGGGTGCAGTGACCGGTTCAATCAGCGGGAGTTAGTGACCAGGGTCCTTGCCCCTGGGGGGGGGCAGTGACCGGTTCAATCAGCGGGAGTTAGTGACCAGGGTCCTCGCTCCTGGGAGGGGTGGCAGTGACCGGTTCAATCAGCGGGAGTTAGTGACCAGGGTCCTAGCCCCTGGCGGGGGTGGCAGTGACCGGTTCAATCAGCGGGAGTTAGTGACCAGGGTCCTTGCCCCTGAGTGGGGGGCAGTGACCGGTACAGTCAGCGGGAGTTAGTGACCAGGGTCCTCGCCCGTGGTGGGGGGGGGTCATGACCGGTTCAATCAGCGGGAGTTAGTGACCAGGGTCCTCGCCCCGGATGGGGGGGGAAGTGACCGGTTCAATCAGCAGGAGTTAGTGACCAGGGTCCTCGCCCCTGGGGGGGTGCAGTGACCGGTTCAATCAGCGGGAGTTAGTGACCAGGGTCCTCGCCCCTGGGGGGTGTGGCAGTGACCGGTTCAATCAGCGGGAGTTAGTGTCCAGTGTCCTCGCCCCTGAGTGGGGGGCAGTGACCGGTTCAATCAGCGGGAGTTTGTGACCAGGGTCCTCGCCCCTGAGGTGGGGGCAGTGACCGGTTCAATCAGCGAGAGTTAGTGTCCAGGGTCCTCGCCCCTGAAGCGGGGGCAGTGACCGGTTCAGTCAGCGGGAGTTAGTGACCAGGGTCCTCGTCCCTGAGGGGGGACAGTTACCGGTTCAATCAGCGGGAGCTGGTGTCCAGGATCCTCGCCGCTGAGGGCGGGGGGCAGTGACCGGTTCAATCAGTGGGAGTTAGTGACCAGGGTCCTCGCCCCTAAGGGGGGAGTGGCCATGACTGGTTCAATCAGTGGGAGTTATTGACCAGGGTCCTCGCCCCTGATGGGGGGGCAGTGACCAGTTCAATCAGCGGGAGTTAGTGACCAGGGTCCTCGCCCCTGGGGGATGGCAGTGACCGGTTCAGTCAGTAGGAGTTAGTGACCAGGGTCCTCGCCCCTGATGGGGGACAGTGACCGGTTCAATCAGCGGGAGTTAGTGACCAGGGTCCTCGCCCCTGAGGGCGGGGGGCAGTGACCGGTTCAATCAGCGGGAATTAGTGACCAGGATCCTCGCCCCTCGGTGGGGGGGCAGTGACCGGATCAATCAGCGGGAGTTAGTGACCAGGGTCCTCGCCCCTGCGGGGGGGCAGTGACCGGTTCAGTCAGCGGGAGTTAGTGACCAGGGTCCTCGCCCCTGAGGGGGGACAGTGACAGGTTCAATCAGCGGGAGTTAGTGACCAAGGTCCTCGCCCCTGATGGGGGGGCAGTGACCGGTTCAATCAGCGGGAGTTAGTGTCCAGGGTCATCGCCCCTGAGGGCGGGGGGCAGTGACCGGTTCAGTCAGCGGGAGTTAGTGACCAGGGTCCTCGCCCCTGCGGGGTGGGGGGGCAGTGACCGGTTCAATCAGCGGGAGTTAGTGACCAGGGTCCTCGCCCCTGAATGGGGGGCAGTGACCGGTTCAATCAGCGGGATTTAGTGACCAGGGTCCTCGCCCCTGGGTGGGGACAGTGACCGGTTCAATCAGCGGGAGTTAGTGTCCAGGGTCCTCGCCCCTGAGTGGGGGGCAGTGACCGGTTCAATCAGCGGGAGTTAGTGACCAGGGTCCTCGCCCCTGACGGGGGGGTGGCCATGACTGGTTCAATCAGTGGAAGTTATTGACCAGGGTCCTCGCCCCTGATGGGGGGGCAGTGACCTGTTCAATCAGCGGGAGTTAGTGACCAGGGTCCTCGCCCCTGATGGGGGGGCAGTGACCGGTTCAATCAGCGGGAGTTAGTGTCCAGGGTCCTCGCCCCTGTGGGGGTGGCAGTGACCGGTTCAGTCAGCGGGAGTTAGTGACCAGGGTCCTCACCCCTGAGGGGGGACAGTGACCTGTTCAATCAGCGGGAGTTAGTGACCAGGGTCCTCGCCCCTGAGGGCGGGGGGCAGTGACCGGTTCAATCAGCGGGAATTAGTGACCAGGGTCCTCGCCCCTCGGGGGGGGCAGTGACCGGATCAATCAGCGGGAGTTAGTGACCAGGGTCCTCGCCCCTGGGGGGGGGCAGTGACCGGTTCAGTCAGCGGGAGTTAGTGACCAAGGTCCTCGCCCCTGATGGGGGGGCAGTGACCGGTTCAATCAGCGGGAGTTAGTGACCAGGGTCCTCGCCCCTAAGGGGGGAGTGGCCATGACTGGTTCAATCAGTGGGAGTTATTGACCAGGGTCCTCGCCCCTGATGGGGGGGCAGTGACCAGTTCAATCAGCGGGAGTTAGTGACCAGGGTCCTCGCCCCTGGGGGATGGCAGTGACCGGTTCAGTCAGTGGGAGTTAGTGACCAGGGTCCTCGCCCCTGAGGGGGGGGCAGTGACCGGTTCAATCAGCGGGAGTTAGTGACCAGGGTCCTCGCCCCTGAGGGCGGGGGGCAGTGACCGGATCAATCAGCGGGAGTTAGTGACCAGGGTCCTCGCCCCTGAGGGGGGACAGTTACCGGTTCAATCAGCGGGAGTTAGTGACCAGGGTCCTCGCCCCTGCGGGGTGGGGGGGCAGTGACCGGTTCAATCAGCGGGAGTTAGTGACCAGGGTCCTCGCCCCTGAATGGGGGGCAGTGACCGGTTCAGTCAGCGGGAGTTAGTGTCCAGGGTCCTCGCCCCTGAGTGGGGGGCAGTGACCGGTTCAATCAGCGGGAGTTTGTGACCAGGGTCCTCGCCCCTGAGGTGGGGGCAGTGACCGGTTCAATCAGCGAGAGTTAGTGTCCAGGGTCCTCGCCCCTGAAGCGGGGGCAGTGACCGGTTCAGTCAGCGGGAGTTAGTGACCAGGGTCCTCGTCCCTGAGGGGGGACAGTGACCGGTTCAATCAGCGGGAGTTAGTGTCCAGGATCCTCGCCCCTGAGGGCGGGGGGCAGTGACCGGTTCAGTCAGCTGGAGTTAGTGACCAGGGTCCTCGCCCCTGAGTGGGGGGCAGTGACCGGTTCAATCAGCGGGAGTTAGTGACCAGGTTCCTCGCCCCGGATGGGGGGCCAGTGACCGGTTCAATCAGCGGGAGTTAGTGACCAGGGTCCTCGCCCCTGGTGGGTGTGGCAGTGACCGGTTCAGTCAGCGGGAGTTAGTGTCCAGGGTCCTCGCCCCTGAAGCGGGGGCAGTGACCGGTTCAGTCAGCGGGAGTTAGTGACCAGGGTCCTCGTCCCTGAGGGGGGACAGTTACCGGTTCAATCAGCGGGAGTTAGTGTCCAGAATCCTCGGCGCTGAGGGCGGGGGGCAGTGACCGGTTCAATCAGCGGGAGTTAGTGACCAGGGTCCTCGACCCTAAGGGGGGAGTGGCCATGACTGGTTCAATCAGTGGGAGTTATTGACCAGGGTCCTCGCCCCTGATGGGGGGACAGTGACCGGTTCAATCAGCGGGAGTTAGTGACCAGGGTCCTCGCCCCTGAGGGCGGGGGGCAGTGACCGGTTCAATCAGCGGGAATTAGTGACCAGGATCCTCGCCCCTCGGTGGGGGGGCAGTGACCGGATCAATCAGCGGGAGTTAGTGACCAGGGTCCTCGCCCCTGCGGCGGGGCAGTGACCGGTTCAATCAGCGGGAGTTAGTGTCCAGGGTCATCGCCCCTGAGGGCGGGGGGCAGTGACCGGTTCAGTCAGCGGGAGTTAGTGACCAGGGTCCTCGCCCCTGAGGGGGGACAGTTACCGGTTCAATCAGCGGGAGTTAGTGACCAGGGTCCTCGCCCCTGCGGGGTGGGGGGGCAGTGACCGGTTCAATCAGCGGGAGTTAGTGACCAGGGTCCTCGCCCCTGAATGGGGGGCAGTGACCGGTTCAATCAGCGGGATTTAGTGACCAGGGTCCTCGCCCCTGGGTGGGGACAGTGACCGGTTCAATCAGCGGGAGTTAGTGTCCAGGGTCCTCGCCCCTGAGTGGGGGGCAGTGACCGGTTCAATCAGCGGGAGTTTGTGACCAGGGTCCTCGCCCCTGAGGTGGGGGCAGTGACCGGTTCAATCAGCGAGAGTTAGTGTCCAGGGTCCTCGCCCCTGAAGCGGGGGCAGTGACCGGTTCAGTCAGCGGGAGTTAGTGACCAGGGTCCTCGTCCCTGAGGGGGGACAGTGACCGGTTCAATCAGCGGGAGTTAGTGTCCAGGATCCTCGCCCCTGAGGGCGGGGGGCAGTGACCGGTTCAATCAGCGGGAGTTAGTGACCAGGGTCCTCGCCCCTGAATGGAGGGCAGTGACCGGTTCAATCAGCGGGATTTAGTGACCAGGGTCCTCGCCCCTGGGTGGGGACAGTGACCGGTTCAATCAGCGGGAGTTAGTGTCCAGGGTCCTCGCCCCTGAGTGGGGGGCAGTGACCGGTTCAATCAGCGGGAGTTTGTGACCAGGGTCCTCGCCCCTGAGGTGGGGGCAGTGACCGGTTCAATCAGCGAGAGTTAGTGTCCAGGGTCCTCGCCCCTGAAGCGGGGGCAGTGACCGGTTCAGTCAGCGGGAGTTAGTGACCAGGGTCCTTGTCCCTGAGGGGGGACAGTGACCGGTTCAATCAGCGGGAGTTAGTGTCCAGGATCCTCGCCCCTGAGGGCGGGGGGCAGTGACCGGTTCAATCAGCGGGAGTTAGTGACCAGGGTCCTCGCCCCTGACGGTGGGGTGGCCATGACTGGTTCAATCAGTGGGAGTTATTGACCAGGGTCCTCGCCCCTGATGGGGGGGCAGTGACCTGTTCAATCAGCGGGAGTTAGTGACCAGGGTCCTCGCCCCTGATGGGGGGGCAGTGACCGGTTCAATCAGCGGGAGTTAGTGACCAGGGTCCTCGCCCCTGTGGGGGTGGCAGTGACCGGTTCAGGCAGCGGGAGTTAATGACCAGGGTCCTCACCCCTGAGGGGGGACAGTGACCTGTTCAATCAGCGTGAGTTAGTGACCAGGGTCCTCGCCCCTGAGGGCGGGGGGCAGTGACCGGTTCAATCAGCGGGAATTAGTGACCAGGGTCCTCGCCCCTCGGGGGGGGCAGTGACCGGATCAATCAGCAGGAGTTAGTGACCAGGGTCCTCGCCCCTGGGGGGGGCAGTGACCGGTTCAATCAACGGGAGTTAGTGACCAAGGTCCTCGCCCCTGATGGGGGGGCAGTGACCGGTTCAATCAGCGGGAGTTAGTGACCAGGGTCCTCGGCGCTGAGGGCGGGGGGCAGTGACCGTTTCAATCAGCGGCAGTTAGTGACCAGGGTCCTCGACCCTAAGGGGGGAGTGGCCATGACTGGTTCAATCAGTGGGAGTTATTGACCAGGGTCCTCGCCGCTGATGGGGGGGCAGTGACCAGTTCAATCAGCGGGAGTTAGTGACCAGGGTCCTCGCCCCTGGGGGATGGCAGTGACCGGTACAGTCAGTAGGAGTTAGTGACCAGGGTCCTCGCCCCTGATGGGGGACAGTGACCGGTTCAATCAGCGGGAGTTAGTGACCAGGGTCCTCGCCCCTGAGGGGGGACAGTGACCGGTTCAATCAACGTGAGTTAGTGACCAAGGTCCTCGCCCCTGATGGGGGGGCAGTGACCGGTTCAATCAGCGGGAGTTAGTGACCAGGGTCCTCGCCCCTAAGGGGGGAGTGGCCATGACTGGTTCAATCAGTGGGAGTTATTGACCAGGGTCCTCGCCCCTGATGGGGGGGCAGTGACCAGTTCAATCAGCGGGAGTTAGTGACCAGGGTCCTCGCCCCTGGGGGATGGCAGTGACCGGTTCAGTCAGTGGGAGTTAGTGACCAGGGTCCTCGCCCCTGAGGGGGGGGCAGTGACCGGTTCAATCAGCGGGAGTTAGTGACCAGGGTCCTCGCCCCTGAGGGCGGGGGGCAGTGACCGGTTCAATCAGCGGCAATTAGTGACCAGGGTCCTCGCCCCTCGGTGGGGGGGCAGTGACCGGATCAATCAGCGGGAGTTAGTGACCAGGGTCCTCGCCCCTGCGGGGGGGCAGTGACCGGTTCAATCAGCGGGAGTTAGTGACCAAGGTCCTCGCCCCTGATGGGCGGGCAGTGACCGGTTCAATCAGCGGAAGTTAGTGACCAGGGTCCTCGCCCCTGCGGGGTGGGGGGGCAGTGACCGGTTCAATCAGCGGGAGTTAGTGTCCAGGGTCCTCGCCCCTGAGTGGGGGGCAGTGACCGGTTCAGTCAGCGGGAGTTAGTGTCCAGGGTCCTCGCCCCTGAGTGGGGGGCAGTGACCGGTTCAATCAGCGGGAGTTTGTGACCAGGGTCCTCGCCCCTGAGGTGGGGGCAGTGACCGGTTCAATCAGCGAGAGTTAGTGTCCAGGGTCCTCGCCCCTGAAGCGGGGGCAGTGACCGGTTCAGTCAGCGGGAGTTAGTGACCAGGGTCCTCGTCCCTGAGGGGGGACAGTGACCGGTTCAATCAGCGGGAGTTAGTGTCCAGGATCCTCGCCCCTGAGGGCGGGGGGCAGTGACCGGTTCAGTCAGCGGGAGTTAGTGACCAGGGTCCTCGCCCCTGAGGGGGGACAGTGACCGGTTCAATCAGCGGGAGTTAGTGACCAAGGTCCTCGCCCCTGATGGGGGGGCAGTGACCGGTTCAATCAGCGGGAGTTAGTGTCCAGGGTCATCGCCCCTGAGGGCGGGGGGCAGTGACCGGTTCAGTCAGCGGGAGTTAGTGTCCAGGGTCCTCGCCCCTGAGTGGGGGGCAGTGACCGGTTCAATCAGCGGGAGTTTGTGACCAGGGTCCTCGCCCCTGAGGTGGGGGCAGTGACCGGTTCAATCAGCGAGAGTTAGTGTCCAGGGTCCTCGCCCCTGAAGCGGGGGCAGTGACCGGTTCAGTCAGCGGGAGTTCGTGACCAGGGTCCTCGTCCCTGAGCGGGGACAGTGACCGGTTCAATCAGCGGGAGTTAGTGTCCAGGATCCTCGCCCCTGAGGGCGGGGGGCAGTGACCGGTTCAATCAGCGGGAGTTAGTGACCAGGGTCCTCGCCCCTGACGGGGGGGTGGCCATGACTGGTTCAATCAGTGGGAGTTATTGACCAGGGTCCTCGCCCCTGATGGGGGGGCAGTGACCTGTTCAATCAGCGGGAGTTAGTGACCAGGGTCCTCGCCCCTGATGGGGGGGCAGTGACCGGTTCAATCAGCGGGAGTTAGTGACCAGGGTCCTCGCCCCTGTGGGTGTGGCAGTGACCGGTTCAGTCAGCGGGAGTTAGTGATCAGGGTCCTCACCCCTGAGGGGGGACAGTGACCTGTTCAATCAGCGGGAGTTAGTGACCAGGGTCCTCGCCCCTGAGGGCGGGGGGCAGTGACCGGTTCAATCAGCGGGAATTAGTGACCAGGGTCCTCGCCCCTCGGGGGGGGCAGTGACCGGATCAATCAGCGGGAGTTAGTGACCAGGGTCCTCGCCCCTGAGGGGGGACAGTGACCGGTTCAATCAACGGGAGTTAGTGACCAAGGTCCTCGCCCCTGATGGGGGGGCAGTGACCGGTTCAATCAGCGGGAGTTAGTGTCCAGGGTCATCGCCCCTGAAGGGGGTGCAGTGACCGGTTCAATCAGCGGGAGTTAGTGACCAGGGTCCTCGCCCCTGAAGGGGGGGCAGTGACCGGTTCAATCAGCGGCAGTTAGTGACCAGGGTCCTCACCCCTGGGGGGGGGCAGTGACCGGTTCAATGAGCGGGAGTTAGTGACCAGGGTCCTCGCCCCTGAGGGGGGGCAGTTACCGATTCAATCAGCGGGAGTTAGTGACCAGGGTCCTCGCCCCTGAGGCGGGGGCAGTGACCGGATCAATCAGCGGGAGTTAGTGACCCGGGTCCTCGCCCCTGAGCGGGGGGAAGTGACCGGTTCAATCAGCGGGAGTTAGTGACCAGGGTCCTCGCCCCTGAGGGGGGCGCGTTGACCGGTTCAATCAGCCGGAGTTAGTGACCAGGGACCTGGCCCTTGGGGGGAGGGGGCAGTGACCGGTTCAATCAGCGGGAGTTAGATTCCAGGGTCCTCGCCCCTGAGGGGGGGGCGGTGACCGGTTCAATCAGCGGGAGTTAGTGACCAGGGTCCTCGTCCCTGAGGGTGGTGCAGTGACCGGTTCAATCAGCGGGAGTTAGTGACCAGGGTCCTTGCCCCTGGGGGGGGCAGTGACCGGTTCAATCAGCGGGTGTTAGTGACCAGGGTCCTCAGCCCTGACGGGGGGGCAGTGACCGGTTCAATCAGCGGGAGTTAGTGACCAGGGTCCTTGCCCCTGAGGGGGGGGCAGTGACCGGTTCAATCAGCGGGAGATAGTGACCAGGGTCCTCGCCCCTGATGGGGGGGCAGTGACCGGTTCATACAGCAGGAGTTGGTGACCAGGGTCCTCGCCACTGAGGGGGGACAGTGACCGGTTCAATCAGCGGGAGTTAGTGTCCAGGGTCCTCGCCCTGAGCGGGGGGCAGTGACCGGTTCAATAAGCGGGAGTTAGTGACCAGGGTCTTCGCCCCTGGTGGGGGGCAGTGACCGGTTCAATCAGCGGGAGTTAGTGACCAGAGTCCTCGCCCCTGAGGGGGGTGGCAGTGACCGGTTCAGTCAGCGGGAGTTAGTGACCAGGGACCTCGCCCCTGAGGGGGGACAGTGACCGGTTCAATCAGCGGGAGTTAGTGTCCATGATCCTCGCCCCTGAGGGGGGGGTGCCATGACCGGTTCAATCAGCGGGAGTTCGTGACCAGGGTCCTCGCCCCTGATGGGGGGGCAGTGACCGGTACAATCAGCGGGAGTTAGTGTCCAGGGTCCTCGCCCCTGAAGTGGGGGCAGTGACCGGTTCAATCAGCGGGAGTTAGTGACCAGGGTCCTCGCCCCTGAGGCGGGGGCAGTGACCGGTTCAATCAGCGGGAGTTAGTGACCAGGGTCCTCGCCCCTGGCGGGGGGCAGTGACCGGTTCAATCAGCGGGAGTTAGTGACCAGGGTCCTCGCCCCTGAGGGTGGGCAGTGACCGGTTCAATCAGCGGGAGTTAGTGACCAGGGTCCTCGCCCCTGGGTGGGGACAATGACCTTTTCAATCAGCGGGAGTTAGTGTCCAGGGTCCTCGCCCCTGAGTGGGGGGCAGTGACCGGTTCAATCAGCGGGAGTTTGTGACCAGGCTCCTCGCCCCTGAGGTGGGGGCAGTGACTGGTTCAATCAGCGAGAGTTAGTGCCCAGGGTCCTCGCCCCTGAAGAGGGGGCAGTGACCGGTTCAGTCAGCGGGAGTTAGTGACCAGGGTCCTCGTCCCTGAGGGCAGACAGTGACCGGTCCAATCAGCGGGAGTTAGTGTCCAGGATCCTCGCCCCTGAGGGCGGGGGGCAGTGACCGGTTCAATCAGCGGGAGTTAGTGACCAGGGTCCTCGCCCCTGAGTGGGGGGTGGCCATGACTGGTTCAATCAGTGGGAGTTAGTGACCAGGGTCCTCGCCCCTGATGGGGGGGCAGTGACCGGTTCAATCAGCGGGAGTTAGTGACCAGGGTCCTCGCCCCTGGGGGGGGCAGTGACCGGTTCAGTCAGCGGGAGTTAGTGACCAGGGTCCTCGCCCCTGAGCGGGGACAGTGACCGGTTCAATCAGCGGGAGTTAGTGACCAGGGTCCTCGCCCCTGATTGGGGGGCAGTGACCGGTTCAATCAGCGGGAGTTAGTGACCAGGGTCCTCGCCCCTGATGGGGGGGCACTGACCGGTTCAATCAGCGGGAGTTAGTGTCCAGGGTCCTCGCCCCTGAATGGGGTGCAGTGACCGGTTCAATCAGCGGGAGTTAGTGACCAGGGTCCTCGCCCCTGAAGGGGGTCAGTGACCGGTTCAATCAGCGGCAGTTAGTGACCAGGGTCCTCGCCCCTGGTGGGGGGCAGTGACCGGTTCAATGAGCGGGAGTTAGTGACCAGGGTCCTCGCCCCTGAGTGGGGGCAGTGACCGGTTCAATCAGCGGGTATTAGTGACCAGGGTCCTCGCCCCTGAGGCGGGGGCAGTGACCGGTTCAATCAGCGGGAGTTAGTGACCAGGGTCCTCGCCCCTGAGCGGGGGGCAGTGACCGGTTCAATCGGCGGGAGTTAGTGACCAGGGTCCTCGCCCCTGAGGGGGGGCAGTGACCGGTTCAATCAGCGGGAGTTAGTGACCAGGGTCCTCGCCCCTGAGGCGGGGGCAGTGACCGGTTCAATCAGCGGGAGTTAGTGACCAGGGTCCTCGCCCCTGAGGGGGGTGCGGTGACCGGTTCAATCAGCGGGTGTTAGTGTCCAGGGTCCTTGTCCCTGAGTGGGGGGCAGTGACCGGTTCAATCAACGGGAGTTTGTGACCAGGGTCCTCGCCCCTGAGGTGGGGGCAGTGACCGGTTCAATCAGCGGGAGTTAGTGGCCAGGGTCCTCGCCACTGGGGGTGGGGGCAGTGACCAGTTCAATCAGCGGGAGTTAGTGACCAGGGTCCTCGCCCCTGAGGTGGGGGCAGTGACCGGTTCAATCAGCGGAAGTTAGTGACCAGGGTCCTCGCACCTGGGGGGGGTGTGCAGTGACCGGTTCAATCAGCGGGAGTTAGTGACCAGGGTCCTCACCCCTGGGGGTGGGGGCAGTGACCGGTTCAATCAGCGGGAGTTAGTGACCAGGGTCCTCGCCCCTGACGGGGGGGCAGTGACCCGTTCAATCAGCGGGAGTTAGTGCCCAGGGTCCTCGCCCCTGAGGTGGGGGCAGTGACCGGTTCATTCAGCGGGAGTTAATGACCAGGGTCCTCGCCCCTGAGGGGGGGGCAGTGACCGGTTCAATCAGCGGGAGTTAGTGACCAGGGTCCTCGCCCCTGTGTGGGGGGCAGTGACCGGTTCAATCAGCGGGAGTTAGTATCCAGGATCCTAGCCCCTGGAGGGGGGGGCAGTGACTGGTTCAATCAGTGGGAGTTAGTGACCAGGGTCCTCGCCCCTGAGGGGGTGGCAGTGACCGGTTCAATCAGCGGGAGTTAGTGTCCAGGGTCCTCGCCCCTGGCGGGCGTGGGTGGGGGGCAGTGACCGGTTCAATCAGCAACGTTACTGGCCAAACCCCGGTCAGGGAAGGAGTCCGATGTCAAGCCTCAACGCCCTGTCTACACAGATAACAAAAGAGTGAAATGTACGCTTATCATCAGTTCCAAGAAAGGCTTCGGAGTGAGACTGGGAGGAAGCAAGCCTCCCCAGGTAATCTCCAGCCTAGGTTTAGGATGCCGATCAGATTTTAGAGAACGGGATTGTGCAAGGAAAGTGAATTTGATTTAGCCTTCTGAAAGGTAAGTGTGGTTTAACTTTTTAATTTTATTTGTTATGAGGAGGGATACAGAATCAACTCATTTGTTCTGTTCACTTAACAATTACAAAATAAACTGGTTCACAGATCTACATTTGCCCCGTCTCCTTAAAGTGTGAATCAGTCAGATACACATAAAAAGAGAAGAACTTGCATCTGTCCAGCGCCTTTCACCACCATGAGATGTCCCAAAGCACTTCACAGCCAATTAAGTCATTTGAAGTGTTGGCACTGTTGTAATGTTGGAAATGCAGCAGCCGAGTTACGCACTGCAAATTTCCACAAACAGCAATGAGATAATGACCAGATCATCTGTTTTTAGTGATGTTGTTGAGGGCTAAATATTGGCCCAGGACACCGGGGATAATGCCCCTGCTCTTCTTCAAAATAGTGCCATAGGATCTTTTACATCCACCTGAGAGAGCAGACAGGGCCTCGGTTTAACGTCTCATCCGAAAGGTGAAGTGTCAGACTAGATTATGTGGTCAATTCTCTGGAGCGGGGTCTGACTGGGAGGGCAGGGTGGCCAGTGAGCCATGGCTGACACGTGCACGTTTATGGTATTCAGTTGAAAAAACAAGGAAGTCTCATTGTTCTGGTCCCTGGGTCACATGACCCAGGCATTGGGCAGTAAAAGTAAATTCCTGATCGTAATGATTGCAGATCGCCTTACAGAACTCGAGTGAATATCCAGGGAATAGATCTAAAATTTGTAGCACTCTCTCCCTTCAAAGTTTGAATAACTGTCCTCTTCGTGCACGATCTGTGACTGTTAAACATAAGAACATAAATGTAACCCCTTCATGGTTCTCTAGATATATGTGAGATGTGGTCTCTGTTGTAGACAGTATTCTATAGTCCAGTAAGGAGATCACTACTACAATGGCTTAATTCTAATTATCTTACTTTACAGTTTTAACGTCAGACAGTATAAGAAGATTACAGGTCAATGAACTAAATTAGACATTTGCATACAATAGACATAATAAACATACATTCTCCATTTACATGGATTCAAAGGAGAATCTGTCCCTGTGTCCAAATTCGAGTGCACTCTTTCGTTGGCGCGCTTAAGTTGGAGCTCATGGTATGTATAATGTCTGCAAGAGTTACGACTCCAAACCCCTTCGTTGAATTCTCTTCACGATCACTGAATCCCACTTTGATTTCTGGATGCAGAGCTACTAATACGAAGGGCGGCGGCCGAGTTTGGAAGCCCGGGACGGGATGCGGCAGCCATTTGCCTCCTGAGCCCTCTTTTCAGAGCTCCTGCCCTCTTCTCTTCCAGTCGCTCCCGTTTCCCGCTCGAAAAACCCGACTCCACCCCTTCCTCCTGGGGTTTCTGCCTGGAGACTGTGCAGCCTCACTGTCTGCAACAGTTGATACTGGTGCAGAATTATGGAAAGTCTGCTCTTAGTCACATTGTGTCCTTAAAAGTTCTTGCCGTACCTTCACATGGGCAACTTTAACCCAGGGATTTATAACAATGATAATACAGTGTCTAAGTTAAAGATTGATAACCATACTTAGCATACATAACATTTCCAGTGGGTATTACACTCCCCCCCTACCAAATATAGGCATGTCCCCATGACTAATGAACTTTACACATAAGTGGTTGCTGCTTCCCAACCATGTATAAATGGAGGTAACATATCGAACCGTAGGGGCTATCATTACACTTGGCACTCCTAGTGTACTGTATGTCAATCTTTCAGGAACCTTCTTAACTCGCTGTGAGCTCCTTATTTCGGATACCCGGTCTTCAGTTCCTTCAACTACGTTGGAGGCGTTGGTTCCTTTGTTATCATGCCTTTCAGTCTCTTTTATCTCCTTCTCGGAAGCATCTGGTTCTTCCCAGACCATGTCCAAGTCTGAGCTAAATGGTTCAGACAATTCATCCAGATTCTGTCTTATGTGTCTTTCTGGGAGGTCGTACCATAGATCCCATTCTTCATCTTCCGACTCAGCAGGTTCCTCATGATCCACACACTCTGTCATGGGTTTTCTGTCTTCTGGAACAAAGTTTTCCTGGTTTCTCGTTTTTTTCCTTCTTCTTCTCTGCAGGGTTCTCCTACTAGGTGTCGGCTCATTATCCGCTGGCGGATCCAGACGCACTTGCTGTCCCAATGGCAGGATATGATTCCGGTGCAGTATTTTTATGGGTCCATTCCCACCTGCAGGTTTTAGCCGAAACACAGGTAGTTGTGACATTTGACTTTCAACAATGTAAGGTGTAGAAGCCCAGCGGTCTGCTAACTTATGTTTCCCTTGAAGTCCTAGGTTCCGTATGAGAACTCGGTCACCAGGCATGAGTTGGGAAAAACGGATCTTCTGGTCATACCTCTGCTTATTTCCTTTATTCTGTTTGGCAGAAACAGACTCAGCACGTTCATAAGCAGCTTGCAATTCCTTTCTCATGTCAGATACATACTTGAGGTAAGTTCTCTGTGATGTGCCATCACTGGATACTCCGAAACACAAATCCACCGGCATCCTCGCTTCACGTCCAAACATGAGGTAGTACGGTGAAAAACCAGTAGCGTCATTTCGGGTACAATTATAAGAATGAACAAGATGTCCAATGTGCCGACTCCACTTGTTCTTTCGCTTTGAATCCAGCGTTCCAAGCATGTCTAACAAAGTACGGTTAAACCGCTCAGGTTGAGGATCTCCCTGAGGATGGTATGGAGTTGTTCTTGACTTCTCAATCCCGAGCATGGACAACAACTCATGTATAAGTCTACTTTCAAAGTCTCTACCTTGATCACTGTGTATTCGCTTTGGCAGTCCATAGTGGATGAAGTATTTCTCCCACAACACTTTGGCAACGGTGGATGCTTTCTGATCCTTTGTGGGAAAAGCTTGGGCGTAGCGAGTATAATGATCTGTAATGACCAAGACATTTGCGGTATTGCTGGAATCGGGTTCGATGGACAGAAAATCCATACAGACAAGGTCTAGAGGTCCATCACTTTGCATGTGAAACAGAGGAGCAACTCTTTTAGGTAAAGTCTTTCTCTGGACACAACGTGCACAGGACTTGCAGAACTCCTCAACCGCAGACTTCATACGCGGCCAATAGAATCTGTCCCTGACCAACCCATAGGTCTTATCTACTCCCAGATGACCTGCGTCATCATGCAAAGACTTCATCACTATTTCCCTGTACTTTTCAGGCAGGACCAATTGTGAATGACATGGTTTAGTGGGTGGGTGAGTGATTCTACACAACACTCCGGCCTAGAAATTCAGTTGCGTGCGCCAGCCGTTAGCGCCTTAGGAGGAGTAGATCTCGAGCGCTAGGCACTTAGCGGCCGGGCGCAGGGCGATCTGCGCCTACGCCCAACTTCAGTAGACATTTAGCGCCGGCGCAAAGTGTTTGCGCGCGCTCAGCTGCGCGCGCAGCTTATGATGTCATTTCGTCGTGCAACGCCCTTTGTGCGCCCCAAACCGGAACTTCAGTCGCGCCCGCCCAATGTGGGCGTGGCGGTGCTAAGAACTGTGAAGTGGAACGCAGCAGAGGCCCTGCGGGCCTCGGGGAGCGCTAATTAAAGGGCACTTACACTGAACTATAAAGGCCAGCCATTTTGCTGCAATGACTTTTGTGCAACGGATTTCTGGACAGAGACCAAGGAAGAGACCTTACTGATTTGGCCCAACATAGGAGAGGTATTTTTGGCTTCTGGCCAGAGCTTGGAAATTTGCCTCATTGTGATTTCATTGTTTGCAAGTATATTATGGGGGCTGCATGGGGTTCCAACCCTCAGTTCCAGCATTATGTGCGAAGGGCTCGCAGACGCTGTGTGAGAGGGGCAGCCATGCCTAGACGCAGAGGGGGCATCAGGCGTCGGCAACGTAGGCCTTACCCACTCAGGGAATACCGCCAGCAGGTGTCCTATCTCACCATGACTGCCGCGGTGTGTTAAGAGGCTGCGCTTCAGAAGGGAGGTGGTTGCAGAGATCTGCCAGCTGCTTCACAGAGATCTGCGTCCACAGCTGATGTGCAGGACGTCTCTGTCGGTGGAAGTGAAGGTCACGGTGGCTCTGAACTTTTATGCAAGCGGCTCCTTCCAAGCCGCTGCTGGGGACATAGCTAACATATCCCAGTTCGCCGTGCATTGCTGCATCCGGCAGGTCACCGATGCCCTTTTCACAAGGAGACACCAATTCATCTCCTTCCCCATGACCCTGGAGAGGCAGGAGCAGCGTGCAGTCGGATTTGCGAGGATCGCGGACTTCCCCATGGTGCAGGGCGCCATTGACTGCACGCATGTGGCTTTGCGGGCACCTATCGACAATGCCGAGGATTACCGCAACCGGAAGGGCTACCATTCCCTCAATGTACAGCTGGTGTGTGACAACAGGCAGCGCATCCTAGCTGTCAATGCCCGCTTTCCAGGCAGCAGCCACGATGCATTTATCCTGCGCCAGACTACTGTGGCTGACATGTTCCAGGCACAGCCTCCCCCAAGAGGATGGCTTATCGGGGACAAAGGCTATCCTTTGTGTACATGGCTCATGACCCCGCTCCGCGCTCCCAGGACCCCTGCTGAGGAGGCATACAACGAAAGCCATCAAGCCACAAGGAACATCATAGAGCAAACGATTGGCGTCCTCAAGCAATGGTTCCGCTGCCTGGATCGCTCCGGCGGATCTCTGCAGTATTCGCCGGATAGAGTCTCCCAGTTCGTCGTCGTTTGCTGCATGCTGCACAACCTGGCTATCCGCAGGACTCAGGCACTGCCACCTCACGTTGGACCACCACCTCAGGAGGAGGAGCAGGAGGACCATGAGGAGGAGGAGGAGGTGTACCAGCCCAGGAGGGAGCCACAAGGTCCAAGGGCCGTCCGTCGGCGGCTTATTGAACGACACTTCTAGGCCCCCTGTCAGGGAATGGCTTGTGGCAATGAAGGGACATGAATGCAGCCGCTCCGCAAGCCCTCAGCTGGTTAACGCAACAACCACTTCAAACATCACACATGGACAAGCTGAATAAAGAAAAAGCTTTATTGAACAAACTCAGGGCCCTTCCCACATGAAACCCAAAAACAGACAACACCCCCAAAAAACAGTCAAACACATGACTCACTCCCACAACCTGGGGAGGAATAACAAAACTTTTCCATCCAAATGGCCTTCATCCTCGGCCTTACCAAAACAACCCCCCCCCATAGACAACACAACCACCCCCATATAAAAAAACATTTGGCAACACACTCTACTTTGTGTGCCGAGAGGGCGAGTCCTTGTCCAGCGTTTTCCGGCCCCTGGCTGACCTGCTGCTCCGCCTCAACCTGGGCCCTGTGGGTGCTGCAAGGCTGGGGGAAGGCTCCTGAGGGGCACATTGCGTGACGGCAGATGCCCTTGGGGGTCGGCCAAGACGAGCTCTGGCCCTCGAGGGGCCGGCTGCTGACTGCTGCAGCTGTGGCTGGGCAGCATCAGTCTCTCCAGCAGCTCGTGGCAGCTTCGCTGGGGGAGTGGCAGTGGCGGCTGCAGCAATGGGGGCAAGCTGGCTGATGCCAGGCGCTCGCTGCTCGCCTGAGACACTGGCACTCGGCCGGGCTGGCACTGCAGCAAGCGCAGCAATCTGCTGAAGGCCAGACCGCTGTGCTGCTGCAGCGCGGCGGGTGCCCTGGCGATGCCTGCCTGACACAGCGAGTGTGGCAGCAGTGAGTGCCCGTACTGCCCTGGTCTGTGCCCGCATCAGACCAGCCAGTGACTGCACGGCACCACTGATCAACTGGCCACTCGCTGCCTGTGCTGCCCTGAAGTCGTCCCGACTCGCGTCCTGTGCTGCCCTGAATTCGGCCTGACTCGTGTCCTGTGCTGCCCTCAATTTGGCCCGACTCGCGTCCTGTGCTGCCCCGAATTGTTCGAGACCCCTGGCCTGTGATGCCCCGAGTTGTTCGAAACCCCTGGCCTGTGAGGCCCCGAAATCGGACACACTATGAGCCAGGGACTCGATGGCCTCAGGCAACCGTGCCACAACCCCCATGAACTCAGTGTGCCGGCGATCCGAGTCCGCGGACATTTGATCGAGGAGGCGCACCTCCTGGGCGAGGACCGTCTCCGGACTGGAGGCCGGACTCTCCCTCTGGGGAGAAGGCCGCCGAGCTGCCCGACCCTTCCCGCGTGGCTGGACGCCACTGGGCCCAGCAACTACACTCCCCTGCAACACTTCCCCCCTCTGGGGAGAAGGCCGCCGAGCTGCCCGACCCTTCCCGCGTGGCTGGACGCCACTGGGCCCAGCAACTACACTCCCCTGCAACACTTCCCCCCTCTGGGGAGAAGGCAGCCGAGCTGCCCGACCTTTCCCGCGTGGCTGGACGCCACTGGGCACAGGAGCTACACTCCCCTGCAACACTTCCCCCCTCTGGGGAGAAGGCCGCCGAGCTGCCCGACCCTTCCCGCGTGGCTCGACGCCACTGGGCACAGGAGCTACACCCCCCTGCAACACTTCCCCCTGCCTCTCCTCCAGGGAAGACGTGTCCCCTCCATTGCCAGCCCCTGGCGCGGATGAGGGTTCCCCTGATGGGCCGCCTTCCTCTTGCTCCTCCTCGTCCTCCTCTTCCGAGGGACTGTCACTGGCAGCTTCAGGGACCTCCTCACCAGCTGAAAGCAGGAAGGCACAAGAGTAGCTTTAGAGTGAGGACAGGGCGTCAGCAAGGGAGGCATGAGTGGTGGCATTCAGCGCATTGGTCGGACAGTGGCAAAGGATGTAGATCTGAAGCGCAAGGGGAACGAGAGAGGTCCAAAAGGTCATGTCCTTACCATTGGGGTCCAGCACAGGGTCGGCATCTCCACATGCAACGGGGCCAATCAGCCGGCCACCCATGAGTCGACCCACGCGCTCCTCCAGGTCACTGAGCTGCTGGAACTGGGGACGGCCTCCCCCGGTGACAGTCCGGCTCCTCAGATTCTGGGCCAGCTTGGCCTGCAAGAGAAAGGATGGCCTCTAAGTACAGTGTGGTGCCCTGTTGTTGTGTGCACTGCCTCCCATGGTCGAATAGCTTGGCCAGTGTGGTGCCCTGTTGCTGTATGCACTGCCTCCCATGGTCGAATAGCTTGGCCAGTGTGGTGCCCTGTTGCTGTATGCACTGCCTCCCATGGTCGAATAGCTTGGCCAGTGTGGTGCCCTGTTGCTGTATGCACTGCCTCCCATGGTCGAATAGCTTGGCCAGTGTGGTGCCCTGTTGCTGTATGCACTGCCTCCCATGGTGGAATAGCTTGGCCAGTGTGTAAAGTGCAGAAAGTGCAATTGATGTTCATGCCAGTGCCATAGCTGCTGGATGAGGGCTGGCCATTAGGGCTTTGAGGTCCCTTTGCCCATAATGTGAGGTGCACATGCAAGGATGAGGAGGACACTGGAAAGGGTACTCACCCTGACAATCCGAGTGAGGTCGTTAAACTTTTTCCGGCATTGGACACCAGTCCTGGGGACATCGCAGGTGGCTGTGACCCTCTGGGCGATATCCCTCCAGGCTCTCCTGTACACCCTGGTGGCAGGCTTCTTGCCACTGTCCGGGAACAAGATATGGCGTCTCCTCTCCAAAGCCCTAACCAGCACCTTTAAATCATGGGCAGAGAAGCGCTGCGCTCGCTCACGGGCCCTCTGCATCCTTCCTGGCGCTATTTCTCTCCAGCAGCAGTGTTTAGGCCTAGCTGGAGGGCTGCAGTATCCAGGGCGTGGCAGCAGACCAAGTCGACCCTTCCCCCTTTAAGAGCTGGCCAGCGCCAGGGTGTCTGCTGTCAATCAAAACATGACCGCACCTGCGCTGCGCCCGGTCTCGGCGGTATCAGTCTGCACCGCCGGCTTAGCGCCTAAAGATAGCCGTGCATCGCCAGTTTTAGCGCTCGAGCAAACTCCTTGGCCAAAGCTACTGAATATCGGCGAAGTGGCCTCCACTTTGCGCCGGGCGCAAACTTTAGCGGCCGCCCGACTTTACCGCCCCAAAAGTGGCTATACTGAATTTCTAGGCCTCCCTCTTTAATTTCCAAGTGGTCCCATTCTCTTAGGAGCAGACGACAGTCGGGATGTTTTGATTTGTTGATCTGTGTAATATCACCCAGACGGAGAGCTGAAAACACCTCATGAATACAGGGATCCTCCTGTTGTGCTTTGGATATTTCAGATGAACACAACATGGGTAAGTTTTGTACATCCAAACTGGAAAGGTTGCAAAATGCCTGGGGAACAGCATGCATTGACGCTCCCAAGTGGTCAATCTCTCGGGCATGAAATGAATTCTTTGGTCCAGATACTACGGACATCTGACACATTACTTTCACATCTGCTGAAGCAACATCTTTCCACTCTGGTTTCTGGTAGTGTGGGCGACGAGACAGAGCATCTGCGTCAATGTTCTGGTTCCCAGGTCTGTACCTGAGACTAAAGTCGTAAGCAGATAGTGCAGCAAGCCAGCGGTGGCCAGTGGCATCAAGTTTTGCCGAAGTCAACACATAGGTTAATGGATTATTGTCTGTCCTCACTTCAAACTTCGCTCCATACAGATAATCCTGCAGCTTATCCACCACCCCCCACTTCAACGCCAAGAATTCTAGCTTATGAGCTGGGTAGTTACGCTCTGATGGCGTAAGACTGCGACTGATGAACGCTACAGGTCTCAGCCCTGCTCCTTGGTCCTGATACAACACACCACCCAACCCTTCTTGACTGGCATCCATGTGTAGCATATATGGCAGCTGTGGGTTTGCAAAAGCCAACACGGGGGCTTGAGTAAGACTTTGCTTTAAGGTGCGGAAGGCCTCTTCGCATTTCTCATCCCATCTAACACCAAAAGGCTCAGAGGGTTTGAAGTAGTCCTTGTTCTCTTTACCTTTAGCCTTTTTCTTCCTCTCGGTTGGTGGGAGGTAACCAGCCAGCAGCTGATTCAGAGGATGGGCCACTTTGGAGTAATCCTGCACAAAGCGCCTGTAATATCCACAGAACCCAAGAAATGACCGCAAGGCAGTCACTGTGTTCGGTTTGGGCCATGTGGTAACAGCTTCGATCTTGGATGGATCTGTGGCTACTCCATCCTGTGATACAATATGCCCCACATAGGACACGGATGTTTGGCAAAACTGACACTTGTCCAATGATAGCTTGAGACCTTCATCCTCCAGGCGACCAAGCACTTTCAGCAACCGAGCTTCGTGTTCTTCAAGGGTTGCCCCAAACACAATGATATCATCCAAGTACACCAATACTTCGAGCAAGTTCATGTCCCCAACTGTTTGTTCCATTATTCTTTGAAAAGTTGCTGGAGCGCCTGAAACTCCCTGTGGCATCCTTTCAAATTGATAGAACCCAACTGGACATATAAAGGCTGCCTTTTCTTTGTCCGATTCACTCATCGGTATTTGGTAGTATCCACTTCTGAGATCCAACACACTGAACCACTTGCTTCCATTAAGACAAGCCAGTGCATCCTCAATTCTTGGAACGGTGTATTGGTCGGGAATAGTATGTCTGTTAAGCGTCCTAAAGTCCACACACAGCCGAATCTTTCCGTTCTTTTTCCTCACCACCACTATAGGAGATGCATAAGGACTCCTGGACTCGGTAATGACCTCAGCTTCTTTTAACTGCGACAGGTGCTGTCTCACTGCTTCGATGTCAGCTGGTGCCAGCCGTCGAGACCTCTCCCGAAAGGGTTTATCCTCGGTAATTCTGATAGAATGGCGAGTACTCTTACTACAACCAACATCAAACTCATGAGTAGAGAAAACTCCTCTCCGCTCCATCATCTTCCTGACTAATCGGTCCTTCCATTCTTTAGGAACGAATGAATCTCCAAAGTTGAAGGAGGAGGGTGTCAGATCTCCGGTTGAGTTAACTTTGGACTCTTCCTTCACATGTGACGACAGTACATTTACAGGAAACAGATGCGCAATCGGCATTCCTTTCCTCAATGTGATTCCTTTGCCTGACATATTCCTCACGGTCACTGTAACTCTCCTTGACATCACAGCTGTCGGGGTCTGCAACTCTGGTCTCACCAGAAGCTCATTTGGAAACCGTGACTCTTCTGCAGGATCATCAGGTGACTCTATCAGAATGGCTTCAGTACCTGGCGTTCCAGGGAATTTTGGTATCCCAGGGATTCTAGCCACTCCTCCAGGACGCAGGGTGATAGGTTTGGCTCGAACGTACCACACAGTTCCTCTTTTGCTATCATCTACGTCGGAAGAAAGTTCAGGCAGTTTCTCAAAAGCCTTTTTGAAAACAGGGTGAATGTGTCTGGTGCTCAAGAAGTTTTCACCTCCCTGCTCTTTGCAGCTTGTCAGGAGTCGTCTCACTATGGGTGTATTACTGCCAACCAGTATGGAAACCTCACCTTTCACCATGGGGTCAGGGCAAACCAACACAAGTGCATCAATGGTCTCAGTGGTCCCTACATCAGCTTCCAAGAACTCCAACCTCAGCGACAAATAGCCATCATATGGATAATCAGCAGGACTAAGGCCCCAGATCTGCAGAAGACTGATTGGGGTTAACGGCAAATGCGTCAGGTATCGGTCATAGAAGGATCTGTACAGTATGGTAACCTGAGAACCCGTGTCGAGGATAGCTTTAGTATAAATGCCTTCAATCTGTATTGATACAGCAGAACTCGGCCCTACTAAACCTTCAGGTATGATGTCTTTCATATCCCCTCGTCTATTATTGCACTTAGCGGAACGTGTCTTAACTACAGGGACAGCAGGCCGTTCCGTTACTGTGCCCCTTTGTAGTTTCCCGACTTCTTGGTAAGTTTTATGAGACGGTCATTTACTTTTTTTAGATTTTCCTCACCTCTACATTCTCGCTTGAAATGTCCATCCTTTCCACAGTTATAACAAAAGACTCCAGGTCTATCTCCTTCATGAGGATATCCTTTAGAGGAATCATTCATTTTGCTGTTAGACTTCGCAGGGTGTTCAACCTTTTGCACCCGTGCGTCATCCCTTTCTGTGTTGGGCTTAGACCGAAAATATGCCATCTCGGCTCTCATGACATTTATTTCCTTCTTCAGCTGTTCCATCTCAGGGTTGACATCACCCTTAGGAGTAGGAACTGTAACAGGAGTCACAAGCTTGGACATCACAGCACTCTTTGCTACATTCCGGGCCTGAAGCATATCCTCCTCCTCTCTGACTTCCCTTAGCAGCTCAGTGAAGGTAGGTGGATCTCGCAACTTATGGGTCATGCGTATGCGAAGAGCAGTCGTGAAGCAAGGGGAGACGCCATTGAGCCGCTGAGAAGCAGGGAGAGCGCGGGAGGCGCCATTGAGCCGCGGAGAAGGAAGAGTGCGGGAGATGCCATTTTGCGAAGCCGCAGCGGAGAAGACGGGTGAGCGCGGGAAGGAAGGAAAGCGCGGGAGACGCCATTTTGTGCCAGCGGAGAAGAAGGGGACGCGCGGGGGGCGCCATTGGTGATAGTTAACGCACAACCAAGGATGCCGAAGAGTGGCAGTATCTCTACGTTCGACAATGAAGTTGAAGATTGGGCGACATATGTGGAACGTATTGAGGTGTACTGCAGGGCGAATGAAGTGCCAGGTGCTAATAAAGCACTGGTTCTGTTAAATTCCATGGGTGCAAAAACTTATGGGTTACTGCGAAATCTAATAACCCCAGAGAAGCCGGTAAACAAGAATTTTGAAAGCATAGTAGAAATCCTACAGGACCACTTAAACCCCACACCGCTGCTGATAGCAGAACGATTTAAGTTCCATAAAAGGAACCAACACAAAGACGAAAGCAATGCTGAGTACCTAACAGAACTGTGCAGCACGGTGGCATAGTGGTTAGCACTGTTGCCTCACAGCACCAGGGACCCGGGTTCGAATCCGGTCTCGGGTGACTGTCTGTGTGGAGTTTGCACATTCTCCCTGTGTTTGTGTGGGTTTCCTCCGGGTGCTCTGGTTTCCTCCCACAGTCCAAAGATGTGCAGGTTAGGTTGATTGGCTATGATAAATTGACCCTTAGTGTTAGGGGGATTAAATACGTGGGGTTACGGGGATAGGGTGGGATATGTGTTGGTGTAGGGGTTACGGGGATCGGGTGGGATATGTGTCGGTGCAGGCTCGATGGGTCGAAATGGCCTCTATCTGCACTGTGGGGTTTCTGTGATTCTGTGATTCTGTGATTTCTGTGAAGCTATCGAAATACTGCCAGTTTGGAGCGGGACTAGCAGACACGTTAAGGGACAAGTTTGTGTGTGGGCTACAAAGTGAAGGAACCCAGAAACGGCTTCTGTCGGAAAAGGATCTTACGCTGGACAAAGCTTTCAGTATGGCAGTATCACACGAAGCAGCCGCAAGGGGCGCTGCAGAGATACAACGGAGACCACAAGAATATGGCACCAATGAAATGTCCTATGGAACAGGGAAGTGCTATCGCTGCGGCAGAACAACACATGACCAGAAAGATTGTTGGTTCAAGGACCAAGTGTGCAGACAGTGTGGGAAAGCAGGACACATAGCAAGAGTCTGCAGGTCTGGGAAGAAAACCAACAGTAAGAAATCTCCACAGGAGAAGTACAAAAAGGTACACCAGGTGATGGACAGTGGTTCAGACGAACAGAAAAGTGACACAGACTCCGGAAGCAAGGAGCTGGGTTGTCTGAAACTACATAATGTAACCGAAATGGAGGATCACCAGACTATTTGGGTTACACTCAAGATAGACGGAGTCTAAGTGGAAATGGAATTGGACACAGGGTGAGGAAATCTACATGATATAAGGGGTTAATTTCAGGTTCTTGCTGGGTAAAAGTTTTCAGACTTGACACAGGTAAAGAGTCGATGTGTAACTAGAGCTATTGCACGTACCTGGATTACAGCCAAGAACAGATGTCTGCCCACCTAATGAGAATGTAGAAGTGAAACAATGGGTTCCGGTTGAAGTACCCAGTGACCTAATAATCATGTATCTGGAGACTAGGTCTAACAAGTTAAGATTAAGGAGGACCTCCGGTTACACGATTCATATCCTGTTATATCTTAACCGTTGACTTATGTGTCCAGGATCCTTCTGTCAATATGTCATAAGACCTAATGATTAATCTAAAATGTATCCTGATTGAGGAACAAAGGAATGTCAATCTAACTTGTTTGTTACACTGTATAAATATGGAACGCTTACGCTGTATCATTGGAATAGTAGCCTCACCCCTTGAGTGGAGGTACTGATTCCCCTTGCAAGTTAAATAAAAGGCCTGTCCGTCTGACGAATCCAAGAGTGTATTGAGTCATTACCCAGAGCTAAGAAGTAAGGCACTTCAACAATTTGGAGGTTCCACCGAGATGGCTTGCTGTACCAATTGGTGAGTTAACAGACGCCGAGTACGTTGCTCGGTTGGGAAAATCCCATCGGCCGAAGGTGGTGTTTTGCCACATTTTTGGGACTTTCCCTGCCAGAAGCATAGCTGCGCATAGTCTGTTTATTCCATTGGACAGTACTGCCATCGGGTAATTGACTCACAAGGTTCGGAGGTTAAACTGCCGTTGTGACTGCTTCCCTTTCAGAAACGGAACAGAGGACCAGCCATGAGGCGCTGACGCCCCGCGAACAGGATCGTGCAGAAAAGGACTGTATAAAGGTACCAGAGAGAGAAGGTTAAGTCAGGAATTTGATTAACTAAGGAGCTAGCGATTTATTGGAAATTGAACTAGCAAGGTTCCAGCTTGCTGAGAGAGAAGGTTAAGTCAGGAATTTGATTAACTAAGGAGCTAGCGACTTACTGGAAATTGGACTAGCAAGGTTCCAGCTTGAAGTTAGTTGGGACAAATTGAAGGCACTTTTTTGCCAAAGATTTGGCTAAAGGGAGTAGGGTAGAGGGAGAGCGAGTGGGTGAAGTTAGCTGGGACAAATTGAAGGCCCTTTTTGCTAAAGATTTGGCTAAAGGGAATAGGGTAGAAGGAGAGAAGAGTGGGCGATTGTCTGAAACACAGTGTCAATGTTTAATGTTTATGAGTGAGTATTTAACTACTTGTTATTATCAATCAACTTTGCAATTTTGTCCAGTAAGGCTGCATAGGTTGGGGATTTAGTAACACTTTGGTTATTGTTTAATAAGTGTATTGTTTATTGTTTATTGTTATATGTATTAATGTTTAGTCATGTCTGATCTGTAGAGGCGTCCCACGCAGATCATAGAGTGTTACAGAATTGTTGTATGTTTTAACTAAAATATTTAAGCTGAAAAAAAACTGCAGAAGGGGTTGGAAAAGACCCAAGCCGGGGAAGTGAGTCCCGCGGCGGAATGTATGGTTGAGAAAATAGTGACATCTTTTACATGATCCACTAAGCTATTGTGGATTCAGTATTTTCCCCAGTTAGAAATACCTTCCACGAGGGTTGAGAACCCTCGAGTTTTAAAGCATAAGGATATGTCTTAATGTGTTGTAAATTAAAAAAAAAACCTTGTTGCAGTCAGTTGACTAAATTCAGTCGGGAAGTGCTGAGTTTCAGTCGCCTAGCCTCAGGCCGGTTATTAAGAGGGCAAATGCCCCACGTGAAGGCCGGGACCATAAAGTAGGCGCCGAAACTCTAAAGGCACTCGGAGTGACAAATGGTCAAGGACTTTGTGACACTGATTTGAAGTAAAGACCAAGAAGATTGGATGTGACTGTAATTTTGATACGTATGTATAGTTTATTAATCTGATCTGTAGTGGCGTACAACGCAGATCACGGATTGTCACGGGAGTTTAGATTGTTTTAAGTGAACCATTTAAGCTGCTAAAATGGGTGCTAGCACCAGTAAGCCACCCGAGAAAGGCACTCCAGCAGCCTTTATGTTAAAGAACTGGTCAATCATCCATTGATCACCTACCAAATTGGTCCAAATGGACTGTAAATAAGACTAGACCCTTTCCCTCAGATGGTTCATTTAACATAGAAAGAATTACTTGCCTCGAGGAATGTTTAACGGACAAGAGAGAAATAGAGAACAGCCAGATAAAAAGACTGCCTCTATGTTTGTTGAGTCAGCAGAAAAAAAAAAATTACCCCGAAGAAACACCTTTCTCCTCTATTATGGTAGGATAACAAGGTAACTATAGAAGGATGAATAGAGGGGAATATAGAGGAAGACGTGGTAGAGTAAGAGGGTATGGATGATCTGGTAATTGTTACAATTGCGGACAACCCGGACATTGGGCAAACCAATGCCCTGCGAAAAATCGTCAGAACCAAACCTCCAATAATGGACCTCCGTTAGAGAATAAAGGTCCTAATTTCACTGTCCATAACCCTTTTTCGGACCAGTCAGGAGGTTACCCTACAAACGGACAGGGATTTAGGAGAAATAGAGATCAGAATTACTGACTGACACCAGCAGCCCCAGGCGCCACAGACCACCAAATGCCCGTTGTGTCATTTTAGTAGATACAGGAGCAACCTTTTTGGTGTTAGGGAAAGGATATTCTGAAGGAATGCCTATTAATGGGAAAAAGACCCCGATAGCTGGATTGGCTGGAATACTACAATGCTTGAATCAATCGACAATTTGGAATCAGTCCAAAGAGGTGCGGGTTAGGATGATTGGCTATGATAAATTGACCCTTAGTGTTAGGGGGATTAAATACGTGGGGTTACGGTGATAGGGTGGGATATGTGTTGGTGTAGGGGTTACGGGGATCGGGTGGGATATGTGTCGGTGCAGGCTCGATGGGCCGAAATGGCCTCTATCTGCACTGTGGGGTTTCTGTGATTCTCTGTGATTCTGTGACTCCCCTCACAGTAAAAGTAGAAGAATTTGAGGAAGAACACTCCTTTCTGTTATCAGGAGATGTCTCTATGAATTTATGTGGAAGGGACTTGCTGTGCAAAATGAATGCTACAATCATTTGCTAAATGGCATTCAAAATTGCACTGCACAGCCCTATAAAGTTACAATTAATCCAGCTGCACTGTATCCATTGTCAGAGAAAGCAGAAAAAGGAATTGAGCCAGTTGTTGTGTATGTAATATGTGTGCTACTTTAAACCTATGGACAGGACTGCACTACTTGTAGGGCGTAGTGATACGCAGTACCACTCCTGGCCATAGGGGTATAAATAGTACTGTGGGTACTGATCTCCCCTCAGTTCCCGCCTGTGGGCATGAAGTAAAGACCTACGTGTAGTCCCTACCTCCAACCAGTAAAGACCTGTTTGAGTTATACGTTTAAGTCTTTGTGTTAATTGTTCAATACAATACACATACTTAACACTGGTGACGAGTCAGATTCTTACCCTGCGGCAGTTATTCCACGGCGGCTTCGTCCACAGACAGGACGTTGAAGAGAGGTTTCAAACCGCACCACCCCACTGGAAGCGACAGGCATTAGGACCCTGAAGCCTCCATCAGCGACTGAAAACTGGAGGACAGAAGACATCCTGCAGCTTCTTTTTCAACCTCGGTGGTGGGTAAGCCGAGCAGCGTTGGCTGCAAAGACAGGGCTGGGGGAAGTCGGAGGTACAAGGGCGATCGCGATCGGGAGATAAGGGCCATCGATCGCAATCCCTGATAAGGGCCGCACTCGGGCTGAAAGGCGCAGCGTCGACAGACACTGAAGGCGCGAGAGCCGCGGTGAAAAGCACGGGCCATCGATCGCGGCGGAGATAAGGGCCGCACTCGGGGCTGAAGGGAGACGGCGTCGGGGGACGGGTGAAGATCGCCAAGCGCGGGAAAACCGCCATTTTGTGGGCGGAGGACGACGGCAAGAGCGGGAAGCCGCCATCTTTGATAACAAGTAAAGAAAATAAAATCTGAGAAATTGCAAATCTACAATGCCTAAACACGGGAATATTAGTACCTTTGATAGTGACATCGAAGATTGGGCCATATATGTTGAAAGAGTAAAAAATTATTGTAAGGCCAATAAAATTCGTGACCAAGATAAAGCTCTAACATTATTAAATTTAATGGGTGCGAAGACATACGGGCAATTGAAACACCTGTTATCACCAGATGAACCGGCGGATAAGACGTTCGATGAGATTGTTACTGTCCTGAAAGATCATCTAAACCCCACGCCGCTGATGCTAGCGGAACGATTTAAATTTTACGACAGAAGGCAGCTACAGCATGAAAGCAATGCTGAATATTTGCTGGAATTGCGTAAATTAGCGAAATATTGCCAGTTTGGAACGGGACTGACAGATGCACTACGAGACAAATTTGTGTGTGGTTTATTTAAACAGGATACACAAAAGCGACTGCTCGAGGAGAATGAGCTGACGCTTGAGAAGGCGGTCACTATGGCAGCAGCACACGAAGCCGCAGCGAGAGGCACGGCAGTAATGCAGCTACGGTCACCGGAGCTCAGTGCACACAAATTGGGTGTGAGTTCTGGCAAATGTTATCGTTGTGGAAAGACAACGCATGATCAGAACCAGTGTTGGTTTAAAAACCAAGAATGTAGAACTTGTGGTAGGCTTGGACACATAGCTAGAGTATGCAGGTCAGGGAAGAAGACCAGCAACAAGAAGTCACCGCAAGGAAAATACGCAAAAATACACAAGGTGGCCGAACAGGAGTCCGATTCAGATGCTAGCAGTAATGAACTGGCTGGCTTAAGCAGTATTGAACTGGCTAGCTTAAGGGTACTCAACGTTGGTAAGGGTGCAGACCTCCAGACAATTTGGGTCACTCTTCAGATAGAAGGAGTCCAAGTAAAACTGGAATTGGACACTGGATCGGCATTGACGGTCATAAATAAGAAAGATTATGGAAGGTTATTCCAACATATTCCCCTACAAGATACGGAGCTCATATTGAAAACATACACGGGGCAAAGAGTGTACCCCATCGGGAAAATTGAGGTCACAGTGGTCCACAAGGGCGAAGAAAGTCAAATAATGGACTTATATGTGCTATCTGAAGGAGGTCCTCCACTACTAGGACGGGAGTGGATTAGGAAAATGAATATCGACTGGCATTTCCTACAAACAATAACGAGTGAGAACTCGGTGAACATAATCAACCCAGACTCTGGAACTGATGATGGTAAGACCAACCCGTGTGCAAAAGACAAAGGCCTAGAAATTGAGTTGGCGCCGCGCCAGGGCTTTAGCGCCGGAAATTTAGCGCCGGCGCTAAGTCCCCCTGCGCGCGCCAAAAATTCAGTAGCGCCGCGCCCAGACAGCTGCCGGCGCTACTGGCGGGCGTGAGCGCCTCCCAATGGGCGCTGACTGCCACATTGCGGCGCTAATCCGGCGCTGCGGGACCCGATGCGGTGCGGCAGGCTGGGGAAGTGCAGGCCTCCTCCTTCAGTTAAGGAGGAGCTGCCTGCACCCGCCCGCTGTCCGTTCAAATATTGAAAAAAATGAGCCCGGCACCTCGGACAAGTGCCGGGCTTGCAGGCCAGACGCATCTGTTCCGCGGGGGGGTGGTGGAGGAGTCCGGGGAGGGAGGTGCGGGCAGGCGGCCGGCGGGAAAGCGGCCGGCCACCGCGCGACCTTAATGCGCCGGCGCTAACTCGGGGAAGACTCGGTTGAAAAAATCTTAGTTGCGGCTGCCACGGGCGAGGCGGCCGCAACTCAATTTCGGCGCTGGGGCCCGTCACCACGGCAACCGGGACGCTGCGCACACCGATGACGTCATCGGTGCCGGCGCAGCGCAACCGGTCTGCTGCCGATTCTAGGGCCCCAGGGAATTTCTAAACTGGCCATAACTCCAGCGCTAGGCCCTCTAGTGCCTCAAATGCGGCGCTAAGGCTACTCAATTTCTAGGCCAAAGTTTCAGCACAGAATTCCACTGAGATAGAGAATTCTGAGTCTGTCCAGTCTACTGACATGCACATTTCTGAGGGACACTGGGCTCGAACTCAACTCCATTTCAAACTGCAACAGCAATTAGAACAAATGATTTGCCGTTTTGAGCAAGAGATGAATGCGACGAAAGAGTTCTTTGATATAGAGTGGGAACATCTGGAAAGACAACAGAAGCAGCTGCTGGAGCAAATGGAGCAGGAGCACACAAAACGTCTGATGTCAGAGGAGTTAATGGTCAGCCAACTCCTGCATATGCTGAAGGACAGGACTCTGAAATGGGAAAAACTTGAACACGAACTTCAATATTCAAACGAAAGGGGTTCGGAGCTCTCAAAGGTTATTGGAAGAGCTGAGGTGGCAACACAGACTGAGATGACTGCAACAGAGCAGCCCTTGGATGCCAAAAGTACGCTGACTCACGTCAACGTAGAACAACAGACCGCTGAAACAGCTGCTCCGGTAGAGGGATTGAATAGTCCGATCAATCAATCTCCAAAAGAAGTTGAAGTAGTAAAATCTCAAATGAGGTCATTAGTAAACGACTTGCTGAAAGCCCAGAAAAAGCTGGATGAAGAGGTACGCATGAAGAAGTCTCTTCAGGAAAGATGTCTGGACTTAGAACAAAAGCTGGCTAACGCCCAGCTGGGTATGGAGGAAATAGAAGACCCTCTCGCTGGCCTAGATCAGGACGACACCGAATATTACCATGACCTATTGAGTGACACTGAATATTATAGTGACCTGGTCTGCCCAGCTTGTGATGAAAACTCCCAAAGTGCAGAAATCAGGATGAATCACTTAAAGTCTAAGGAACATAGGGAGATGGTGGCGCTACAGCTGGCAGCTGACAGGGGAGCCCAGAGAGTCTCTAAGAAGCAGAAAAGGAAAAGATGAAGCAGAAGATGATAACCATCTGAACCATTATCACCCCTAACAGATCACACACGTGGTCCCTCCGAACGGAGCCAAATCAGTTCGGAAGTTCAAGCTGTTAAATCCATGGAAGGACTATTGAATGAGTCACTCCAGCAACGTGAACCGACTACACCACAGAGACTGAATCTGTGAACTATTTTCCGCAGAGATTGAATCTGTGAACTGTTTTCCGCAGAGACTGAATCTGTGATCTGTTTTGACATGAAGCTATCTATGTATCTATGTTATTCTGTTATGTAAACCTGAAGTTGTATATGTATATATGTTATTACGTTATGTTAAATGGGGAGATGACTGTAAAGCTAAGAAGGGAGGAATGTTGTGTATGTAATATGTGTGCTACTTTAAACCTATGGACAGGACTGCACTACTTGTAGGGCGTAGTGATACGCAGTACCACTCCTGGCCATAGGGGTATAAATAGTACTGTGGGTACTGATCTCCCCTCAGTTCCCGCCTGTGGGCATGAAGTAAAGACCTACGTGTAGTCCCTACCTCCAACCAGTAAAGACCTGTTTGAGTTATACGTTTAAGTCTTTGTGTTAATTGTTCAATACAATACACATACTTAACACCAGTGATGGAATCATTGTTAAAACAGGGAGTTAACGCCGGATAGAATAAAGGTCGTTTGCAACACATCGTTGCCAAAAACTAAGAGAAATGAAGCATTTTCTAGGAATGACTGGCTATTGAACTATTCAGAAATAACCAGACCACTATTGGACATGAGCATGACAAATTTGGAAAATTCGCGGTTACCTGACTTCCTCGGGAACCCAGATTAAAAATGCACAAGAAGTGCAAAATCTTTTACTAGCTATTCAGAGATGTAAACAGATTGCAATTATTAAGTGCCAAGTGCACACGGGGCATTTGGACGAGGTTGCGCTTGGAAACGCTGCTGCAGATAGCGCTGCTAAGTCAGTGATGCGCCATCAATTACTCAAAAGACTGAAGTTGAGCGAGTAACAATCAGGCTTTTATTAACTAAAGAATGAAGGTCTTGTCTCGAGTGGTCGACCCGTCCAGAATACTAAGGGACTGGGAGGTAGTCACTTATATACCTGGAATAGTGGGAGGAGTCAGCCGAGGCATGTCCAGACCTGTACCTAGTGGAATACACATACAGACACAGACAGGTATGACAGTGGTTTACCACAGTCAGTAGCTATATCAAGTACTGAACGACAAGTTTCAGCCTTCCCTGTTAAGGAAAAGCCAGAGATACCGCAGCCCCCGTCCTTAGATGATGTGCTGACCTATCAAGATAGGGCCAGTTCTGATGAAGTAAAGGAATGGGTTGTTAATCATTGTTTTAAAAACACTGACGGCTTATGGGTTCATCATGATGGCCGCATGGTGGCACCCAAATCATTACTATCACCAATTGCCCGATGTGTTCATAAATTCACCCATGCGGGCAAAGGGGGGATGGCGGACTATATCCTTAAGACCTGGTATGCACCAGGAATCTCAAAATTGGCAAAACAAATTTGTGAAAATTGTATTATCTGCCAGACCATGAATGCAGGAAAAAAAATAAAAAATAAAGAAGGTACAGCCCGCATCCCATCCAAACCCCATGGGTCCTTTTGTACACTTGCAAATGGATTTTATTGAACTACCTGTGTGCATGAGCTTTAAATATGTATTAGTTATTGTTGATATGTTTTCAAGATGGATTGAAGCTTTTCCTTGCAGAAAGAATGACGCTACCACTGTTGCTAAATGTTTATTGAAGGACATTGTACCGCGCTTTGGGATACCAGCAAAACTGTCAAGTGACAATGGGTCCCATTTTACGGGAACAGTGATTAAGGAACTATGCAAAGCCTTACAGATTAACCAGCACCTCCATTACAGTTATCATCCACAGTTGGCTGGACTAGTGGAAAGATATAACGGGATGCTGAAAAACAAGCTTGCAAAACTGTGTAAAGAAACTGGACTTAAATGGGTTGATTTGTTGCCCATAGCTTTAATGATAATGCGGTCTGCTACCAACAGAACTACAGGATTGTCGCCTCACGAGATCGTCATGGGAAGACCACAAAGATTGCCTTTTTCGGCACCTTTAACAGCTAAACAAATGGACATCCATAAAATGGAGGAAGATATGTTGAGTTATTGCATTGCACTAACCAAATGCATTTCTAGTTTCCATCAACAGGTGAAGGAAGCCCAGGTCGATCCCGCTGAAGGAAAGTGCCATACTTTCGAGCCAGGACATAACGTCTACATAAAAATCTTCAAACGAAAGAATGGCCTTCAACCCAGATTTGAGGGACCCTTCCAAGTACTCCTGACCACAAACACCGCTGTAAAAGTAAAAGAGCGACCAACATGGATACACGCGTCCCATTGTAAGAAGGCATCAGTCGAAGACAATACACTGCCAAGATGAACTGGATTTGGACTCTAATAAGACTGTTCCCTTTGTTAACGATAATTGAAACTGCCATATGGATTTACCCAGATCCTCTGAAAGGCAAACCATGTATAAAAGAATGTGTACTTTTAACCAAAAATCTCTTTTATATTATATGTTATAATGAGACCATGAAAGTCCAGCTTCAGGACCATACTATGCAGGTACCCCCGTATCAATCCCTAAATCTTAGGGTAAGACAGGGTAAGATAGTAGAAGAAGATAGTGGACAAAGGCTTGATAAGCTATGGGTCACATGCCCTGATACTGTATTACCAAGTGACAAAACTGCGAATGGAGGGGTTATCTGCAATGGTAATTCAAGAGGAGGACTGGCCCTGACAGCTAAGTCAATGTTTTGTGATAATCCTTTTACACAACCCCTCGTTTCAACATCAATTACTATGATAATAATTCTAATTAGTTTATTGATTGGTTGTTTAAAATTGTGTACAAAAGTTTTTTCCTTATTGACGTCAACTCCTCCAGTACCAATGATGTCTGAATATGAGGATATTAAGGGTGAGACCTTTGATGTAGAATTTCTTAAACTTAGCGAAATAGATTGTCCTTAGTAAGGACAAAAGGGGGGAATGAGGAAATCTACATGATATAAGGGGTTAATTTCAGGTTCTTGCTGGGTAAAAGTTTTCAGACTTGACACAGGTAAAGAGTCGATGTGTAACTAGAGCTATTGCATGTACCTGGATTACAGCCAAGAACAGATGTCTGCCCACCTAATGAGAATGTAGAAGTGAAACAATGGGTTCCGGTTGAAGTACCCAGTGACCTAATAATCATGTATCTGGAGACTAGGTCTAACAAGTTAAGATTAAGGAGGACCTCCGGTTACACGATTCATATCCTGTTATATCTTAACCGTTGACTTATGTGTCCAGGATCCTTCTGTCAATATGTCATAAGACCTAATGATTAATCTAAAATGTATCCTGATTGAGGAACAAAGGAATGTCAATCTAACTTGTTTGTTACACTGTATAAATATGGAACGCTTACGCTGTATCATTGGAATAGTAGCCTCACCCCTTGAGTAGAGGTGCTGATTCCCCTTGCAAGAGAAAATAAAAGGCCTGTCCGTCTGACGAATCCAAGAGTGTATTGAGTCATTACCCAGAGCTAAGAAGTAAGGCAATTCAACAATTGTCAGCTCTAACAGTCATAAATCAAAGAGACTACAAGCGGCTATTTTCACACATACCCTTGAAAGTTACAGAGATTGTCTTGAAGACGTATACGGGGCAAAAAGTCTACCCCAAAGGAAAAATAAGGGTGAAAGTGACATATAAAGGTCAGGAAATACCTAAAATGGATATATATGTATTGCCAAATGGAGGACCACCACTGTTAGGACGTGAATGGATCCGGAAGATACATTTAGATTGGCATTCCATACAGGCACTGAAGGTGGAGGCCAAAAAGGATGACGACGTCACACCTGGCGACTGTCAAAAATGCTAACTGACGCAAAAGTCTAAAGGCGGAAGTCACACCCCCATCCACATCAATGGGGCTGTGGTGGAAAGGGTGGACAGCTTTAAGTTCCTCGGAGTCCACATCACGGAAGACCTCTCCTGGTCCCTCAATACCTCCTCTCTGGTGAAGAAGGCCCAGCAGTGCCTATATTTCCTAAGGAGGCTGAAGGGATGTAACCTGTCACCCCTGATCCTCTCTAACTTTTACCGCTGCACAATAGAGAGCATCCTGACAAACTGTATCACAGTATGGTATGGCAGCTGTAGCTACTATGACCAGAAAGCCCTGCAGCGGGTAGTCAAAACTGCCCAACGCATTACCGGCACCCGGCTACCGACCATGGAGCACATATACCAAAACGCTGTTTACGGAGGTCACGGTCCATCATCAAAGACCCTACCCACCCCAGCCACAGTCTGTTTGCCCTCCTGCCATCTGGGAGACGCTACAGATGCATTCGCACCCGTACGACCAGATTTAGGAACAGCTTCTTTCCCAGGGCTGTCATCCTACTGAACGCCACAAATAAACTCTAAAGCCTGCACATCTGCCAATGCACTTTATTATGGCTATGTTTATGTTAATGTATTACAAGCCAAATGTATGTTGAATGTTTAAATGTCTTAATCTAAATGTACACTCTCGGGAGCCGCAAGCCTACATTTCGTTGTACTGCACTTGTGCACTAACAATGACAATAAAAAAGTTGATTTGAAAAGAAGTGTTCCAGGAGGGACTAGGAACACTAAAAGGAATAACAGCAACAATCAAAATAGAGGATAATGCAAGCCCAAAGTTTCTGAAGGCCAGACCAGTGCCTTATGCGATCAGACCAGCGGTTGAAGCAGAGCTGGAAGGATTGGAACGTTCAGGAGTACTGTCCAAAGTGGACTGGAGCGAGTGGGCTACACCCATCATTCCTGTAATGAAGAGGTCGTTGAGTAATACGCCTGGGGAACCAAAGAAGGTCCGCATCTGTGGGGATTTTAAGGTGACAGTGAACCCAGTCCTTCACACGGTGCAATATCCGCTTCCACAAATTGAGGATATTTTCGCCTCGCTATCTGGTGGTAAACGCTTCACCAAAATTGATCTAGCCCAGGCGTACTTGCAAATGGAGGTAGAAGAAGCTTCGAAACATTACCTTACGATCAACACCCATAAAGGTCTCTATCAATACAACCGGCTGGTGTTTGGAGTAGCCTCGGCTCCGGCTATCTGGCAAAGGGCGATGGATCAGGTCCTGCAAGGGATTCCAGGGACCCAGTGTTATTTGGACGACATCTTGGTCACGGGCGAAAATGACGGTGATCACCTCACTAACTTGGAGAAGGTGCTCACCAGATTAAAGGAATATGGGCTACGAGCTAATCACCACAAGTGCGAGTTTTTCCAGAAACAGATCTCGTATTGCGGCCACGTCATCGATGAAGAGGGGTTACATAAGTCCCCTGACAAGATAGAGGCAGTAGTCAAGGCTCCAGCACCGGAAAATGTGTCACAACTGAGGTCGTTCCTCGGGCTGGTAAACTATTACCACAAGTTCTTACCAAATTTGTCTACGGTATTACACCTGCTGAACACCCTACTGCAAACAGGGGTACCATGGAAGTGGGATGACGAACGTAGACGAGCTTTCCAGAAGTGTAAAGAATTGATCACATCAAAAGAGGTGTTGGCCCATTTCAACCCAGCACTACCAATTCGTTTGGCATGTGATGCATCACCCTACGGCATTGGAGCGGTGCTGTCGCACAAATTCCCAGACGGGCTGGAGAGGCCAGTAGCCTTTGCGTCTCGGTCACTAACCTCAGCCGAGCGCAACTACGCCCAGATTGACAGGGAGGCCCTCAGCCTAGTATGGGGAGTAAAAAAATTCAACCACTATCTACATGGACAGAAGTTCACCTTGCTGACTGACCACCAACCACTTGTCTCCATCTTTAATCCTAAGAAGGGCGTGCCAGTAATGACTGCACAGCGGCTACAAAGATGGTCCCTGTTTCTAGGGGCGAATCAATATGAAATAGAATATAAAGGCACGAGACAGCATGAGAACGCTGATGGGCTATCGCGCCTGCCACTGCCTACTGTGGAGGAAGCACCAGCAGTGGACCCTATCGATATATTTTATTCGTCGATAATTGAACGATTGCCAGTAACAAACGCGGATATAGAGAAGGAGACCCGCAATGATCCGACGCTGTCACGGGTATATGAATTGACGGTGAGGGGATGGCCAACACATGGCTACTCACTGTTGCCAGCATTCTCATCCAGAAGAGAACAGCTGTCAGTATGCCAGGGGACAGTGATGTGTGGATCCAGAGTGGTGATTCCACCCAAGTTAAGGGAGTATTGGTTGGTGAGTATTTCTCTCTTTTCAATACAAGCTTGAATTCTGTGGTGTTACATTTCTGTGGTGTAGTGGGGACAGTTGGTAAATAAAGCGCCCTAGAGTATACCTGTAACTGGGGTATTGAATAAAATTTTTAATTAATTAAAGGAGTAAGTCATGGGAGGAGAGCTCAGACCCGTGTTCTGCTCCTCTTGCTCCATGTGGGAAATCAGGGAAGCTGCCAGTGTCCCTGACGACCATGTGTGCGGGAAATGCATCCAGCTGCAGCTACTTGCAGACCGCATTGCGGCGCTCGAGCTGCAGGTGGATGAATTTTGGAGCATGCGCGATGCTGAGAGGCTCGTGGATAGCACGTTTAGCGAGTTGTTCACGCCTCAGGGCAGGGCGGCACAGGGGGTGACCATCAGGCGGAGCAACAAAGGCAGGCAGATAGTGCAGGGAACCCCTGCGGGCATCCCCCTTTCAAACAAGTATACCGCTTTGGATACTGTTGAGGGGGATGACTCACCAGGGGAAGGCAGCAGCAGCCAACTTCCTGGCACTGGGGGTGCTCCTGCTGCCCAGGAAGGGGGGAAAAAGAGTGGGAGAGCAATAGTGGTAGGGGATTCTATAGTAAGGGGAACAGATAGGCGTTTCTGTGGCCGTAGACGTGAATCCAGGATGGTTTGTTGCCTCCCTGGTGCCAGGGTCAAGGATGTCACTGAGCGGCTGCAGGGCATTCTGGAGGGGGAGGGTGAACAGGCAATGGTCGTGGTCCACATTGGTACCAACGACATAGGTAAAAAGAGGGATGAGGTCCTGCATCAAGAATTTAGGGAGCTAGGTAACAGATTAAAGAGCAGGACCTCAAAGGTTGTAATCTCTGGATTACTCCCAGTGCCACGTGCTAGTAAGTATAGGAATGGGAGGATAGAGCAGATGAATGCGTGGCTAAAGAGTTGGTGTAGGGGGGAGGGTTTTACTTTCCTGGATCACTGGGCCTGCTTCTGGGAAAGGTGGGACTTGTACAAGTCGGACGGGTTGCACCTGAACCAGAGCGGGACAAATATCCTTGCGGGGAGGTTTGCTAGCACTGTTGGGGGGGGTTTAAACTAACTTGGCAGGGGGATGGGATACAGAGGGGAGCTGAAATAGGGGGGGATGTGCTGCCAATTATAGAGAAAAAAACAAGTCAGCTTGGTAGACAGGGCAAATTTTTAAGGGCAAGGCTGGATGGCATCTATTTTAATGCAAGGAGTCTTGCGAATAAGGTGGATGAACTGAAGGTGTTGATAAACACATGGGAGTATGATATTGTTGCTATCACGGAGACATGGTTGAGGGAAGGGCAAGACTGGCAGCTCAATATTCCGGGGTACAGAATCTTCAGGCGAGACAGAGGGGGAGGTATAAGAGGAGGGGGTGTCGCAATATTAATTAAGGAGTCAATTACTGCAGTAAGGAGGGATGATATATTAGCAGGGTCCTCCAATGAGGCCATATGGGTGGAGCTTAAAAACAAAAAGGGGGCAAGCACTTTGCTGGGAGTGTACTATAGGCCTCCAAACAGTCAGGGGGAGATAGAGGAACAGATATGTAGGCAAATCTCAGAGAAATGTGCAAATAATAGGGTAATAATAATGGGGGATTTCAACTTCCCCAATATTAACTGGGATAGTCAGAGTGTGAAAGGCTCAGAGGGTGTAGAATTCTTAAAGTGCATCCAGGAGAGCTTTTTGAGCCAGCATGTAGAAAGTCCTACAAGAGAGGGGGCGGTACTGGACCTAATTCTAGGGAATGTGGCCGGCCAAGTGGAAAAAGTGCTAGTAGGTGAGCACTTTGGTGATAGTGACCATAATATGGTAAGATTTAAGGTGGCCATGGAAAAGGACAGGGATGGGCCGGAAATAAAGGTTCTAAATTGGGGGAAGGCCGATTTTAATAGGATAAGGCAGGATCTGGCCAAAATGGACTGGGATCAGCTACTTGTAGGAAAATCCGCATCGGAGCAATGGGAGGCTTTCAGAAGGGAGATTGAGATCATACAATGGCAACATGTTCCCGTAAAGGTCAAGGGTGGTTCCAAAAACCACAGGGAACCTTGGATGTCAGGGGATATACGGGAATGGATTAGGAAAAAAAGGAGGGCTTTTGGTAGATACAAAAGGCTAAAGACGGAGGAAGCCCTAGAGGAGTACAAAAAGTGCAGGGGGATACTTAAAAAAGAAATTAGGAGATCAAGGAGGGGCCATGAAATAACACTGGCAAGCAAAATAAAGGAAAATCCGAAGATGTTTTATAAGTATATTAAGGGTAAGAGGATAACTAGGGAAAAAATAGGGCCCATTAGGGACAAAAGTGGCAATCTGTGTGTGGAGCCGGAAGATGTAGGAGGGGTTCTGAATGAATTTTTTGCGTCTGTTTTCACTATGGAGAAGGACGATGTAGACATAGAAATAGGGCGGGGGGACTGTGATATGCTCGAACATATTAACATCGAGCGGGGGGAGGTATTGGCGGTTTTAGCTGGCCTAAAAATGGATAAATCCCCAGGCCCGGATGAAATGTATCCCAGGCTGCTGTGTGAGGCAAAGGAGGAGATTGCGGGGGCTCTAACACATATATTCAGGACCTCTCTGGCCACAGGGGATGTGCCAGAGGACTGGAGAACCGCTAATGTAGTACCATTATTCAAGAAGGGTAGTAGGGAAAAACCGGGGAACTACAGGCCAGTGAGCCTAACATCAGTGGTAGGAAAATTATTGGAAAAAATCCTGAGGGACAAAATTTGTCTCCACTTGGAGAGGCAAGGATTAATCAGGGATAGTCAACATGGCTTTGTCAAGGGAAGATCATGTCTGACTAATTTGATTGAATTTTTTGAGGGGGTGACTAGGTGTGTGGATGAGGGTAACGCAGTGGATGTGGTATACATGGATTTCAGTAAGGCCTTCGATAAAGTCCCGCACAGGAGACTGGTCAAGAAGGTAAGAGCCCATGGAATCCAGGGTGCCTTGGCACATTGGATACAAAACTGGCTTAGTGGCAGAAGGCAGAGGGTGATGGTCGAAGGTTGTTTTTGTGACTGGAAGCCTGTGGCCAGTGGGGTACCACAGGGATCGGTGCTGGGTCCCTTGCTGTTTGTGGTCTACATTAATGACTTGGATATGAATGTAAAGGGTATGATCAGTAAGTTCGCGGATGATACAAAAATTGGTAGGGTGGTAAATAGCGAGGAGGGTAGCCTCAGTCTGCAGGACGATATAGATGGGTTGGTCAGATGGGCGGAACAGTGGCAAATGGAATTTAACCCGGAAAAGTGCGAGGTGATGCACTTTGGGGGGACTAACAAGGCAAAGGAATACACAATGAATGGAAAGACCCTAGGCAAGACGGAGGGTCAGAGGGATCTGGGTGTGCCAGTACACAGATCCCTGAAGGCGGCGGAACAGGTGGATAAGGTGGTAAAAAAGGCATATGGGATACTTGCCTTCATTAGCCGAGGCATTGAATATAAGAGCAAGGAGGTTATGATGGAGCTGTATAAAACACTGGTTAGGCCACAGCTGGAATATTGTGTGCAGTTCTGGTCGCCACACTACAGGAAGGATGTGATCGCGTTAGAGAGGGTGCAGAGGAGGTTCACCAGGATGTTACCAGGGCTGGAGCGCTTCAGCTATGAAGAGAGACTGGGCAGGTTGGGTTTGTTTTCCTTGGAGCTGAGGAGGCTGAGGGGGGACATGATTGAGGTGTACAAAATTATGAGGGGCATAGATAGGATGGATGCTGAGGAGCTTTTTCGCTTAGTAGAGGGGTCGATAACTAGGGGGCATAGATTCAAGGTAAAGGGCGGGAGGTTTAGAGGGGATTTGAGAAAGAACTTTTTCACCCAGAGGGTGGTTGGAGTCTGGAACTCACTGCCTGAAAGGGTTGTGGAGGCAGAAACCCTCACAACATTTAAGAAGCATTTGGATGTGCACTTGAAATGCCATAGCATACAAGGCTACGGGCCAAATGCTGGAATATGGGATTAGATTAGACAGGGCTTGATGGCCAGCGCGGACACGATGGGCCGAAGGGCCTCTATCCGTGCTGTATTACTCTATGACTCTATGACTCTATGAGAGTGCTAAATGAGCTACATGAAGGTCATCTGGGGGGAGTGAAAATGAAAAGCCTAGCTAGGGCTTATGTGTGGTGGCCGGGAATCGATCAACAAATCGAAGACCTAACTAAGAGCTGCTTAGGATGCCAGAAGGTCCAAAATGCACCACCACATGCCCCTCTACACCCATGGGAGTGGCCCTCCTCTCCATGGCAACGGGTGCACATTGATTTCGCTGGTCCATTCATGGACTCAATGTTCTTAATAGCAGTGGATGCTCATTCAAAGTGGCCTGAGGTGATAAAGATGTCTTCAACCACTACAGAGAAAACGATTGCAGTCCTATGGACCATATTTGCCAGAAACGAGTTGCCAGAGCAGATCTGCTCTGATACTGGACCACAGTTTGTGTCCGACGAGTTCCAAAAATTCATGAAAAGGAATGGGGTAAGGCATTACACATCCGCCCCGTATCATCCAGCCACCAATGGATTGGCTGAGAGGTTCGTACAAACCTTTAAGAAGGCGATAAAGGCCATGTGCAATGAGGAAATTCCACTACAGCATAAGATGGACAATTTCTTATTAGCCTACCGAAACGCGACACATGCAGTTACCAACCAGACCCCGGCCATGATGTTCTTTAACCGAAGGTTGAGATCTCGTCTGGACTTGCTCAGACCAAACGTACGAAGAAATGTTGAGGAGAAACAATTCCAGCACATCAACGAGAAGCCGACAAGGAGCTTCAATGTAGGGCAGCCAGTCTTGGCCCGTGACTATCGAACAGAGAAATGGCAACCCGGAACGATATGTACAAGGCAGGGGCCATTAATGTACACAGTGGATGTCGGGGAGAACATTGTGAGACGCCACGTCGATCAGATCTTAGCATCACAGGAATGCGTCAACCCCATGTCTCGAGTACCTGGGGATGAACCTGACATACCGGTAGCATCTACTTCAGACCCAGTAGCAGTGGAACCCGATGAACTACCCGATGAAAGGGGGTCAGAATCACCTCTGCGCCAAGAACAAGAACCTCCGGAAAGGCGCTATCCCGAAAGGGTCAGGAAGCCACCCCAAGACTGAATCTATAAATGGACTTTTGTTATTGAATGGACATGTAAAAATTTAATTGTTATTTGAATATTAAGGGGGTATTATTAATCTAAAAAGGGAGGAATTGTAGTGTATGTGCTTTAAGTCAGAACTACTTTTTACAGCTCCTGTATACTGTAGTACCGGCAGTGACCACACCGGTATATAAGTTGTGCGCATGCCTCTGTACCCCAGTCTAGAGATGACCCTCCTCCAGTAAAGACCTGTTATTTGTTTATGTACAGCATCCGTGTAATTATTTATCCACTGAACCATGGATCTAACACTCACCACCCTCTGAGTGAAGAAATTTCTCATCTCAGTCCTTATTCTGAGACTTTGACCCCTGGTTCTGGACTTCTCAGCCAGGGGAAACATCTTCCCTGCATCTACCCTGTCAAGCCCTGTAAGAATTTTGTATGTTTCAATGAGATCACCTCTCATTCTTCTAAACTCTGGAGAATATAGGCCTAGTCTACTCAATCTGTCCTCATAGGACAATCCCCCCATCCCAGGAATCTGCCTGGTGAACCTTCGCTGCATTCCCTCTATGGCAAGTATATCCTTCCTTGGGTAAGGAGACCAAAACTGTACACAATACTCCAGCTGTGGTCTCGCCAGGACCCTATATAATTGCAGTAAGATGTCTTTATCCTTATACTCAAATCCTCTTGTAATAAAGGTCAACATACCATTTGCTTTCCGAATTGCTTGCTGTTACCTGCATGTTAACTTTCAGTGATTCGTGTACAAGGACACCCAGGTCCTTCTGAACACCAACATTTCACAATCTCTCAACATTTAAAAAATACTGTTTTTTATTTTTCCAAAGTGGATAACTTCACATTTCTCCACATTATATTCCATTTGCCATGTTCTTGCCCACTCACTTAGCTTGTCTATATCCCCTTGAAGCCTCTTTGCATCCTCCTCACAACTTACATTCCCACCCAGCTTTGTATCATCAGCAAACTTGGATATATTACATTTGGTCCCCTCATCCAAATCATTGATACAGATTGTGAATAGCTGAGGCCCAAGCACTGATCCTTGTGGTACCCCACTAGTTACAGCCTGCCAACCTGAAAATGACCCGTTTATTCCTGCTCTCTGTTTTCTGTCCATTAACCAATTCTCAATCCATGCGAGTATATTGCCCCCAATCCCATGAGCCCTAATTTTGTTTAATAACCTCTTGTGTGGCACCTTATTGACTGCCTTCTGAAAATCCAAATGCACCACATCCACTGATTCCCCCTGATCTATTCTGCTAGTTACAACCTCAAAAATCTCGAACAGATTCGTCAAACACAATTTCCCTTTTATAAATCCATGTTGACTCTGCCCAACCCTATTATTATTTTTCTAAGTGCCCTGTTACCACATCCTTAATAATAGATTCTCGCATTTTCCCTACTACTGATGTCAGGCTAACTGGTCTGCAGTTCCCCGTTTTCTCTCTTCCTCCTTTCTTAAATAGTGGGGTTACATTTGCTACCTTCCAATCTGCAGGAACCGGTCTAGAGTCTATGAAATTTTGAAAAATGACAACCAATGCCTCCACTATCTCTATAGCCACTTCTTTCAAAACCCTAGGGTGTAGGCCATCAGGTCCAGGGGGTTTATTGGCTTTCAGTCCCATTCATTTCTCCAGTACTATTTTTTTATTAATACTCATTTCTTTCAGTTCCTCATTCTCGCTAGACCTTTGGTTCTCCTCTATTTCTGGGAGATTTTTTGCGTCTTCTTCCGTGAAGACAGATACAAAGGGCAGGATTTTCATTGGGCTGTGGAAGCGGGATTGGAGGCGTGCAGGCGGTTAAAATTGCAAAAACTGGTGGGCGGGCCCAACCCCGACTCCATCCCGCCTCCACGCAATTTTCAAAAATTCATGTCTAATTGTCCCGACTCCGTCCCGCCTCCAACAAGCGGGATAGGCCGTTAAGGATCTTAACAAGCTCTAAATTGCCTCTATAATGCCATTTTGAATGGCCATTGCGATTTTAACCCTTTTCCCACATGAAACACGCCTGGTGGGAAACACGATGGTGAAACCTGGCAGGAGCACAGCTGGATTGCTGACTCAGCTGCATGTCAACCATTAAAGAGGAGATTTGATCAGCCATCATTTGCAGGTGGCAGGACTTTGTAGTCTCAGGTCTGGGGGAACTTTTAGAAGGCAGAACCACAGCTGTGGAAGTTTGGAGACTAACACTCATCTCCAGTGTGACCTCCTGGGAAACCCCTCTCGCCACCTTCACTGAGCGCATCCTCAACTGAGGCATCTACCAGAAGCATGGGAGCCATTTATTTCCTTCCCTTCTGGATATTAGATGAGGCCGAACAACAGCAGCAACAGCAGCAGCAACAACAGCAGCAGCCCCAACAGCAGCAGCCCCAACAGCAGCAGCAACAACAGCAGCAGCAACAACAGCAGCAGCCCCAACAGCAGCAGCCCCAACAGCAGCAGCAACAACAGCAGCAGCCCCAACAGCAGCAGCCCCAACAGCAGCAGCAACAACAGCAGCAGCCCCAACAGCAGCAGCAACAACAGGAGCACCAGGCTGCTGCTCACCCACCTGAAGATGCACAGGCCAGAAGGAGCCAGCGCTTGGAAGCCCATCGGCGCAGGAGATACCCCCCAAACAGGGTCTACAGACACAGGGTTAGCTATCTCAACATGTCTGAGCAGCAGTGCCAAAGGCAGCTCTGACTTTCGCGAGAGGTAGTGGGTGACATCTGCGCAATGCTGCAACAAGACCTGCAGGCCAGAGGACCAGGTGGACAACCCTTACCAGTGGCCGTCAAAGTCACCACCGCACTCAACTTTTTTGTCTCAGGCTCATTCCATGGATCAGCAGCAGATATCAGCGGCAACTCCCAGTTGGCCGCACACACTTGCATCACGCAGGTAACCGATGCCCTCTTTGCCATCGCGCACAATCACATCCATTTCACCAAGGATCAAGCAAGTGTCACGGCACGTGCGGTTGGATTAGCTTATCTGGCAGGCTTTCCAAGGGTGCAGGGCGTCGTTGACTGCACACACGTGGCCCTTAAGGCATCCCATCGCAAACCAGGTATTTTTGTCAATCGCAAGGGCTTCCACTGTGGCGACACGCCACCATTGGACATAATCCGCTCATGGCGGCACGGACAGTTTACGCAGGTGCACTGCTGGCAGCAGCCGCCCCCAGCCGGGGGCCCTTTCCTCCGGCAACTTGTTTCCCGCAGGGACAGGCTGCCGGGAGCACTTCCTGTCTGGGGAGTATTTAAGTGGTTGCGTGGGCTTTTCAAGCTCTCTTTTTACCATGATGTAAATTAAAGCAGTTGTGTTCCATCAACTCTGGTCTCGACTCCCACGTTTGCCGCGGTATCTCAACACTGGTGACCCCGATGCTCAGGACGAATCCTAAGCTAGCATGGCGGATACAAACGCAGTCACGGTTAAACTACCGGGCTTTTGGGAGAACCTGGCCGAGGCCTGGTTCGTTCAAGCCGAGTCCAGATTCCGGCTGAGAAGCATTACAGTCGACGCCACGAAGTACGACTACCTCGTCGCCTCTCTCACCTGCGCCACAGTCCCCAAGGTTTGGGCAGCGCTGCAGGATCCACCAGAGGAAGGCAAGTACGAACATCTGAAGGCCGCGCTTCTTAAAAAATTTCAGGCGTCCTCTTACCAGCGCAACTGCCAACTCCTCGACCTCCCAGGCCTTGGTGACGCTTCACCATCAGACCTGCTTTCCCACATGCTGTCCCTCTCGGACGACAAAAACCCCGGCGCCCTCTTTCGCACGCTTTTCATTCGGCAGCTCCCCGCCAGCATCCGCCCGCTCATTGTGGAGTCTGGCTCCACGGACCTGAATGAGATAGCCAAAAAGGCCGACCGGCTGCTCTCCGCGCAGACCGCCCGCGACGTCGTGCCCGACCTCACGGCAACGACCACACGGTCCCCCCGGCCCACTAGGCCCGACCGTCCTTCCACTCCGGGTCACTGCTACTACCACACCAGTTTTGGCACTAGGGCCCAACGCTGCACGCCACCGTGCACTTTCAAACCACCCCCCCCCGCACCGGCCCCCATGATGGCCGCGGGGCAAAAGGGGCCCCTACTGTACGTCACCGACGACAGCACCAACCGCCGATTCCTGTGCGACACAGGAGCCCAGCAAAGCATCACCCCCGCCTCCGCCCTCGAAATCCAACGCGGCACACGGGGTATCACGCCGGCCGCAGCCAATGGCTCTGACATCCGCACATACGGCACCCGCATGGTCACGCTCGACCTCGCAGGCCGCCGCTACCGCTGGGAGTTCCTCACAGCCAAGGTCCTCTACCCACTCATCGGCGCCGACTTCCTACGCGCCCACGGCCTCCTTGTCGACATTCCGAGGCACCGCCTCGTCGACATCAACACTATGGCCCCCATCCCTGGCGCATTCACCCCGGCCCGTTCGGCCGGCCTGACGACCTATTGCCTCGCCAGAGCCACGGACGACTACTCGGCACTACTAGCCGAGTTTCCCGCCCTCACTAACCCGACCTTTTCGGCCAAAGCCGCCAAACACGGTGTGGAGCACTATATCCCCACCACCGGCCCCCCGGTCTCTGCCCACGCCCGCAGACTCAACCCGGCCAAGCTGGAAATCGCGCGGACCGAGTTCACCACCATGGAGCAACTCGGCATCATCCGCCGCTCCAGCAGCCCTTGGGCCTCGCCCCTCCACATCGCCCCCAAGCCCGGCGGAGGCTGGCGCCCCTGCGGGGACGACCGCCGCCTCAACGACGCCACCACCCCCGACCGATACCCGGTGCCGCACATCCAGGACTTCTCGGCCCGACTGGCCGGACGAACCGTCTTCTCCAAGGTCGACCTGGTGCGCGGTTACCACCAAGTCCCCGTACACCCCGCGGACATCCCCAAAACAGCCGTCATCACCCCATTCGGCCTGTTCGAGTTCCTGAGGATGCCCTTCGGCCTCAAGAATGCAGCCCAGGCTTTCCAGCGCCTTATGGACTCAGTCCTCCGGGACCTGAACTTCCTATTCGTCTATCTAGACGACATTCTCGTGGCCAGCTCCTCCAAACAGGAACACCTCGAACACCTTCGCATCCTGTTTGGGCGCCTAGCCCAACACGGGCTCAGCCTCAGCCCGGCGAAGTGCTAATTTGGCCTAGCCGAGATCGATTTTCTCGGCCACCACATCACCCCTGCTGGGGCCGTCCCCCTGCCCAACAAGGTGCAGGCCGCCCAGCAATTCCCCCGCCCCAAAACTATCAAGGGCCTCCAGGAGTTCCTCGGGATGGTGAACTTCTACAACAGGTTCATCCCCAGAGCTGCAGCCCTCATGAAGCCCCTATGCGACTCCCTCCGAGGTAAATCCGGCAAGATGGCCGTAGCCTGGACCGCTGACACGTCAGCCGCCTACGACGCCACCAAAAACGCGCTCACCAACGCCACCCTGCTCGCGCACCCGAGGGCCGATGCCCGGGTCGCGCTCACCACCGACGCCTCCGACCATGCGGTCGGAGCCGTGTTCGAGCAGTGGGTCAATGGCGCGTGGCAGCCACTTGCCTTCTACAGCCGCCAACTGCGCCCCCCGGAGGTCAAATACTCTACTTTCGACCGCGAGCTCCTCGCGCTCCACCTGTCGGTCCGCCATTTCAGGTTCCTCCTGGAGGGCCGCCCCTTTACCGCGTACGTGGACCACAAGCCGCTCACATACGCGATGGCCAAGAACACCGAACCCTGGTCCGCTAGGCAGCAACGCCAGCTCGCGGCCGTGTCCGAGTTTGCCACGGACAGCCAGCATGTCTCCGGTAGAGACAACATTGTCGCCGACTGCCTTTCCCGTCCCGCCATCTGCGCGAATCACCTAGCAGTCAACTACGCGCAACTAGCAGCGGCCCAGCTCACAGACCCATACCTCCTCTCGGCAGCTACCAGCCTGCCAGGGCTACGCCTAGCCAAGGTCGCGCACGGGCCCGAAGCCACGGCAGTCACTTGCGACGTCTCACTCGGCCAACCCAGGCCGGTCGTCCCTGCAACCTGGCGCCGCCGCATCTTCGACGCACTCCACGGGCTCTCCCATCCGGGTTCCCGCGCATCCGTCAAACGCCTCTCCCAGCGCTTCATCTGGCGCGGCCTCAGCAAAGATGTTCGGACTTGGGCCACCTCCTGCCTCGCCTGCCAACGGGCTAAGGTACAGCTGCACACAAAAGCACCCCTGGGAGACTTCGAGGTACCCAGCCGCCGCTTCGACCACGTACACGTCGACATCATCGGTCCTCTGCCGCCATCGCAAGGCCAAACTTATCTCCTCACGATGGTCGACCGCTACACACGCTGGCCTGAGGCAGTGCCGCTGACCTCCACCACCACAGCTGACATCGCCAGGGCATTCGTTAACACCTGGGTCGCGAGGTTCAGCGTACCGGCCGACATAACCTCCGACAGAAGCGCCCAGTTCACCTCCGAACTCTGGACGGCCACAGCACGCAACCTCGGGGTGACGCTCCACCGAACCATGGCGTACCACCCGCAGGCCAACGGGCTGTGTGAACACTTCCACAGGTCACTCAAGGCCTCACTCCGCGCCAGCCTGCAGGAGAGTACCTGGACTGACCGCCTACCGTGGGTGCTACTAGGCCTACGCACCACGGTCAAGGAAGACCTCCAGTCCTCAGCAGCGGAGTTAGTCTACGGACAACCGCTGCGCGTACCAGGCGAATTCCTCCCGGAGGCTACCACGCCTTGGTCGGCCGAACAGCAGCGGCTCAACTCTTTCTCTTCCGCTCAACAGTTCGCCCCACTTCCGGTCAAACGACACGGCGAACTCGCACCTCACGTCCCACCAAACTTACAGCAGGCACGCTTCGTCTTCGTGCGACACGACGCGCACCACGGACCCCTGCGACCCCCGTACGATGGACCGTACGAGGTACTACAAACCGGGGACAAGGTCTTCAAGCTGCGACTCGGCGACAGGGTCGAAACAGTCTCCATCGACCGACTCAAACCAGCACACACAGAACCAGGGGAACAGGTCCCCGTGGCCCGACCTCCAACTAGAGGCCGTCCCGCCAGCAAGCCAGCACAGCCGGCGGCGAACCGCCCGGCCCCACCAACTAGACCGGCGGCCACTCAGAGCCGCTCCGGCAGAACCATTAGACCACCGTCACGACTCGTCCACTCCTCCTAAGCAGATTCTGGGGGGAGCTCTGTGGCGACACGCCACCATTGGACATAATCCGCTCACGGCGGCACGGACAGTTTACGCAGGCGCACTGCCGGCAGCAGCCGCCCCCAGCCGGGGGCCCTTTCCTCCGGCAACTTGTTTCCCGCAGGGACAGGCTGCCGGGAGCACTTCCTGTCTGGGGAGTATTTAAGTGGTTGCGCGGGCTTTTCAAGCTCTCTTTTTGCCATGATGTAAAGTAAAGCAGTTGTGTTCCATCAACTCTGGTCTCGACTCCCACGTTTGCTGCGGTATCTCAACACCACTCCCTTAACGTTCAACTGGTGCGTGACCACAAGAAGGAAATTTTGCATGTTTGTGCCAAGTACCCTGGCAGTTGCCATGACTCCTTCATACTGCACCAGTCTAGTATGCCTCCGCTATTCAGTCTGCCAGACCAACTTAACAGATGGCTACTTGGAGACAAGGGCTATCCCCTGAGGACGTGGCTAATGACGCCATTGAGGACATCATCCAACAAAGCTGAGGAGAGCTACAACTCCAGCCAGGGTCAAGGATGTCACTGAGCGGCTGCAGGGCATTCTGGAGGGGGAGGGCGAACAGCCAGAGGTCGTGGTCCACATTGGTACCAACGACATAGGTAAAAAGAGGGATGAGGTCCTGCAGCAAGAATTTAGGGAGCTAGGTAGAAGATTAAAGAGCAGGACCTCAAAGGTTGTAATCTCTGGATTACTCCCGGTGCCACGTGCTAGTGAGTATAGGAATAGGAAGATAGAACAGATGAATGCGTGGCTAAAGGGATGGTGCAGGAGGGAGGGCTTTAGTTTCCTGGATCACTGGGTCTGCTTCTGGGAAAGGTGGGACTTGTACAAGTCGGACGGTTTACACCTGAACCAGAGGGGGACCAATATCCTTGCGGGGAGGTTTGCTAGCACTGCTGGGGGGGGTTTAAACTAACTTGGCAGGGGGATGGGATACAGAGTGGAGCTATAGTAGGGGGTGATTTACAGCCAAATACGGAGGAAAAAACAAGTCAGCTGGGAAGGCAGAGCAAATATGTGAAGGCAAAAGGGAATATGGCAAGGCTGGAAGGCATTTATTTTAATGCAAGGAGTCTTGCAAATAAGGTGGATGAACTGAAGTTGTTGTTGAACACATGGGAGTACGATATTGTTGCTATCACGGAGACATGGTTGAGGGAGGGTCAGGACTGGCAGCTCAATATTCCGGGGTATAGAATCTTCAGGCGAGACAGAGGGGGGTGTAAAAGGGGAGGGGGTGTTGCAGTATTAATTAAGGAGTCAATTACTGCTGTAAGGAGGGATGATATATTAGCGGGTTCCTCCAATGAGGCCATATGGGTAGAACTTAAAAACAAAAAGGGGGCAAGCACTTTGCTGGGAGTGTACTATAGGCCCCCAAACAGTCAGGGGGAGATAGAGGAACAGATATGTAGGCAAATCTCAGAGAAGTGCGAAAATAATAGGGTAATAATAGTGGGGGATTTCAACTTCCCCAATATTAATTGGGATAGTCAGAGTGTGAAAGGCTTAGAGGGTGCAGAATTCTTAAAGTGCATCCAGGAGAGCTTTTTGAGCCAACATGTAGAAAGTCCTACAAGAGAAGGGGCGGTACTGGACCTAATTCTAGGGAATGTAGCCGGGCAAGTGGTGGAAGTGTCAGTAGGAGAGCATTTTGGCGACAGTGACCATAATTCGGTGAGATTTAAGGTGGTCATGGAAAAAGACAAAGACGGCCCGGAAATAAGGGTTCTAAATTGGGGGAAGGCCGATTTTAATATGATAAGGCAGGATCTGGCCAAAGTGGACTGGGAGCAGCTACTAATAGGAAAATCCACATCAAAGCAGTGGGAGACTTTCAGAAGGGAAATAGAGAGAGTACAACGCCAACATGTTCCCATAAAGGTCAAGGGTGGGACCAACAAGCAAAGGGAACCTTGGATGACAAGGGATATACAAAAATGCATTAGGAAAAAAAGGGGGGCTTTTGGCAGTTACAAAAGACTAAAGACGGAGGAAGCCCTAGAGGAGTATAAAAAGTGCAGGGGCATACTTAAAAAAGAAATTAGGAGAGCGAGGAGGGGCCATGAAATAACACTGGCGAGCAAAATAAAGGAAAATCCTAAGATGTTTTATAAGTATATTAAGGGCAAGAGGATAACCAGGGAAAGGGTAGGGCCCATTAGGGACCAAAGTGGCAATCTGTGTGTAGAGCCAGATGATGTAGGCGGGGTTTTAAATGAATTTTTTGCATCTGTGTTCACTATGGAGAAAGACGATGTAGACATAGAAATCGGGCAAGGGGACTGTGATATACTTGAACATATTAGCATCGAGAGGGAGAAGGTACTAGCGGTTTTAGCAGGCCAAAAAGTGGATAAATCCCCAGGCCCGGACGAGATGTATCCCAGGCTGCTGTGTGAGGCAAAGGAGGAGATTGCAGGGGCTCTGACACAAATTTTCAGAACCTCTCTGGCCACAGGGGATGTACCAGAGGACTGGAGAACAGCTAACGTAGTACCATTATTCAAGAAGGGTAGCAGGGATAAACCAGGGAATTACAGGCCAGCGAGCCTAACATCTGTGGTAGGGAAATTATTGGAAAAAATTCTGAGGGACAAAATTAGTCTCCACTTGGAGAGGCAAGGATTAATCGGGGATAGTCAGCATGGCTTTGTCAAGGGTAAATCATGTCTGACCAATCTGATTGAATTTTTTGAGGGGGTGACTAGGTGTGTGGATGAGGGAAATGCTGTGGATGTGGTATACATGGACTTCAGTAAGGCTTTTGACAAAGTCCCGCATAGGAGACTGGTCAAGAAAGTAAGAGCCCATGGGATCCAGGGTGCCTTGGCACGTTGGATCCTAAACTGGCTGAGTGGCAGGAGGCAGAGGGTGATGGTCGAAGGTGGCTTTTGTGACTGGAAGCCTGTGTCCAGTGGGGTACCTCAGGGATCGGTGCTGGGTCCCTTACTGTTTGTGATCTACATAAATGATTTGGATGAGAATGTAAAAGGTATGATCAGTAAGTTCGCAGATGACACGAAAATTGGTGGGGTGGTAAATTGCGAGGGGGAAAGCCTCAGGCTACAGGACGATATAAACGGGTTGGTCAGATGGGCGGAAAAGTGGCAAATGGAATTTAACCCTGAAAAGTACGAGGTGATGCATTTTGGATGGACAAATAAGGCAAGGGAATACACAATGAGTGGTAGGACCCTAGGAAGTACAGAGGGTCAGAGGGACCTTGGTGTACATGTACATAGATCCCTGAAGGCAGCGGCACAGGTAGATAAGGTGGTTAAAAAGGCATATGGGATACTTGCCTTCATTAGCCGAGGCATAGAATATAAGAGCAGGGAGGTTATGATGGAGCTGTACAAAATGCTGGTAAGGCCACAGCTGGAGTACTGTGTGCAGTTCTGGTCACCTCACTATAGGAAGGATGTGATTGCTTTGGAGAGGGTGCAGAGAAGATTCACCAGGATGTTACCTGGGATGGAACGCCTCAGCTATGAAGAAAGACTAAACAGGCTGGGGTTGTTTTCCTTGGAGCAAAGAAGGCTGAGGGGGGACCTGATTGAGGTGTACAAAATAATGAGGGGCATAGATAGGGTAGATAAAGAGGAACTTTTCCCCTTAGTAGGGGGGTCAATAACAAGGGGGCATAGATTCAAGGTAAGGGGCAGGCGGTTTAGAGGGGATTTGAGGAGGAACTTTTTCACCCAGAGGGTGGTTGGAGTCTGGAACTCACTGCCTGAAAGGGTGGTAGAGGCAGGAACCCTCACAACATTCAAGAAGCATTTGGATGAGCACTTGAAATGCCATTGCATACAAGGCTATAGACCAAATGCTGGAAAATGGGATTAGATTGGACAGGGCTTGATGGACGGCGCAGACACGATGGGCCGAAGGGCCTCTTTCTGTGCTGTATAACTCTATGACTCTATGACATGTCCACCAGAGCCATAATCGAGCAAACCATCAGTTTGCTGAAGATGCGCTTCAGATGCCTGGATAAATCAGGTGGAGCCCTAGAGTACTCAGCAGCCAGGGTCTCCAGAATCGTCGTGGTTTGCTGTGCACTTCACAACATGGCACAGCGTTGTGGCTTGCAGATTCCTGAGGACCAAGTGGCTCCTCAGAGGAGGAGGAGGGCGAAAATGAACATCCTGCAGAGGCCCATCAACCAGCGGCAGCAGTACGCGAAAATATAGCTGCCTGGGATGCAAGGAACGCACTCATCTTGGCCAGATTTGCTTAGCCTAGCCACTCAAGCACTTTTGCCTCGCATCTTCTTACTTGAGCATCGACAATGGCCACAAACCAGCTGATTCCTAGCAATCTGACCACCATACTGACAATTGTAAGTAATCCTAAGCCATCAATGTGGAAGTCCCATTTGCAAAATGACACACGCCACAATTACAGCAGTAGCCATCAGATTTTTTATGTACGTGATTCATATGATGGCTTTTACACATAAAACATCAAATTTCACCCAAGTGACTGCCCTTGTGACCTGTGCAGTATCTTTCTCTTATGCGTGCTCGTGTCGGGAGCGGTGAGAGCGGAGTTTCAGTGAGTATTTAAACTCACTTTCGCGGACTTTTTTTCACAGGCCAGTGTTGGGAGCGGTGAGAACGGAGTTTCAGTAAGTATTTAAACTCACTTCACGGGCTTTTTTCACAGGCCATTGTCGGAAGCGGTGAGAGCGGAGTTTCAGTGAGTATTTAAACTCACTTTCGCGGGCTTTTTTTCACAGGCCAGTGTCGGAAGCGGTGAGAGCGGAGTTTCAGTGAGTATTTAAACTCACTTTCGCGGGATTTTTTCACAGGCCATTGTCGGGAGCGGTGAGAGCGGAGTTTCAGTGAGTACTTAAACTCACTTTCGCGGGATTTTTTCACAGGCCATTGTCGGGAGCGGAGTTTCAGTGAGTATTTAAACTCACTTTCGCGGGCTTTTTTTCACAGGCCATTGTCGGGAGCGGTGAGAGCAGAGTTTCAGTGAGTATTTAAACTCACTTTCGCGGGCTTTTTTCACAGGCCAGTGTTGGGAGCGGTGAGAGCGGAGTTTCAGTGAGTACTTAAACTCACTTTCGCGGGATTTTTTCACAGGCCATTGTCGGGAGCGGAGTTTCAGTGAGTATTTAAACTCACTTTCGCGGGCTTTTTTTCACAGGCCATTGTCGGGAGCGGTGAGAGCAGAGTTTCAGTGAGTATTTAAACTCACTTTCGCGGGCTTTTTTCACAGGCCAGTGTTGGGAGCGGTGAGAGCGGAGTTTCAGTGAGTATTTAAACTCACTTTTGCGGGCTTTTTTTCACAGGCCATTGTCTGGAGCAGTGAGAGCGGAGGCTCAGTGAGTATTTAAACTCACTTTTGCTGGCTTTTTTTCACAGGCTTACCAATCTCACAGACCGGCGGCGGCGTTCCAAAGCCACGTCAAGATTCAAAATGTGATGCGGGCAGGAGGAAGCAGCTGATTGGGTGAGTATGGCCAGTAGTATTTATACTACTCTATAGTTTGACAGTTAAGGTTCATAGTTTATAAAGTTTAGAAGGTCTTAATTTTGTGGCTATAGTTTCTAAGGTCTCTGTTGTGTAGCGGGGAGTGCTAGGAAACGAGGGCCGTTGAGTATATCATTTAATAGTAGTATAATTGGTGGTATTGATTTAATTTAAATTAATTAAAGGGTAAGTCATGGCCGCAAAGTTCGGCCCCGTGGCATGCTCCTCCTACACTATGTCGGAAATCAGGGACACTTCCTGTGTCCCTGACAACCATGTGTGCGGGAAGTGTATCCAGCTGCAGCTACTGGCAGACCGCATTGCGGCGCTGGAGCTGCGAATGGATACATACTGGAGCATTCGCGATGCTGAAGACGTCGTGGAAATCACGTTTAATCAGTTGGTCACACCACAGGTAAAGGCTGCACAGACAGGAAGGGAATGGGTGACCACGAGGCAGTGTAGTAGGTGCAGGCAGGTAGTGCAGGGGTCCCCTGTGGCCATCCCCCTCTCAAACAGATATACCGCTTTGGATATTGTTGGGGGGGATGGCTTATCGGGGGAAGGCAGCAGCAACCAACTTCCTGGCACCATGGGTGGTTCTGCTGCACAGGACGGGAGGAAAAAGAGTGGGAGAGCTATAGTGATAGGGGATTCTATTGTAAGGGGAATAGATAGGCATTTCTGCAGCTGCAAATGAGACTCCAAGATGATATGTTACCTCCCTGGTGCAAGGGTCAAGGATGTCTTGGAGCGGCTGCAGGGCATTCTGGAGGGGGAGGGTTAACAGCCAGTTGCCATGGTGCATATAAGTACCAACGTTATAGGTAAAAAACAGGATGAGGTCCTAAAAGCTGAATATAGGGAGTTAGGAGGTAAATTAAAAAATAGGACCTCAAAGGTAGTAATCTCAGGATTGCTACCAGTGCCAAGTGCTAGTCAGAGTAGAAATAGAAGGATATTTCAGATGAATACGTGGCTAGAAGAATGGTGCAAGGGGGAAGGATTCAAATTCCTGGGACATTGGAACCGGTTCTGGGGGAGGTGGGACCAGTACAAACTGGACAGTTTGCACCTGGGCAGGACCGGGACCAATGTCCTAGGGGGAGTGTTTACTAGTGCTGTTGGGGAGGGTTTGAACTAAAATGTCAGGGGTTGGGAACCTGTGCAGGGAGACAGAGGAAAGGGAAGCAAGGATAGAAGCAAAAGACAGGAAGGAGAAAAGCAAAAGTGGAAGTCAGAAATCAAGGGTGTAAATCAAACATGGCCGCAGTAAACAATAATTCTAAAAGGTCTAAGAGTGTTAAAGAAACAAGCCTGAAGGCTTTGTGTCTTAATGCGAGGAGCATTCGTAATAAGGTGGATAAATTAGCTGCGCAAATAGATGTAAACAGGTATGATATAATTGGGATTACGGAGACATGGCTCCAGGGTAACCAAGGCTGGGAATTCAACATCTAGGGGTATTCAATATTCAGGAAGGACAGGCAAAAAGGAAAAGGCGGAGGGGTAGCATTGCTGGTTAAAGAGGAGATTAACACAATAGTAAGGAAGGATATTAGCTCTGATGATGTGGGATCTGTATGGGTAGAGCTGAGAAATACCAAGAGGCAGAAAATGTTAGTGCTGAGGTTGGGGATGGCATTAAACGGGAAATTAGAGATGCATGCAATAAGGGCACAGCAGTTATCATGGGTGACTTTACTCTACATATAGATTGGTCTAACCAAATTAGTAACAAGGAGGAATTCCCAGAGTGTATACGGGATGGTTTCCTGGACCAATATGTCGAGGAACCAACTAGAGATCAGGCCATCTTAGACTGGGTATTATGTAATGAGAAAGGATTAATTAGCAATCTTGTTGTGCGAGGCCCCTTGGGGAGGAGCAATAATATGATAGAATTCTCCGTTAAGATGGGGAGTGGAGTATTTGACTCAGAGACTAGGGTCCTGAATTTAAATAAAGGAAACTACGATGGTCTGAAGCACAAGTTGGGTAGGATTGATTGGGGAATGTTACTCAAAGGGTTGACGGTGGATAGGCAATGGCAAACATTTAAAGATCGCATGGATGAACTACAGAATTTGTTCATCCCTGTTTGGCATAAAAATAAAACAAAAAAGGTGACTCAACATTGGCTAACAAGGGAAATTAGGGATAGCATAAGATCCAAGGAGAGGACATATAAACCTGAGAATTGGGAGCAGTTTAGGATTCAGCAAAGGAGGACAAAGGGATTAATTAAGAGGAGGAAAATAGAGTATGAGAGTAAGCTTGCAGGGAACATAAAAACTGACTGTAAAAGCTTCTATAGATATGTGAAGAGAAAAAGATTGGTAAAGTCAAGCGTAGGTCCCTTGCAGTCAGCATCAGGGCAATTTATAATGGGGAACAAAGACATGGCAGACCAATTAAATACATACTTTGGTTCTGTCTTCACAAAGGAGGACACAAATAAACTCCCAGAGATGTCGGGAAACATAGGGTCTAATGAGAGGGAGCAACTGAATGAAATCAGTATTTGTAGGGAAATGGTGTTTGGGGAATTGACGTGATTGAAGGCCGATAAATCCCCAGGGCCTGATAATCTACATTCTAGGGTACTTAAGGAAGTGGCCCTAGAAATAGTAGATGCATTGCTGGTCATCTTCCAAAATTCTATCGACTCTGGAACAGTTCCCATGGATTGGAGGGTAGCTAATTTAACCCCACTATTTAAAAATGGTGGTAGAGAAAAAACAGGGAATTATAGGGGGAGAAATTCGGTATCGCCCCATTTGGGGCGCAATTATCGGCCGGGCGCAAAGTTTAGTGCCCGGCGCAAATTATTGCCACCTACTGCTAAATTGGTCTCTTTCGCCCCTGGAGGTGATTGCAGCGCTAAATCAGGCGCTGCACGACTCTCTTAAGGCGCTAAGCCGGAGGAGCGAGGCGCTACCTCAGAGGGCGGGTGCAACGCAGGTGCTGTCAGATAGCGATTGCACACAGACACGCTGGCGCCGGTCAGCTCTTAAAGGGGAGGGTCGATCTTGAATTGCAGCCACACCCTGCGCATCGGAGCCCTGAATCTCGGCCTGGACAGACCTGTTGCCAAATCCTGAAGCCAAGGACCATGGAGAGGGCCAGGGAGCGAGCGCAGTGCTTCAGCGAGGGGGCCTTGGAAGCTCTGGTTGGTGCGGTGGAGCGCAGGCGATCTCTCCTGTACCCGGAGAGTGGCAGGAGGCCTCTGCCCAGCGAGTACCGAAAAGCTTGGAGGGAGGTGGCTTACAGAGTGACCTCCAGCAGTATGGTGCCTAGGACCCCTGTGCAATGCAGGAAGAAGTTCAACGACCTCACTCGGGTCATCAGGGTGAGTGCCTTTTTCAGAAACCTCTTCATCCCACCATCTCGACCTCGCTTTATGGCCAAAGGGTCTTGACAGCCCCAATGCCCAGCACTCATTCAACACCTATGGCCCTTTCAGGAAACTCACATGCACATTCAGCACTTTGCATACAGTAAGGGCTATTCGACCATGGGAGGCATTTCAGCAAAGAGCATGGCTGCACACAGTAAGGGCTATTCGAGCATGGGAGGCATTTCAGCCAGGATCATGGCTGCATACAGTAAGGGCTATTCTACCATGGGAGGCATTTCAGCAAAGAGCATGGCTGCACACAGTAAGGGCTATTCGACCATGGGAGGCATTTCAGCCAAGATCATAGCTGCATCTTTACTCAGACCTCGTCCTTTTTCTTGCAGGGCAAGCTGGCGCATAATAGGAGACAGCAGCAATGGACCGGGGGAGGCCTGCCTCACCTTCAAGCCTTAACCGATCTGGAGCAGCGAGTCCACCGGATTGTGGCAAGCCGAATGCTTGGCCCTGTCGCCACTGGAGACGCCGACCCCGTTATGGACAGCAATGGTAAGGTCATCACCTTTTTGACCTCTCTCCTTCCACTTGTTCCTCACAACAGCATCCTTTGACACTTTCGATCCAAATCAGTACATCGCTGCACTCAAGCCTCCCTTGCTGCCACCCTGTCCTCACACTAAAGCCACTCTTGTACCTCCCTGCTTTCAGATGCTGATTCGCCAGGTGAAGAGGCGGGCCCTCAAGCTGCCACTGGGCGTGAATCTGAAGGCGACGAGGAGGAGGAAGCCGGACCATCAGCGCCACCCTCAAGCGAGGCAGCCCATAGCCATACTGGGGACACGCCTTCCCTGGAGGGGAGCAAGGGGGAATGGTCTGAGGAGGGTGAAGTTCCAGGACCCAGCTGGCTGCAGCAACGCGAGGGGGGTAGCGAAGCTTGGGGGCCTTCTCCCCGGAGGGAGAGTATGGCCTTGAGTCCTGCTGCAGTGAGCGCAGACGAGGTGCGGGTCCTCGCTGAAATGAGCGCCCAGGCGGAGCAAAGGCACACTGAGCTCATGGCTGCAGTGGCAAGGATGCCCGAATCCATTGAGTCACTGGCAAGTAGTGTCCAGGACTTTGGTGCAACACAGGCGTCTGCCACGCAAACGCTAAGTGCTGCAATGCAGTCAGTGGCTGGTCTCATGCAGACGCAGATTGAGGCCACGCAAGCACTAACTGCTGCCACCCTCGCTGGATCGGGCAGGTTTCCCCGGGGCCCTCCCCGCACCGCAGCAGGCCAACAATCTGTGCTCCAGCAGATTGCTCCGCATGCTGAAGTGCTGCCCCGTGGGAGTGCCAGTGTGTCGGTCGAGCAGGGAGTTGCTGTCCTCTCTCAGGATGACAGCAATCCTGCTGCCAGCACTGTCACTTCTCCACTGCAGTGGCCACCACCTGTAGGACAGACTGCTGCCGCTCATGCGGAGTTGGAGCAGTCAGCAGCCGGGCCCTCCAGGCCCAGAGCTGGTCCAGGCTGTCCCTCAAGGGCATCTGCAGTCTCAGTTTTTGACACTCAGCAGCCTTCCCCCAGCCTTGCTACAGCCACTGGGGTCCCAGTGCGGAGGAGCTGCAGGGTGGGAAGGGGGCAATATCGCAAGGGAAGCAGATCACCTTCGAAGGGCAAAAAGTAGGAGGTGTGGCAAAATGTTGTTCCTTGTTTTATTGAAGGCCGAGGATTGTGGTCATATTTTTGTTACTGATTTGGACATTGTCTCCAGGTTGTGGGAGCCAGTTATGTGATTGACTGTTTCTTTGTGTGTTTCTTTCCATTACTTTGTCATGCGGGAAGGATACACAGTTTGGTAAATAAAGAAGTGTCTTTATTCAAAATGTGCATGTTTGCTCTTTGCACTCATTGTTGCCTTGACCGGCTTAGGGGTTGCGGCGTGGTTCCATTCAGGTTCTTTGACTGGCAGAAGCCATTCCCTCAGAGGGGGCCTAGAAGCGACTTGTTATAAGCCTTTGGCGGACAGCCCTTGCACTTTGTTGTTGTTGTTCCTCCTCCTCCTCCTCCTCCTCTTCCTCTTCCTCCTCTTCCCCTTCCTCCTCTTCCTCCTCCTCTTCCTCTTCTTCCTCCTCTTCCTCTTCTTCCTCTTCTCCTTCCTCTTCCTCCTCTTCCTCCTCCTCCTGGTGCTCCAATGTCTGGTGGCATTGGCTGGGTCCTGAGGATTGCCTGGTTATGCAGCATGCAGCACGAAGTGGGAGACTCGCTCCTCCTCCAGAGTGGTCCAGACAGCGGAACCGTTGCTTGAGCACGCCAGTTGTGTGCTCAACGATGTTCTTGGTAGCTTGATGGCTCTCATTGTATCGTTCTTCAGCAGGGGCGCTGGGTGAATGGAGCGGGGTCATCAGCCAGGTGCACAGAGCATAGCCCTTGTCCCCGAGAAGCCAGCCTCCTGGGTGAAGCGGGGCCTCGAAAAGGTCTGCCACAGAAGTCTGCGCAGGATGAAGGCATCGTGGCTGCTGCCTGGAAAGTGGGCATTGACAGCGAGTATCAGCTGTCTGTGGTCACAGACGAACTGGACGTTCAAGGAATGGAAGCCCTTTCGGTTGCGGAAATCCTCGGCATTCTCTTGCGGCGCCCGCAAAGCCACATGGGTGCAGTCAATTGCGCCCTGCACCATGGGGAAGCCCACTATTCTTGCAAAGCCCGCTGCGCGTTCTTGCTGCTTGTCCGGGGTCATGGGGAAAGAGATGTACTCTCGTCTCCTTTTAAAGAGGGCATTTGTGACTTGACGGATGCAGCAATGCACCGCAAACTGGGAGATATTGGTGATGTCCCCAGTAGCAGATTGAAAGGAGCTGGTGGCATAAAAGTTGAGAGCCACTGTTATCTTCACTGCCACCGACAGAGACGTCCTGCTCCTCAGTTGAGGCTGCCGATCTGGCTGAAGCAGGTGGCAGAGCTCAGTGACCACGTCCTTGCTGAATCGCAGCCTTCGCAAACACTGCTCCTCAGACATATTGATCTATGAGAACTGTTGGCGAAAAACCCTGGGAGGGTAAGGTCTCCTGTACCGACGCCTGTTGGCCCAACTCCGTCTGAAACATAGAAACATAGAAGATAGGAGCAGGAGTAGGCCATTCGGCCCTTCGAGCCTGCTCCGCCATTCAATGTGATCATGGCTGATCATCCAAATTCAGCGGAGCAAAGGCACACTGAGCTCATGGCTGCAGTGGCAAGGATGCCCGAATCCATTGAGTCACTGGCAAGTAGTGTCCCCTGGTGCAGAGAAGATTCACCAGGATGTTACCTGGGATGGAGCGCCTCAGCTATGAAGAGAGGCTGGACAGGCTGGAGTTGTTTTCCTTGGAGCAGAGAAGGCTGAGGGGGGACCTGATTGAGGTGTACAAAATAATGAGGGGCATAGATAGGGTCGATAAAGAGGAACTTTTCCCCTTAGTGGGGGGGTCAATAACAAGGGGGCATAGATTCAGGGTAAGGGGCAGGAGATTTAGAGGGGATTTGAGGAGGAACTTTTTCACCCAGAGGGTGGTTGGAATGTGGAACTCAATGCCTGAAAGGGTGGTGGAGGCAGGAACCCTCACAACATTCAAGAAGCATTTGGATGAGCACTTGAAATGCCATTGCATACAAGGCTATGGACCAAATGCTGGAAAATGGGATTAGACTGGACAGGGATGGATGGGAGGCGCAGACACGATGGGCCGAAGGGCCTCTTTCAGTGCTGTAAAACTCTATGACTCTATGAGTACCCTGTCAATGCCTTTTCCCCATATCCCTTGATCCCTTTAGCCTCAAGAAATATATCCAACTCTTTCTTGAATATATTTAATGAACTAGCCTCCACCGCCCTCTGTGGCAGAGAATTCCACAGGTTCACCACTCTCTGGGTGAAGAAATTCCTCCTCATTTCAGTCCTAAATGGCTTACCCCTTATCCTTAGACTATGACCCCTGGTTCTGGACTCCCCGGCCATCAGAAACATCCTTCCTGCATCTAGTCTGTCCAGACCTGACAGAATTTTATAGGTTTCGATGAGATCCCCTCTCAATCTTCTAGACTCCAGTGAGTATAAGCCCAATCGACACAATCTCTCCTCATACGTCATTCCTGCCATCCCAGGTATCAGCCTGGTGAATCTTCGCTGCACTCCCTCCATGGCAAGAACGTCCTTCCTCAGGTAAGGTGACCAAAATTGCACACAATACTCAAGGTGCGGTCTCACCAAGGCCCTGTACAACTGTAGCAAGACATCCTTGTTCCTGTACTCGAACCCTCTTGCTACGAAGGCCAACATACCATTTACCTTCTTAACCGCCTGCTGCACCTGCATGCTTACCTTCAGCGACTGGTGCACAAGGACGCCCAGGTCTCTTTGCACTTCCCCTTCTCCCAAGCTATTGCCATTCAAATAATAATCTGCCTTCCTGTTTTTGCCACCAAAGTGGATAACCTCACATTTATCCACATTATAGTGCATTTGCCATGTTTCTGCCCAATCACCCAACCTGTCCAAATCGTACTGGAGTTTCCTGACATCCTCCTCGCAGCTTACCCTCCCGCCCAGCTTTGTGTCGTCTGCAAATTTGGAGATATTACATCCAATTCCCTCGTCCAGATCATTAATATATATTGTGAACAGCTGGGGTCCTAGGACCGATCCTTGCGGTACCCCACTAGTCACTGCCTGCCACTCGGAAAATGACCCGTTTATTCCAACTCTTTGCCTTCTGTCCGCCAACCAGTTCTCTATCCAAGACAGTACCTTGCCCCCAATCCCATGTGCCTTAATTTTGCACGCTAATCTCTTGTGTGGGACCTTATCGAAAGCCTTCTGAAAGTCCAAATACACCACATCCACTGGTTCTCCCCTATCTATTTTACCAGTTACATCCTCAAAAAATTCCAGTAGATTAGTCAAGCATGATTTACCTTTTGTAAATCCATGTTGACTTTGTCCGATCCTGTCACTGCTTTCCAAGTGCTGTGCTATTACATCTTTTATAATAGACTCTAGCATTTTCCCCACTACCGATGTCAGGCTTACCGGCCTATAGTTCCCCGCTTTTTCTCTACCACCTTTTTTGAATAGTGGGGTGACATTAGCTACCCTCCAATCCATGGGTACCGTTCCAGAGTCTATCGAGTTCTGGAAGATGACCAGTAATGCATTTACTATCTCTAGGGCCACTTCCTTAAGTACCCTGGGATGTAGACCATCAGGCCCTGGGGATTTATCGGCCTTTAGTCCCATCAATTTTCCTAACACCATTTCCCTACAAATACTGATTTCTTTCAGTTCCACCCTTTCATGAGGCCCTATGTTTCCCGGCATCTCTGGGAGGTTATTTGTGTCCTCCTTTGTGAAGACAGAACCAAAGTATGAATTTAGTTGGTCAGCCATTTCTTTGTTTCCCATTATAAATTCCCCTGATTCTGACTATAAGGGACCTACGCTTGACTTCACCAATCTTTTTCTCTTCACATATCTATAAAAGCTTTTACAGTCAGTTTTTATGTTCCCTGGTGGCTTACTCTCATATTCTATTTTCCCTTTCTTAATTAATCCCTTTGTCCTCCTTTGTTGAATCCTAAACTGCTCCCAATCCTCAGGATTATTGCTTTTTCTGGCCAATTTATATGTCGTCTCTTTGGATCTTATGCTATCCCTAATTTCCCTTGTTAGCCACGGTTGAGTCACCTTTTTTGTTTTATTTTTATGCCAAACTGGGATGAACAAATTCTGTAGCTCATCCATTCAGTCTTTGAATGTTTGCCATTGCCTATCCACCGTCAACCCTTTGAGTGCCATTCCCCAATCAATCCTACCCAACTCGCTCCTCGGGCCATCGTAGTTTCCTTTATTTAAATTGAGGACCCTAGTCTCTGAGTCAACTACTTCATTCTCCATCTTAATGAAGAATTCGATCATATTATGATCGCTCCGACCAAAGGGGCCTCGTACAACAAGATTGCTAATTAATCCTTTCTCGTTACATAATACCCAGTCTAAGATGGCCTGATCTCTGGTTGGTTCCTCGACATATTGGTCCAGGAAACCATCCCGTAAACACTCCAGGAATTCCTCCTCCACAGTATTGTTACTAATTTGGTTGGCCCAATCTATACGTAGATTAAAGTCACCCATGATGACTGCTGTGCCCTTATTGCACGCTTCTTTAATTTCCCTTTTAATGCCATCCCCAACCTCCACCTTACTGTTTGGAGGTCTATATACCACTCCCACTAATGTTTTTTTCCCCTTAGTATTTCTCAATTCTACCCATACAGATTCCACATCATCAGAGCTAATATCCTTCATTACAATTGTATTAATCCCTTCTTTAACCAGTAATGCTACCCCACCTCCCTTTCCTTTTTGCCTATCTTTCCTGAATATCGAATACCCCTGGATGTTGAGTTCCCAGTCTTAGCCATCCTTGAGCCACGTTTCTGTAATCCCAACCAAATTGTATTCGTTTACCTCTATTTGCGCAGCCAATTCATCCACCTTATTACAAATGCTCCTCGCATTAAGACACAAAGCCTTCAGGCTTGTTTTTTTAACACTCTTAGACCTATTAGAATTATTATTTACTGTGGCCACGTTTGATTTAAACCGTTGATTTCTCTGACTGCCACTTTTGTTTTTCTCCTTCCTATCTTTTGCTTTTATCCCTGTTTTCCTTTCCTCTGTCTCCCTGCTCAGGTTCCCAACCCCCTGCCATTTTAGTTTAAACCCCCCCGAACAGTGCTAGCAAACCTCCCCGCAAGGATATTTGTCCCGCTCTGGTTCAGGTGCAACCCGTCCGACTTGTACAAGTCCCACCTTTCCCAGAAGCAGGCCCAGTGATCCAGGAAACTAAAGCCCTCCCTCCTGCACCAACTCTTTAGCTACGCATTCATCTGCTCTATCCTCCTATTCCTATACTCACTAGCACGTGGCACAGGGAGTAATCCAGAGATTACAACCTTTGAGGTCCTGCTCTTTAATCTGCTACCTAGCTCCCTAAATTCTTGTTGCAGGACCTCATCCTTCTTCCTACCTATGTCATTGGTCCCAATGTGAACCACGACCTCTGCCTGTTCACCCTCCCCTTTCAGAATGCCCTGCAGCCGTTCAGTGACATCCTTGACCCTGGCACCAGGGAGGCAACAAACCATCCTGGAGTCACATCTACGGCCACAGAACCGTCTATCTGTTCCCCTTACGATAGAATCCCCTACCACTACTGCTCTCCCACTCTTTTTCCTCCCTTCCTGAGCAGCAGCAACACCCCCGGCGCCAGGAAGTTGGCTGCTGCTGCTTTCCCCTGGTGAGTCATCCCCCTCAACAGTATCCAAATTGGTATACCTGTTTGAAAGGGGGACGGCCACAGGGGTCTTCTGCACTACCTGCCTGCTTCTACTGCTCCGCCTGGTGGTCACCCATTTCCCTTCTGCGTGTAATCCACGACCCTCTCAGCATCATGAATGCTCCACAACCCATCCATCCGCAGCGCCAGCGCCTCAATACGGCCCGTTAGTAGCTGCAGCTGGATGCATTTCTGGCACACGTGGTCATCAGGGACACTGGCAGCGTCCCTGAATTCCCACATAGAGCAAGAGGAGCATAACACGGGGCTGGGCTCTCCTGGCATGACTTACCTTTAATTATTTTAAATTAATTCAATACCACCAGTTAAAGATATACTCTAGGGTGCTTATTTACCAACTGTCCCCACTACACCACAGAGACCCAAGAAAATATAAACCGCAGAATTTAAGCTTGTAATAAAAGAAATACTCACCAACCAATCACTTACCTGCTTCCTGGTGATGTCACACTTGGGTTACTTTTTACCTTTCTCCCGGAACCTGGATTGGTCGGGCCTCTGGTGATCCCTTGCAGCTCCGCTGCCTCTCCGGTCTCGGGGCTCTGGGCCTCGCTGCCTCGGGCTGCTCCTTTTATCCTCCGCCGCCTCTGGTGCTCCCTCGCAGCTCCGCTGCCTCTCCGGTCTCGGGGCTCTGGGCCTCGCTGCCTCGGGCCGCTCCTTTTATCCTCCGCCGCCTCTGGTGCTCCCTCGCAGCTCCGCTGCCTCTCCGGTCTCGGGGCTCTGGGCCTCGCTGCCTCGGGCCGCTCCTTTTATCCTCCGCCGCCTCTGGTGATCCCTCGCAAGTCCGCTGCCTCTCCGGTCTCGGGGCTCTGGGCCTCGCTGCCTCGGGCTGCTCCTTTTATCCTCCGCCGCCTCTGGTGATCCCTTGCAGCTACGCTGCCTCTCCGGTCTCGGGGCTCTGGGCCTCGCTGCCTCGGGCCGCTCCTTTTATCCTCCGCCACCTCTGGTGATCCCTTGCAGCTCCGCTGCCTCTCCGGTCTCGGGGCTCTGGGCCTCGCTGCCTTGGGCCGCTCCTTTTATCCTCCGCCGCCTCTGGTGATCCCTTGCAGCTTCGCTGCCTCTCCGGTCTCGGGGCTCTGGGCCTCGCTGCCTCGGGCTGCTCCTTTTATCCTCCGCCGCCTCTGGTGATCCCTTGCAGGTCCGCTGCCTCTCCGGTCTCGGGACTCTGGGCCTCGCTGCCTCGGGCTGCTCCTTTTATCCTCCGCCGCCTCTGGTGATCCCTTGCAGCTCCGCTGCCTCTCCGGTCTCGGGGCTCTGGGCCTCGCTGCCTCGGGCTGCTCCTTTTATCCTCCGCTGCCTCTGGTGATCCCTTGCAGCTCCGCTGCCTCTCCGGTCTCGGGGCTCTGGGCCTCGCTGCCTCGGGCTGCTCCTTTTATCCTCCGCCGCCTCTGGTGATCCCTTGCAGCTCCGCTGCCTCTCCGGTCTCGGGGCCATGATTGCCACTCTCTCTCTGCGTCTCTGTGCCCTCTCAATGTGATGGAGAAGCACGATGTTCCCATCCATTGCAGCCCCCATAGTATGTGGACAATCAAAGTTATGCCGGTGAAAAAGCAAAGCAACTACAAGGTTATGGTCAGAAGCCAAAACTACCCCAGACAGCGTTGACTCAATGCAGAAGTCTCTCTTTCTCCCTTTGTCTCTCTGCAAATCTCTCTTTCTCTCTTAGAACGAGTGGTCCAAAAATGGCTACCACACAGAAACCAGGAAGAGCCCCCTTTAAATAGCACACCCCCAGCCCCACAGCGACTGGGAAGCATTCCAGTCAACCTGTCGTTGGTAGCGACAGGCGGAAAGGAGGGGGGCGCCACTGAATTTCCAGTCCGGGGCGCACCAAGGGCGTTGCACTCTTGAATGACGTCAAGATCTGCGTGCGCAGGAGAGCTGGCGGTATGGTTTAGCGCCGCCGCTAAATGTCAGCTCAATTTCGCGAGAGGCGCAGGTATCGCCACGCCCGGGCGCTAGTTGGTTAGCGCCCCACTTATCGCCCTCTTAAGGTGCTAACGGGTGGCGCTAACAACTGAATTTCTCCCCCATAGACCGGTAAGCCTGACATCGGTAGTGGGGAAAATGCTTGAGGCCATTATAAAAGATGTAATAGCAGAGCACTTGGAAAACCATGACAGGATCGGACAAAGTCAACATGATTTACAAAATGTAAATCATGCTTGACTAATCTACTGGAATTTTTTGAGGATGTAACTGATAAGGGAAAACCAGTGTATGTGGTGTATTTGGACTTTCAGAAGGCTTTCGATAAGGTCCCGCATAAGAGACTAGCGTGCAAATTTAAAGCACGTGGGATTGGGGGTAAGGTACTGACTTGGATAGAAAACTGGTTGGCAGACAGGAAGCAAAGAAACGAGTCTTTTTCCGAGTGGAAGTCAGTGCTGGCTGTCGAAGCCTGGGTCTGTACATTGTCAATGGTAGGTTATTGGGAGACTTCCTAGGAAGATCCACCTATTGCTCACCTCTTGGCTTCAGCACCGTAGACTATATGATTACAGATCTAGACCCATCCTCTTTCAGAACATTCACAGTCAAACTACAAACAACACTGTCAGACCACAGTCAAATTACTGCATATCTTGAAAGGACAGAAACAACCAACACAGAAACACAACCCAGTAAACTGTACAACATTAAAAAATCTTACAGATGGGCCAAAAACAGCACGGAAAAATACCAGAAAGCAATTAGCAGCCAAACAACTCAAGCTCTCTTGGACACCTTTCTGGAAAATACATACACACACAATAAAGAAGGCGTAAACCGGGCAGTGAATAACCTAAATAATATTTTTGATAATTTGGCATCAATGTCAAACTTGAAAGTTTGCAAAACAAACCCAAAACAAAAAACTACGAAAAATGGTTTGACTCCGATTGCCAGAACATGAGGAAAAAACTCTGGAACAAAGGACTCATAACGCCCATATACAAAAGTGGGGACAAAGTTGACCCAAATAACTATCGAGGCACCTGTGTAAACAGTAACCTGGGGAAGGTTTTCTGTAGTATCATAAACAAAAGACTTATAAACTTCCTTGAGGAGCACAATGTCTTGAGTAAAAGCCAAATTGGATTCCTACCAAACTATAGAACATCAGATCATATCTTCACCCTACAGACCCTAATTGACAAACATGTTCATCAAAACAAAAGCAAAATTTTTGCCTGCTTTATAGATTTCCAGAAGGCTTTCGATTCCATCTGGCACGACGGTCTATTCTTGAAACTTATTGAAAGTGGTGTAGGGGGAAAAACATATGATGTAATTAAATCAATGTATACAAACAATAAATGTGCAGTTAAAATTGGAGACAAACAAACAAAATACTTCTCACAGGGGCGTGGTGTGATGCAGGGCTCGCCCATCTCACCGACACTCTTTAATATTTACATAAATGAGTTGGCAAAACAACTTGAACAATCTACAGCACCCGGCCTCACCCTATATGAATCCAAGGTTAAATTCCTCCTCTATGCAGATGACCTGGTTCTGCTGTCACCAACTAAGGAGGGTCTACAGCAGAACCTGGATCTGCTGGAGTCATTCTGTCAGACCTGGGCCCTGACAATAAACCCCCAAAAAACCAAAGTCCTTGTGTTCCAGCAAAGATCCAGACATCAGGGACCCAGAAAAAATTTCACACTAGGAACAACTAAAATCGAACAAACCACTAACTACACATACTTGGGCATAAAAATCAGCTCTACGGGAAATTTTCATCTGGCTGTGAATGAACTGAAAGAGAAAGCTAGAAGGGCTTTCTATGCCATTAAAAGATCAATCCAAATAGAAATCCCAATTAGCATTTGGCTCAAAATTTTTAAATCAGTAATTGAACCAATTGCATTCTATGGCAGTGAGGTGTGGGGACCGCTAACACAACAAGAATTTGCAAAATGGGACAAACACCCAATTGAGATCCAACATGCAGAATTCTGTAAAGGTATCCTCCGGACTCAAAGGAAAACTGTAAACAATGCATGCAGGGCAGAACTAGGCCAATATCCACTAATAATTACTATCCAAAAAAGAGCCACCAAATTTTGGAAACACCTAAAAATGAGCAACCCCCACTGCTATCATTACAAAGCCTTGAAATGCCAAGAGAGGACCATAAAGAAGAATACCCTCAGTCAACTAGTCCTGGGACTCAGTGAAGCAACCACTAACACTACTAACAATAACCAGCCCCAGGACAGTGACATCGTAGCACAGAGAATTCGACCCAACACAATTGTCACTAAGCAAAAGGAAAAATACCTGTCATATTGGGCAGAAACAACAAAAACCCAAAACAAACTCAATTGCTACTTGGCCCTAAACAGACAATACAACATGGCTGAATACCTGACCATGGTAAAGGATAGCAAACTGAGAAAAACCTTGACAAGGTACAGACTTAGTGAACATAGCCTGGCGATCGAAAAAGGCAGACACAGACAGACCCGGCTGCCAAGAGAGGACAGGATATGCTCTCACTGCAGTCAGGGAGTGGTGGAGACAGAGATGCACTTCCTCACAGCTTGTGGAAAATATCAGGGCATCAGGGAGAATTTCTACCAAAAATTCTCACAAATATGCCCTGAATTCAGAAATTTGAATGACGACCAAAAACTCCCATACCTACTAGGGGAACAGAGAAACTGTGTAACCTTAGCGGCACACTATGTTACAGCTTGCCATAAACAGAGGGACAACCAGTAAACCTAAGAAAAGAGTATATACAAATTATACGAATGTATATTTATACACTCAGGGATATATCTGTTTATACACTGTATGAATAGATCTGCATTTATGTGTTCAACCATAAATGTTTTTCGATGCTTTGGCAACATAAGATGTACCTTATCATGCCAATAAAGCGATTTGAATTGAATTGAATTGAATTGACTATTGGGGTACCGCGGGGATCGGTGCTAGGACCCCAGTTATTCACAATATATATATTAATTAATGATTTAGACGCGGGAACTAGATGTAATATCTCCAAGTTTGCAGACGACACAAAGCTGGGTGTGCTGTGAGGAGGATGCAGAGAAACTCCAGTACGATTTGGACAGGTTGGGCGATTGGGCAGAATCATGGCAGATGCAGTATAATGTGGATAAATGCGAGGTTATCCACTTTGGTGGCAAAAACAGGAAGGCAGATTATTATCTGAACAGCAATAGATTGGGAAAAGGGGAAGTGCAACGAGACCTGGGTGTCCTTGTGCACCAGTCGCTGAAGGTAAGCATGCAGGTGCAGCAGGCAGTTAAGGCGGCAAATGGTATGCTGGCCTTCATAGCGAGAGGATTCGAGTACAGGAGCAAGGATGTCTTGCTGCAGTTGTACAGGGCCTTGGTGATACCACACCTTGAGTATTGTGTGCAGTTTTGGTCGCCTTATCTGAGGAAGGATGTTCTTGCCATGGAGGGAGTGCAGCGAAGATTGACCAGACTGATATCTGGGATGGCAGGAATGACGTATGAAGAGAGATTGGGTCGATTAGGCTTATATTCGCTAGAGTTTAGAAGAATAAGAGGGGATCTCATTGAAACTAATAAAATTCTAACAGGACTAGACAGACTAGATGCAGGAAGGATGTTCCTGATGGCGGGAGAGTCCAGAACCAGGGGTCACAGTCTAAGGATAAGGGGTAAACCATTTAGGACAGGGATGAGGAGGAATTTCTTCACCCAGAGAGTGGTGAACCTGTGGAATTCTCTACCACAGAAGACATTTGAGGCCAATTCATTAAATATATTCAAGAAGGAGTTGGATATATTTCTTACAGCTAAGGAGATCAAGAGATATGGGGATAAAGCAGGGACCAGGTACTGAATTTGGATGATCAGCCATAATCGCATTGAATGGCGGAGCAGGCTCAAGGGGCCGAATGGCCTACTCCTGCTCCTATCTTCTATGTTTCTATGTTTTCTGCGTAGTGCTTCCCCTGTGGCTTCAGCAGATGTGGAGGCCCCTTGCTCACTTTCATGCGGCTCCTATCTCAACACCTTTGGCAGGCATCCTCTGGGGTTGCGAACCTGTGAGGGCTCGTCAGCAGTCTGCTGCTCCTGCGGCTGTGCAGGGGTTGAGATGCCTATCTCACTTGGGTGTGTACTCCAGTGGGGCTCTGCAGTGGCATGGAAGTGTGAGCGCTTGGAGAGGAGCCCCCACTTCCTTGATGTCTGCCACCAACTTCCCTCTCATGGGCCAGGTCCCCCTCAGCGCTTGCAAGTGGCTTGAGTGCAACTTGCTGCACATCAGGGAGGCCATGGGGATCCATATCTGCACTGGCAGTCCTACTCAGAGGGACTGCCATGAAGGTCTGGTTTCTCTGTTCAATAGGTGACCATCGCTCCTCCAGAGATGTCAGTCTATTCTGAACACTCACCATGTTTTCAACATTCTGGCGACTTAGCTCTTCCATGACCGTAGCCATCCTCTCCTCTACTGTAGCCATCCATTCCACGGAGGTTGCCATCCTTTCCGTGGTGATGCGTTCATGTGCCAATGACTCCACAAAGGCTGTGCTCATGCTCGCTATGATCTGACGTAAGAAAACTACTAAGCACTTGGTTTGAGTATAAAACAAGGCTTTAATCAACTGTTTCACAACCATGAGTTTCTAGTTACATCACTAGTTCCTGGTTACAAAAACGTCCTGAGCAAGCTGGGCCCACGCCCGAGTATTTATACTTTTCTTGGACGGCGCCACCAGCTGGCCACCCAGTGTTATCTCATGAGTCATTTCTACATGAATGGTAAGATTCATGACATTCTTCCTGCCTGAAAGATTTGTAAGTCCAACGACCTCCTTCTAGTGGATTAAACGGACCACGAAGAGCCGCAGTCGTTTCAATTTCTGTTTGTGGCCGGAAGGCACGTCTCCTCGGACCGTGTCTTGGTCCCTGGGTCACTTGGTTCGTACAGGTAGGTTGACAGGGCCCGTGTCGCCTTGATCAATTTGAGGGGGACTGGGGAGATCGTGACTCCGGGTGCGGGTCCCCACAGGTGCAGAGCTGGCTTCATCTTGCTTGGTAGCTGGTGACTGTCTGGCGTCCTGGCTTTGGGTAGCCATCCCGTGGGGAGCACTCTGCTCCCTGAGTTGATTCGGCGGAGTAGCCGGCAGATCCCTTGATGTCCCGGGTAGGGCGTCATCCTCAAAGGAGCGCAGAGTGTCGGCATCATTACTATGGATCCCTCTATCGGTGGGGTCCGTGGGACCGGTTGGACAGGGAGCCAGATCTCGGAGTGAAATGGTGGACTCCCGGCCATCAGGGTACCGCACATGTGCGTATGTGAGATTAACGTCTGTTAGTTCCACCTCACCGACGAGGGGATCATTCTTGGAAGATCGAACGAATCTTCGGAGCAGCACGGGGCCAGGAGCTGCCAACCATGATGATAGGGATGTCCCATGAGTGGAGCGATGCTGGAACCCGAAGAATCGTTCGTGAGCAGTAACGTTGGTGAACATAGAAAGAAGAGACCTGATGGAATGCAACACGTCAGGGAGCACAGTTTCCCACTGTTGATCTGGTAGGTTGCGTGACCTCAGTGCAAGATGAACAGCATTCCAAATGATAGCGTTGTATCTCTCAACCTGTCCGTTACCGATGGGATGATACGGTGTTGTTTTACTTGTGGCGATTCCCCATTGGGAAAGATAACTTTTGAGTTCGCTTGACATGAAGGAGGGACCCCAATCAGAGTGGATGAAATTGGCCGTACCGCAAAGGGAAAAGACCTGATCGAGGCATTTGATCACTGTGGAAGTAAGCATATTGGGACAGGGGAAAGCAAAGGGAAAGCGTGAATATTCGTCCACCATAGTAAGCAAGTAGGTGTTTCGCGTTGAGGAAGGCAATGGCCCTTTAAAGTCAATGCTGAGTCGCTGCATAGGCTGTATAGCGTGTATGAGTGAGCCATCCAATGGACGGAAGAATTGTGGTTTTAATTCCGTGCAAATTCTACAAGTGGAACATGTTCTTTTCACGTCTTCCGTAGAAAATGGGAGATTTTTGGATCGCACAAAGTGCAACATACGGGTAACGCCAGGATGGCATAAATCAGTATGAAGATCCGCAAGAGTTGACATAGAACAGCAGAATGCACGCGTGAGGGTATCCGGGGCTACATTCTCTTTGCCGGGTCAATAACGTATGGTGTAGCCAAAGGCGGACAATTCAATCCTCTAGAGCTGTATTTTGTTATTCTTGATCTTAGTGCATTTCCGGTTATCCAGCATAAAGGCCACGGAGCGCTGATCGGTTATAAGCATGAAATGGCAACGAGCGAGAAAATGACTCCATTTACGTACTGCTTCAATGATAGCCGTAGCCTTCTTCTCGACAGGAGGATAATGGAGCTCGCTACCCTGCAAAGTTCTGGACAGAAATGCAACGGGTCGACAACCTTGATTCAAGGTAGCCAAGATCGCCACCTCCGATGCATCGCACTCGACCACGAAAGGGAGATTTTCATCGATGGAATGAAGCGTGGCTTTTTCCAGTTGTCGCTTGAGGAGGTTGAAAACTGAAATGGCCGTTGCCTCCAACGGAAATGACTTTGCGTGAAGCAGGGGCTGGATCTTGTCAGAGAAGTGGGGTATCCACTTCACATAATAGGCGAACATGCCGAGTGCCCAACTAAGAGAGCCGAGATTCGTAGGGGGAGGGAGCTCCTGAAGCGGACGAAGTCGCTCCGGATCCGGTTTGATGACACCATTGCCCACCCAGTAGCCAAGGATGTTGACTGATGGTACTGATTTCACAGATTTGGACTCATTTAAGGTTAAGTTGCAACGACGGAGAACGTAAAAAATTTCTGGAATTTGGCATCATGCTCCTTCTGGTCATGACCAGCAATGGTGATATTATCCAGATATGGAAACATGTCCATTAAGGTCTCCTGTTTGAGTAGGCTATCCATTACCCATTGAAAGACAGCCACTCCATTGGTGACCCCAAGTGGAAGGCGACAAAACTGGTAAAACCGACCATTGGCCTCAAAGGCCGTATACTTTTTGTCAGAGTCTTTTAACGGTTCTTGCTGGTACGCTCTTTAAGTCAAAAGTTGAAAATACCTTGTAGCTGGCAAGGTTATTGACCATGTCATCGATGCGTGGTAGTGGGTAGGCATCCAGGTCGGTATAGTTGTTAATAGTTTGTGAGTAATCGATGCAAAGACATTTCTTGTGTTGCTTCAGAGGATTTTTAACAACAACGACTTGAGCCCGCCAGGGAGCTGAACATGGCTCAATGATACCGTCAGCTAGAAGGCGAGAGATCTCTGCCTCGATAAAGGATAGATCATCTTGACTGAAATGTCATGATTTAGTGACTATGGGCTTACATCGGGGGGAAAGATTGGCAAACAAGGAGGGCTCGTCGAGTGAAGCCGCCGAAAGCGCACAAAATGGTACTTTAGAAATAGTAAGCTCCGGCTTTGACACTCCAAACTCGAAAGTGAGTCTTTTGTGTTGTTTCTGGAAATCCTGTCCCAGGAGCACATCACTGCATCGGTTTTTGAGCACCCCGAGCCGGGTGGAGAAATAAGTGCGGCCATTGAGAATAAGGCCCACAAGACAAAAGCCGGAAGAGTTGGTGGTCAGTGTCGTCAGAGCCATTGCAATTTCCGTCCAAGGGGTAAATACGCAGTTTTAACTTACTGACAGCCCACTCACTAATGAAGCTGTCAGAGCTGCATGAGTCGATTAGTGCACTCAAAATGTGTCCATTTACCGAAACCTTCATGGCTGCATGGGACAGACTTTGGGGGAAAACAGCTGTGATGGGAGGAGCAGCAGTTTTACCCTTGACAGCTGTAACCTTAGTAGTGGCTCTTGGGGGAGGAGCAGTTTTATAGATAGTAGCTGCAAAACTAACAGGGGCTCTCGACCGGTATACCTTAGAAAAGTGGCCTTTCTTACTAACAGAGGCTCTTGACTGGCATACCTTAGAAAAGTGACCTTTCTTACTGCAATGATTGCAGGTTGCGTTACGAGCAGGACAAAATTTCCTATAGTGGAATGCACCTCCACAGAAGAAACACTTCCTTCCAGATTGCCAAGATGCTGCTAGGGCAGGGTCATCATCAGTGAAGGCTTCTAGGATAGGGTTGTCATCGGCTAGGTTAGAGTCATCATCAGTGAGGGCTTCCGCCTGAGGCCTATCGAAGGAGTCACTAAAAGTGATAGCAGCAGCCTGTGCACATGGTAAAAGATAGCTACCTGCATTCCTCTTTGCTAAGTCCAGAGAACATGCCTGGTCATAGGCAGCCTGTAACTCGAGGGTTTTATTCTCCAACAGATGCTGGAGTATGAAGGGAGATGCAATCCCATTAATAAAGGAATCACAAATTAACTCCTCCTGGTACTGCTCAGCTGTGACAGCTTTAAGATTACAATCCTTGCTGAGCCTGCGAAGCTTTTGAAGGGATTCGTCAAGTGATTCCCTGGGTTGTTGTCGAGTTGTGGCCAGTAGATGCCGAGCAAAACTTTTATTTGGGGCCTTAACATATAGTCACTGTAATATTAGGATAGCGGAGTCATAGTCTACACAGTCTTCAATATAGTCAAACACATGAGAGGAGATACATAATTGGCAAGTATCTCTAATTTATCAGGAACATTTTCAACACACACCCTGAGGAAGTTGCTGAAGGTACGATACCAGTGTTTCCATACATTAGCAGTTGTAGGTGAATTCGGGTCCAGGTCAAGACGGGCGGGTCTGAGTAGTTTGTCCATGATGGATTGATTACTACACCGGAGTTCCCTTCCACAGTTGAAGTCGTAGCTGGCTGTTCCCGAAATCACTCAGAGCGTGGAGCCGATACACAGTTGATTAAATTGACGTAAGAAAACTACTAAGCACTTGGTTTGAGTATAAAACAAGGCTTTAATCAACTGTTTCACAACCATGAGTTCTAGTTACTTCACTAGTTCCTGGTTACAAAAACATCCTGAGCAAGCTGGGCCCGCCCCCAGCTGGCCACCCAGTGTTATCTCATGAGTCATTTCTACATGAATGGTAAGATTCATGACAGACTCCTCCATTCGCTCCACACTCGCAGCGACCCTGGAGACAAAACCTGCCAGGGACTCCTGCATCTTTTCCTGGAGTGAAATCACCGCTGATACTTTGGATGGACCCAGAGGCAGAGGGTCAACATGCAGCTGAGCCAAGCTGGCAGAGTCCTGCACCCTCCGACTAGGACTCTCCACTGCTGTCCCCGTCTCCACAATCTGCTGATGCTCACTTGTGAGCTATGATACACCAGGTGACAACACTACTCTAAGTCCCGAAGGTCCCACTGAGGTGTGAGTGTCTGCGCTGGTGCTGGGTGCGCTGAATTCTACAGACGCTGCGCCCTCAGACGTTGCAGCTTCCTCTGAGGAGTCTGAAGGCTCAGCCTATTCCTCCTGGCTAGTGGGGACGGGTGCTTGTGATGGTCCTGAAGGGGAGTAAAGGAAAGAGTCAGAGATGTGATGCCAAGGTTACATGCACATTGCATATTGCAGATGATCATTAGTCCATCTGTTAGAGCTTTCGAAACATTATCAGCGACTCATGCAATGTCAATGAGAGAGATGGAAAACTATTCTGTCACCAGCTTGGTGTGATGCACCCGTCTGTCCATCCCCCATGTGCACGTCGTCCTCCAATCCTACGATCTCCTTGACCGCCTCCTCCCAGGGGGTGAGGTGGGCTACTGATGGTAGCCCTCCTCCTGTCCTCGCTCATTCTCTTTTATTGTGAGCTCTCTTTTCCTGCAATGAGGGAGACAAGTGGAGGTTGAGTGAGAATGAAGGAGTGAGTGTAGAGAATCCATAGCATAGATGCTTAGGAGACAAAGATGGAGTGAGGTGGCAAGACCAAGGGCCCTCCCTGTGTGTTGTCAGTTGTTTTCATAGCATCAGAGTGATAGGGAGTGTGAGGGCTGCATAGTTGAACAGTTAGGTGAATGTGACCAGAGAGAGGGAATGGGTAAGGGTGGATGGATGTCAGTGTCAAGTGGGATGTGGAGGAAGAGATTGCTAAAGCTGAGTGCTGGTGAGGAAAGGCAATGGGGATCAGATTGAGTGTGATCGGAAATTCATACTCACTTTTCCAGTGCACTGAAGGTCATGAAATCTCTTCCTGCACTGTATCCAGGTTCTGCGGGTAGACGATAAGGAGTTGACCTCCTCTGCCACTTGCTGCCACACAGCCTTTGTCTGCTGGGGAGGCTTCTTCCTCCCTGATGAAGGGAAGAGCATCTCCTTGTGAGCGCTTGCAGGGCAACGTCGTCGAACCTGGGAGCAGCCCTAGGTCTGTCGCTGGTCATTGTGACTCCAGGTTCCTCTAACAGTAAATGCCAAAAGGTTGGCAGCCTGCAGAAGAAGCAAGGCTTGTTGCAGACTTTAAATGCAGCAGCAATAATGACGTCATATTATGCGACTTTCTGACTGGAAATACTCATTTGCCATGGGTTCCCACATGCTGGAAGTCAATTAAGTTAAAATTGCATCAATCTCCCACATCGAATTAGATTCGTGTGGATAACACGAAATGCGGATTACACGACACCAACCCGCACCTGAATGAAAATCCAGCCCAAAGTATTTGTTTAATTTCCCTGCCATTTCCTTATTCCCCATTACAATTTCTCCTGTCTCAGCCTGTAAGGGACACACATTACTTTTGCTAATCTTTTCTTTTTTACATACCCATACAAGCTTTTAGAGTCTGTCTTTATGTCTCTCACTAGTTTACTGTCATATTCTATTGAAGGGGTAATTACAAGTCCTAGCCCTTTTGGGCTATCCCAGATCAGGCGTATTCCCCAGACGTTCACTCTCAACTTAAGTTAGAGATAGCCAAATTCCATAAGATGCTTTAAATGGGTCTAAAGGATCAGATAGTACTTTTAATAAGTTGAACTAGACTGTAACCTACCAGATATTATGAGGATCTGGAATACTCCCCCAGAATTCTGCAACTCCTTACAAAAGAGTGTACAGAATTTGGGTTTGTGAGTTTATACAGAATTACTCTTTGAGACAATTCTAAAAATATATAGTTTTATTTAAGAGCCGACATTCAGTTAACAGCTGTTGAATCAGTCGCAACATTAACAATTCAAAATACAGATAGCTTACTTTTATTTCTCAAAGATCCTTATTCTCAAATCTTTACTTTGTTACATTTCTTATTTATTTCTAAATCCAGATTATCCACCAAAATCAATTACTTTGACTTCCCGAGACTCATAAAGATTTAGAGATGCCTCTGAAGAGTTGAGAAATGCTTTGCCCGTTCAGCAAGTTCTGCCTTTCTGTTGAAAAGGTCTATGTTTTTACTCTTTTGGCAGTGGTTTCTTCTTTGATGTTCTCTGCTGATGTCAGCTAATTGTCTTTATTGTTATCTCTTTCAAATGCTTTCTATCTTACTGTCAATTCAACTATTGCATACATAATTATTTCTCTACCTTTAGGTGTTCCAAAAACGATCAAAAACAATATGACAGCTATGGTTTCTGTTTGATGCCATTCTTATCGAAGATTCTTCATTCAGTTCTTAATATTGGCTTTATTGGTTTTCAGCAGGCATTGTGACTCTCCTTGCTGCTCCAAGTTCAATACAAACAAAATGTAATTGCTTGGTGTCATCTATTGAAGTCATATCTTCAAAGTCTTGTTGGTATGGTTTTTACTATGTATATATTAAAGACACTTGACCAGAGTGTTTCATGCATTTCTAGCTATCTCAATTGGTTGCATATTTAATCGTGTTTCCTGTCTTCCAAGTTTAACATAAAAACGATTTGACCAGCAGGTGTTTCTTTACTTGATGTCATCTTTTCAAAGGCAGCTGCCTCTTTTAATGTTTGTGTTTCTGTTTTACGTGTTAGCTCTTAACACTTTAAACTGGGTCTTTTCATTGTGTTACCTCCAAACTCTAGACCTTCCGGAAGCGGCAATGGTTTGCTTCAATCTTTCATTGTTTTACTATATTGAACTAATTCCCATTTCTAAGCTTGTTTACAACTTTGTTATCAACTGATCTTTATCACAGGAGCCTGTATTCTGTTTGCAGATGGTGTCTCCGAGGCTTTAGATTTTTAAATCCAGTATATTGTAGGAACGGAGGTTCCTAACGAAAAGACTGAGTTCGACTCAGGCAATCAAAATAACAAACTTTAATGGAACAAAACAGGTTTTAACTGGAAACTGCTGGAATACATCGAATACAGGTCTGCTCTCTTTGAAGGCTGCACGAGGACTGCCCCTGCAGTCCTGTGACTGACATCATGACGTCATCGCGTTTTCCCGCCAGTCGGGGATCACGTGTTGAACGGCGTGATGTCATCACATTTTAACCGCGCTGTTAAAGCAACCACACTCTGTACAGTTAAACAGCATAAATAAAGGTACAGACTCAGACTGTAGCTAACATGTTGTTAAAGGAATTATGTACAAACGATCTGAGTCCTTTGGTGGCTCCGCCACATGCGCCCCCCCCACCAGAATTGTCTTTAACAGCAAAAGTGAGCCGCCAAGGAGGCCCGACAGGTCTGTCCGAGCGACTTCGTTAACCTGGCGGAAGAAGCTGATGGACGGTGGTCGAGCTGGCGGGCGGTTGTGGTTGAGCAGGCGCGGCGAGCGTGGTCGAGTTGGCGGGCGGCTTTGGTTGCTCTGGCATGGTGGCTGCGGGCGGTCGGCCACGTTTCGGTGGTTGAGCGATGACGACTGGGTGGTCCAGGTCCAGGTGAGCCAGCTTCAATCGGTCCACCGAAATGTGATCCGGTTTTCCTCCGATGTCGACCGAAAAGGATTTGTCTCCTGGTTCGATGACGCAGAAAGGACCAGTGTAAGGGGGCTTGAGCGGATCCCGGTGAGCGTCGTGGCGGATGAATACATACTCAGCATTCTTCAGCTCCGCTGGCACGTGGGAGTTCTGTAAGCCGTGATTTGATGTAGGCACCGGAGCGAAGCATCTGGCCGCTTCCTGGTGGCTAACGAGTTGCTGGGAGGCGGACCATGGCTCTGTGGGAGAAGGGAGGAAATCCCCTGGTACTCGGAGAGGCTGGCTGTAGACGAGTTCAGCTGAGGACGATTGCAGGTCTTCTTTGGGCGCCGTACGAAGACCCAAAAGGACCCATGGAAGTCTGTCCACCCATCCTGCACCTTGAAGACTGGAAAAGGCCGTTCGCCTGTGGATGGTAGGCGGTGGTGCGATGAAGTTTGGTGCCGAGCCTCTGAGCTACAGCGTTCCAAAGCTGCGAGGAAAATTGTGGCCCATGGTCGGAAGAGATGTCCACCGGTACCCCGAAACGGGCAACCCAACAGATGAAAGCTCTAGTGACGTCTGCCGAAGTGGTGGAAACCAAAGGAATTGCCTCTGGCCACCTAGTGGTGCGGTCCACCATGGTGAGGAGATGCATATAACCATGAGAAGGCGGAAGCTGCCCCACAAGGTCCACATGCACGTGGTCAAAACGACGCTCCGGAACAGCGAACGTAGCCACTGCAGCTTTAACATGATGCTGGACCTTGGCCTTCTGGCAGACTACGCAGGTATTAGCCCAGTCACGGACATCGAGGTGCATACCTTTCCAGACAAACTTCGCCGACATAAGCCGTTGTGAAGCCTTCATCCCAGGGTCCGACAACCCGTGTATGGCATCAAACACCTGATGCGCTATCAATTACTCATAAAAGACTGAGAGTTAGAAGAGTAACTAAAGGCTTTTATTAACAACAGAATGGAGGTTTGCCTCGAGTGGTCGACCGGTCCAGGATACCAAGGGCTGGGGAGCAGTCACCTTTATACTAGGACCTGTGGGAGGAGTCAGCCGAGGCATGTCCAGGCATGTACACAGTGGAATACAAACAGGACAAACAGGAATACAAACAGTGGTTTACCACGTTAGTGGCAGTGCAGAGCAGTGACCGAATAGAGTGGAGCGCATCGGGGAGCACATCCTGCCAGCGGGAGGTTGGAAGGCCCCTAGACTTTAAGGCTAGCAGGACGGCCTTCCAAACTGTCACATTTTCTCTTTCCACCTGTCAGTTCCCCCGGGGGTTGTAACTGGTGGTCCTGCTTGTGGCAATACCCCTAGTTAGCAGGTACTGACGGAGTTCGTCGCTCATAAACGATGAGCCCCGGTCGCTATGGATATAGCTGGGGAAGCCGAACAGGGTGAAGAGGTTGTTCAGACATTTAATGACCATGGCACTGGTCATGTCCGGGCAGGGGAAGGCGAACGGGAAACGGGAGTACTCATCAATAATATTGAGGAAGTACACATTGCGGTCGGAGGAGGGGAGAGGCCCTTTAAAATCAACGCTCAGGCGCTCGAAGGGGCGAGTAGCTTTTATCAGGTGGGCCCTGTCTGGTCTATAAAAGTGTGGTTTGCACTCAGCGCAGACTTGGCAGTTCCTGGTCATGGTCCTGACCTCCTCAATAGAGTAAGGCAGGTTGCGGGCCTTGATGAGGTGGAAGGACCTGGTGACCCCCGGGTGGCAGAGGTCATTGTGGAGGACCCGTAGTCTATCGATCTGCGCGCTGGCGCAGGTGCCACGCGATAGCGCATCCGGGGGTTCATTTAGCTTCCCGGGCCGGTACAAGATCTCGTAGTTGTAGGTGGAAAGTTCGATTCTCCACCTCAAGATCTTGTCATTTTTGATTTTGCCCCTCTGCTTGTTGTTAAACATAAAAGCAACTGAACGCTGGTCAGTGAGCAGGGTAAATCGTTTTCCGGCCAGGTAGTGCCTCCAATGACGCACAGCCTCCACAATCGCCTGGGCCTCCTTCTCAACAGCGGAGTGTCTGGTCTCCGGGCCTTGGAGGGTTCATGAAAAGAAGGCCACGGGTCTCCCCGCCTGATTGAGGGTAGCGGCCAGGGCAAAGTCGGACGCGTCGCTTTCCACCTGGAAGGGGATGGATTCGTCCACTGCGTGCATGGTGGCTTTGGCAATGTCCTCCTTGATACGGTGGAAGGCTAAGCGGGCCTCTGCCGTCAAGGGAAAAGAGGTGGACTTGATCAGCGGACGGGCCTTGTCCGCATAGTAGGGGACCCACTGGGCGCAATAGGAGAAAAACCCTAGGCACCTCTTCAGGGCCTTGAGGCAGTGGGGCAGTGGAAGTTCCATAAGGGGACGCATCCGGTCGGGGTCGGGGCCGATGACTCCGTGTTCCACAACACAGCCAAGGATGGCGAGGCGGTTTGTGCGGAATATGCACTTCTCCTTGTTATATGTCAGGTTTAGGAGTTGGGCGGTGCGGAGGAATTTTTCCAGGTTTGCGTCATGGTCCTGCAAGTCACGGCCGCAGATGGTCACATTGTCCAGATATGGGAAAGTGGCCTGCAACGCATTTTGATCTACCATCCGGTCCATCTCCCTTTGGAAGATGGAGACCCCGTTGGTGACGCCAAAGGGAACCCTAAGGAAGTGATAGAGGCGGCCGTTTGCCTCAAAGGCAGTGTACTGGCGGTCCTCAGGGCGGATGGGGAGCTGGTGGTACGCTGATTGCAGGTCAATGGTCGAGAAGACGCGGTACTGCGCGATCTGGTTGACCATATCAGCTATACGGGGGAGTGGGTAGGCGTCCAGCAGGGTGTAGCGATTTATTGTCTGGCTGTAGTCGATGACCAGGCGCTGCTTCTCGCTGGTCTTAACGACCACAACCTGGGCTCGCCAGGGGCTGGTGCTGCCCTCAATAATCCCTTCTTTCAGGAGCCGCTCCACTTCGGTTTTAATGAAAACCCTGTCCCCGGCACTGTATCGCCTGCTCTTTGTGGCGATGGGCTTACAGTCGGGGGTGAGGTTAGCAAACAGTGGTGGGGGGGTGACTCTGAGTGTGGAGAGGTTGCACCTGGTGCGCGGCGGGCAATTTGGAAGCTGCTGGCTGCGGACTGTGAGTGGGGGTAGGGGTCCACCGTACGCCATCGTAACACTTTTAAGGTGGCACTGAAAATCTAACCCCAGCAGGACGGCAGCGCAGAGGTCAGGCAGGACCAGAAGTTTAAAATGATCGTACACGGTCCCGTCTACTACGAGTGTCACCACGCAGTAGCCGCCGATGTCCGCCGACTGGGACTCGGAGGCCATAGAAATCCGCTGTTGCGCAGGCAGGACTGGGAGAGAGCAACGCCGCACCGTGTCGGGGTGGATGAAGCTCTCCGTGCTCCCAGAGTCAAAAAGGCAGATTGTATCGTGACCATTTACCTTAATGTCCATTGTGGAACTGGCCAGTTGGTGCGGTCTCGCTTGGTCCAGTGTAACGGATGCCAGCGTAGGGGTCGGTGTGTCGCTGCGGGTATCAGATGAGGCGGTGTCGGGGGCCTGCTGCGTCCCGGCTGTCGTCCAAGATGGCGGCGTCCATGATCCCCATGTGGCTGGAGGCGTCCAAAATGGCTGCTGTACCGGTGATTCGCACACGGCCGGGGAGGTCCAAAATGGCGGCCCGCATGGCCCACACGCGGCGCTGCTGGGGTTCGGGGTGGCTTTGGCCCTGCAGACGCTAGCGTAGTGTCCCTTCTTCCCGCAGCCCGAGCAGATCGCGTTTTTCGCCTGGCAGCGCGCTCTGGGGTGTTTTGCCTGGCCACAGACGTAGCATTTCTGGCCTTGGGGCACTGCTGTCTGGCCTTGGGACACTGCTGCGGTAGTTGGGCCGTTGTTGGGGTGTGGCTGGGGTGGCACGGCGCTATGAGGCGGTCCTACCGTGTCCCAGGCTGTCATTCCCCACGGCGTCCACGGTGCAGAGGAGTAGGCATCCATGCCCTGGTAGGCTGCATCCAACAATAGTGCGAGTTCAGAGGCCTTGTTGAGGTCGAGGTTACTCTGCTCCAACAGTCGCTGTCGTGTGTAATTGGATCTGTGGCCCGCTACAAAAGCGTCCCGGATAAGTTCCTCTGTGTATACGGCGGCCTTTACATCCTTACAACCACAGGCCCGGCCAAGCACAGACAGTGCCTGAAGGTATTCCACGGTCGATTCCCCAGGTTGTTGTTTACGACTCCCCAGGAGGTGCCTGGCGTACACTTCGTTCACTGGGCGCGTGTACTGGTCCTTGAGGAGCTTGATAGCATCCGCGTACGAGGTCGCGTCTTGGATGACCGAGTACACTCGGTGGTTCACTTTGGAGGTCAGGACATCCAGTTTGTCCTCGTCCGATTTGATTGCTTCGGAGGCGGTCAGGAATTTTTCGAAACACTTAAGCCAGTGAGTAAACTTGGTGGATGAGTCCGCCTCCCGATGATCTAAGTCCAGGCATGCTGGTGTGAGGATCTTCTCCATTATAAAAATGTTGTTAATAAAATTGATGCGCTATCAATTACTCATAAAAGACTGAGAGTTAGAAGAGTAACTAAAGGCTTTTATTAACAACAGAATGGAGGTCTGCCTCGAGTGGTCGACCGGTCCAGGATACCAAGGGCTGGGGAGCAGTCACCTTTATACGAGGACCTGTGGGAGGAGTCAGCCGAGGCATGTCCAGGCATGTACACAGTGGAATACAAACAGGACAAACAGGAATACAAACAGTGGTTTACCACAACACCTTCCGGCGCCATGCGACCGGCACAATAGGTCGGGGAACGCGCATGGAGATGTCGCAAATGAGTGTGGCGCCTGCGGCCTGGAAAGTGACGTTGGTCGCTTGGAAACTAGAGGGGGCAGTTCTGTATGATTGGACCTCAGAGTCCGAGGCCTGATCTGCAGCCATGAGGGCGTAGTCGATCCCCAGGTGAACCGTGTGGACCATCGCATGGGAGAGGCAATCCGCCACCAGGTTGTCCTTACCAGACACATGTTGAATGTCCATGGTAAATTCGGAAATAAACGTCAGGTGACGTTGTTGACGAGCGGACCACGGTTCGGCGGTCTTGGCCATGGCGAACGTTAGAGGCTTGTGGTCGACAAAAGCTGTGAAGGGACGTCCTTCCAATAAGAACCGGAAATGGCGAATGGCTAGGAAAAGGGCCAGTAACTCCCGATCGAAGGTGCTGTATTTTTTTTCATTTTTCCGTAGTTGACGGCTGAAAAACGCCAGCGGTTACCACATGCCGTTGACCCACTGCTCTTGCACTGCGCCGATGGCGTAGTCTGCCGCGTCCGTGGTAAGGGCGATGATGGCACCTGGAAGTGGGTGCACCAGCATGGTTGCGTTGGCCAAGGCGCTCTTGGTGCTGACAAACGCCTGGTCCATCTCGGCTGTCCAGCTGATTGGATCCTTACCGGACTTGCCCTTGAGGGCCCCGTACAAGGGTTGCATAAGCTGAGCCGCCTTAGGGACGAATCGGTGATAGAAGTTGACCATCCCCAGGAACTCTTGCAGGGCCTTGACGGTTGGCGGGCGCGGGAAAGAGGTAACCGCTTCCACCTTCATCATTAAGGGGACGGTGCCGTCTGATGTTATGCGGTGTCCCAAGAAATCGATCTGCTGCAGGCCGAACTGGCACTTGGCCGAGTTGATGATTAAACCATGCTGGCTGAGGCGCGTAAAGAGGGTACACAAATGGGAGATGTGCTCTTCCTTGCTAGCACTGGCGATGAGAATGTCGTCAAGGTAGATGAAGATGAAGCTTAGGTCTCGGAGCACGGAGTCCATTAAGCGCTGGAAAGCCTGTGCCGCGTTCTTCAAGCCAAATGGCATCCGCAGGAACTCAAACAGGCCGAAAGCGGTAAGAATTGCGGTTTTCGGGACATCTTGCGGGTGCACGGGAACCTGGTGATACCCCCGGACGAGGTCGACTTTAGAAAAGATAGAATTTCCCGCCAAATGGGCTGAGAAATCCTGAATATGCGGAATCGGGTACCGATCAGGAGTAGTGGCGTCGTTCAGGTGTCGGTAGTCACCGCATGGCCACCAGCCGCCGCACGGTTTCGGAACAATGTGGAGAGGCGAAGACCAGGGACTATTGGATCGGCGAATGATCCCGAGCCGCTCCATCATGTCGAACTCCGCTTTCGCAGCCGCGAGCTTGCCGGGTTCGAGTCTTCTAGCCCGCGCATAAACCGGGGAGCCAGTAGTGGTGATATGATGTTCAACACCATGCTTCGTGGCCGAGGAGGGGCCTTGTCAGCTCCGGAAACTCTCCGAGGAGCCGAGTGAAGTCATCCGGAGGAGGGAAAGCGCAGGCAATAGAGCGCGCCACGGTGGTACCGTGGTAGCACGGAATCGAGTGGAAGGTGGCCGCGTTGATCAACCGGCGGTGCCGGACATCGACGAGGAGGCTGTTGGCACACAGAAAATCCGCCCCTAGGATGGCCTGTGAGACTGTGGCCGTGACGAATTCCCAACAGAAGCGCTGACCGTCGAAACAGACTTGGACCCGCCGCTTTCGGAAAGTTTGAATTGCTGCGCTATTAGCCGCCACGAGGGAAAAACCGTGGTTCCCAGCTTGCATATCGAGATTCGACGCAGGTAGAATGCTACACTGCACCCCGGTGTCACAAAGGAAACGTCGACCCGACAGGGAATTGGTGATATAAAGAAGTTTCCCCGTAGATCCGATGGCCATCGCAACCGCGGAGCGCCCGTTAGACCCGGCCCTCCTTCGCCAGGAACGCTGCAGGAGCTTTGTGTTTTTTGGGGTGAAAAACTGCAGGGGGAGCGGCAGCGTCGTGCTTTCGCGCCAAAACAGGCGTGGTAGGAGCACTAGCCCGTTGCAGGAGGAGCTGGAACCACGTCTGTGGGGGATGGGCGCCTTGTGGCTGCGCAGCACTGCTGGGTTACAGTGAAAATCTTATCGGCTTCGGCAGCAAGCTCGGCGCAGTTTGTAATGTCGGATCTGGCTAGGGCAGCCTGTACCTGCTCTGGCATTTGGTAGAGGAAAAGCTCCCGGAAGAGGAAGCATTCCGGTTCGGCACCCAAGAGCATGAGCATTTGGCTCATGAGCTCGGACGGTTTGGAGTCCCCGAGGCCAGGCATCGTGATGAGCCGGCGAGCACGCTCTGACTTCGAGAGCCCGAAGACCTGTAGCAACCGCACCTTTATCGTATCATACTTGCTGTCAGTAGGAGCACTACCGAGGAGGCTGACAATCCGTGAGGCAGTTGCGCTGTCGAGGGCGGAGACTGGGGGGAATCATCCATGATTTGTGACCAGATTGTGTTTGGTATTCATGATAAAAAAGTCAGGGAACGTCTGTTGAGAGAAACCGAACTAAATTTGGAAAATGCGGTGAAAATATGCCAAGCCAGCGAGCTAGCTCGAAAGCACGTGAAGACTTTCAGTGAAATCAATAATGATGCGAGTGTAATGAGTGATAATGCTGCTGTCGGTGCTGTGTCCTACAAGGGGAAGAAACGTGGGCAGAACAGAAATGAAAAGCAATCGGAGGATGACATTTTTAATTGTAAATGCTGTGGTTACAAACACCAGTTAAGACAATGCCCAGCGTTTGGAAAAACGTGCACAAAGTGTAATGGAAAGAATCACTTTGCCAAACAATGCTTTTCAAAAGTAAAAACAACGAAAGGGAAACAAGTTAATGTGATTGAGGACACTGATTTAAGTGAGACATTTTTTGTACAAATGGTGTCACGTGACAATGTCAAAAATGATACAGAAAATGTGCAGCCCTCAGATATGGACAATGCTGAACATAAAGTCAATGCAGTAAAAGTGGACAAATGGATGATCCCACTGCAGATAAATGGAGCATTAGTTACATTGAAACTGGACACTGGGGCAAAAGCAAACTTAATCAGTATGAGTGACATAAAAAATATGAAAGAAAAGCTCAAAATACAGAAAAAGTCAGTACTACTGAAGAGCTATAATGGACAGAAAATAGATAGCTTAGGTGTATGCAGACTTAAAGTGACAGTCAAAGACAAAGTGCATCATCTCATGTTTTCTGTTGTGGCTGAAAGACTTGATTCGATACTAGGTGACAAAGCTTGTGAAGACTTAGAACTGGTCAAGAGAGTCTACCGTATAAACTGTGCCATAAGCAGACCAGATGACTCAGGTGATGAAGCAGAGAGCCCATCAAGGATGAAAAGGCCAAAGGGTATCCATGTCTTCAAAAAGCCTAGTTTCTCCAAGAAGAAAGAAAAAGACTTTAAGGTCAAAGAGAAGCCAAAGGAAGAAAAGCACAAAGAGGAAAAACACAAGGAGAAAAAGTCCAAAGATATAACCGCAGCAGATGTTGTTAAGCAGTGGAAAGAGAAAAAGAAAAAGAAGAAGCCTGCACCAGAGCAGGAAGCAGTTCCGGTGGATGCTCCTTCTTCCCTCAGGCCAATCTTTGGTGTTCCATTAGCCGAGGCTGCTGAGAGGACTATGCTGTATGATGGGATCCAGCTGCCAGCAGTTTTTCGAGTGCATTGACTACATTGAGAGTTATGGCATGAAGAGTGAAGGAAACACTGAAACCCTCTCCAAGCAAAGATCGCAAGGAGACCTCGATCTATACAAGAGCAGATCGATGACAATGCCGCAACTGCATCTTGTCATTCACCACCAGAACAATCTCATGAAGACACATCAGACTTACCCGTGTTGAGAAGATCCACACGTGAAGTAAAAAAGCCTGATAGACTTAATCTTTGAGTACAATGTAAAGCTTTGAAAATGTGTTGACTGTTTTGAAAATGTTTATGTTTATAGAGCACTAACAAAAGTGTTACTGATATTATCTTTATTGTTTTCTTGAAAGTTGATTGATATTGATTTTGTTCAACCTCAAAGAAAGGGGGATGTAATGATCAATAACATGTCATTCTATAGTGGACACTAGGTGGAGCCGTAGAGCTGTGTAGAGCTGTATATAAGACTACACTACCCAGCTGTATGTATATTAAGACTACATTACCCATGAGGCACTAGGCTACCCACAAGGCAACAGTCAAGATGGAAGCCTCTACAGATACTGTACCTAGTCCACATGTGCTCAATAAAAGTGTCTAGCAAAAGCTAGCTGTGTTCATAATAAGAATGTCTATTTATTAATGAACATAAGAGACGGTTCGAGCACAGTATCTGCTGGGGAAAGATTCACAGGGTGTGGAGTTTATGACCCAGGGGCGGACATTGCCCTGGCAATTATACTCCCCAGCACCATGAGCGCCCAAGCAGGCTGAACTGTCCACGGTAGTGTACGTGGTTACACACCCAGAGAAATTCCCTACCCCATACACGATTTGCTCGGACAGCATGTTCACATGCAATTCATGTACGGAATACCTGGCCATCTGGTCCCGTCGTGGATACACCTCCGCTGACGGGAGACCCCTGGCAATCAAGCCTCTGCTGGAGAAAATCATGACAGCCGTAGGGGAGGAAGGGAAGGTCTATATCCATAAAGTTAAAGCCCATTCAAAGACAGAACCCATGCGGGAGGGCAACCAAAAGGCAGATGAATTGGCCAAGCAGTGAGCCAGGGAAGGAGAGTTTTGGGACAGGTTCGGTAGCCGCAATCCGGGAAATGTCCAGGGTACACGAGGGGTAGCTTTGGTCCCGGACCTAAAGCAGGCCCAGGTACGGGATCCCGTCCTCAGAGCCGTCCTGAATGCGCTCACAAAAGGGGAGAAAGTAGCGGGCCCGTACGGTACAGCAGCCATCACCGTCAAGGAAGGCATGCTGTTCAGGGGGGAGCAATGGGTAGCAGCACCAAAGGGAATTCCTCCAACTGGCCCATGAGGGTCCAGGAGCGGGGCATCCCAGGCCTGAGACCACCTGGCACCGGGTGGAACAGGCAGGATGGTGGTCAGGACTGAGGGAACAGGCCCGCGAGTTCTGTGCCGGCTGTCTGGTGTGTGCTGCCAATAACCCTGACCCCCAGAAAAGGAAGGTATCTTTGGGACACATCAGGAGGGTAGAGGGACCATGGCAGTCGATCCAGATCGATTACATCGGGCCCCTACCCACTGCCCAGGGAGGCTACAAGTACTGCCTAGTACTGGTGGATGTGTTTTCAAAGTGGGTGGAAGCTTTTCCCTGCCGAACAGCTACCGCATTGGGTACAACTAAGATTCTGGTCAGGGATGTGTTCTCACGATGGGGACTACCGCAGTATGTGGAGTCTGACCAAGGGAGTCACTTTACCGGACAGGTCATGCATGAGACCCTCATGGTACTCGGCATCGAGGGGAAATGGCACGTTGCCTACAACCCGCAGTCATCGGGTCCTGTACAGCATTTAAACTATAAAAGAAAGGTTGGTCAAGGAGACTCACCCAAGAAGTGGGTAGAAGTCCTACCGTTGGTCCTAATGGGGATCCGAGCCAGCCAGTCAAAAAGCATTGGGTATTCCCCACACGAGCTGATGACTGGCAGGGTTATGCGGACCCCCACCCATGTACTAGCCCCGGTGCTCACGGAAGGTCAGCTCAGAGAGGTGAACCGGGACAGATTCGTCAGGACTCTGTTTGAACACCTTAAACAGATTCACTGGCAGGCTGCTAGCTGATGTGCCTCAATAAATCCGAGACTCAATGTTAGCGGAACAAAACGAGGCTTTTATTAGCTTAGAAGGTAACACACAGTGGAGAGGTGTCTTCCATCCAGAGGTCTGCAGTACTGGATGTGAGGCACGCTGAGCCTGCTTACATAGGGTCCAGGAATGGGCGGAGCCCTACACACAATACAATACAAGGTGAGGAAACGGAACTGAGGTAAGGGAAATGAAACTGAAACTAAACCACAGTCACAGGCACAATCACACAGAGAATACAGATGAGTGATGAATGGCATATTTCATCACACTAGCAACATGGGAAAACAGCACCGGAGTAACCGATTGCTGCTAGAACCCAACAGGCACCACGAGTGGGAGGTAGGGGATCAGGTCATGGTAAGGAACTTTGCCCGGTTGGGAAGTTTCGAACCATTGTATATGGGGCCGTACAGCATTGTGGACAAGGCAAGCCACATGGTCTATGCCATAAAGATGCCCTGCCACACAAAGTGGTTCCACATTAACCAATGCAAGCTGTTCAAAACTGAAAGTGGGGAACGGCCAGCAAGGGCGAACCGTGTTAAAGCTAGAGATCATCAGCCTGCGGCTGTGGCAGACTCACAGACCGCAAAGGTGGGGGCAGTGAATTGTGTGACTGGAGAGGCCCTCCCACCAATTAAGTGGGACTCAGGTACACCCCCAGTAGCCGGAGTCTTAAGAAGGTCTCCTCGCATACCACAGCCTAAACTACCATGGACACCCGAGTATCAGTTTAAACGGTCCAGCCCCAGGAGAGCCCTTGACAGAAAGGGAAAATCCAAGGTCAGGGACCAGTCTAAGGACACAGATCCCAGCCTGCTGCCTCCAAAGGTGAGGGACTCACAGGAGAGGTAGCATTGGACAGAGAGAGAGAGAAGGGTCCCCAGCCTGCGGCATCAGGCTGCGCGGAACCCACAGGACAGGATAGGGACTCGGCAGACATACAGAAGGGGGTAGTGTGCTGCAGCACAGGAGGGCACACTCCCCGGTCAGTTGGGAAACGGAAAAAACCCCAGTTCTTTTAAGGAGGACTCTCCAAGTCCGGTGGCACAGGTCACCTTACGCCCAACCGTACAAGCTGCCCAGATTCCACAAAAGGCAGAGGCCGAACAGGGATTAGCCTGGCCGTCCGGAGACGGGCGGCGGATGTATATAGCTTTTAGTTTAAGAGTGTTTTAGTTTCTTAGGTTTTGGAATTTTAATAGTTTAATTTTAGTTTATGATAAGTTTAAGTTTTTGAAAATTTCGGTAACTGTGTCAGGCCAGAGAACCTTCTTGGGACATGGCTATTTGTTTTGTGTGTCCCTACAGAAAGGAAATCGGCATGGGAAAGTTTCTGCTCCTGCTCGCCCTCGTAGGGGTGAGCATCGGTGACGAGGAGAACTCCCACATCTATGGGTGCAGGAGGTGGCGAACGGGGTGTGGAGGAGCTTGCCATCTACTTCCATGAGGGAAGGTGGCCAGGGTGGCTGGGGTCAAACTCGACTCAGTACTCCAGCCAGACCGGGTTCGCGTACGGGGGGGGGCCTCCATCCCGTGCCCCAGGGTACAGATCGTTGCTACAAGGGTCCGTGTCACTGTGGGGAAACGTGTGTGTTTGACATGTAAGGGACAGATTCCTTTGGATAGGTGGTGGTGGCTCAGAAAGCTGAGCAAGGATATAGGAAACCCCGCAGTCGATTGGGAACGAATGGGGAACAATACCCATTGGACGATTACAGGGACCCGAGGGGGAGTGAGTGTGTGCTGGGACAAGTGGTGGGAGCCAGATCAGGGAGTTTATGTTTGTATGTGGGGATCAGAGAAAGTCTGCCCCACAGGCATATCCATCATCTTCCACAGACAATGGCAAGATGCCGGGGAGGGGATGGAGTGGGATTCTAGCCTGCATGCGTGCGTGGTCCCACACTCCCCAATCCCAGTCAACGCCACCGAACTCGTAACCCGCCCCCGGAAGCCCCTGCCCACGACCACAACATCACGGACTATAGTACAGAGGTGTCCTACCACCACCAAGGGACCAGGGAATGGGTTAGTCCTACGCCAACCAACAAGTTGCTGTACCAGGGGGTACACTATGCGGTGGCCTCAGTGATCCTGAACCTGACCGAGGTACACTTACCTGAATGGTGTCCTAAGGGGACAGAACAGCTGTACCAGGCCCTGCTGAAGGAAATGTTTAGAAAATTTTATGAATTCGACTTTGCCAATGTAGACAAAGCGAAACTGGACAGTTTACACCCTGAGCATAATATGGGCGCAGGGAGACAAAAAAGAGGAACCGGGAATGATATTTTCACTGCCTATAATACAGGATCCTCAGTAGTAAATAGCCTAGATGATATAGAGTTACAAACACAGATAAATGGTCTAAAAACCCAATTAAGAAAAATCCTAACAGAGGAGAACACAGTGGTAGGCTCAGAGCTACACGAGGACCAGGCTATGACAGTCCATTTAAAAGAGATAATAGCTGAGCTGGAGAGACACGCTAAAACACTAAATGCACTCATACGCTTCGGATCAGGCTGCACAGAATGAGGTGTGCGTGCTATACGGGGCATGGTTGCTGGGCGAGGGCCGCAGCAACCTGGAGGATTTAAAACAGGGTATAGTCCCCTCCTGGATTAGCAACAAGCACCTCACAGCCCTGCACCCATTTAGTAATTCGCTGAGCCCGTGTCGGCTCTGTCTAGCCTCTGAAGCCTACCCTGTCCCAGTGGATTGTGGACGTTTCAATCACACTATCATGGGCATAGTAGTGAGGATGCCGGTCATGGGTGGGGCAGCCCGACCAGCACCGGTATACAGGGTGGAGAATATTGGGATCATTCAAGGGGGTGCACACGTCCGTTTCGCAGAGGTCCCACCTTATGTCATAAAGTGGGAGCACGCTATGACAGGTACAGACCTCTCCGGGTGCCGAAGCCGGGGTACACACATAATACTGTGTCCCCAGCACTTGAACGTCTATTCCAGACTACAGTGCGGGTTTAAAGCTGCTGGCGCACAACCTGTGAACTGTACCATGGCGGTAATGGCACAGGACCATGTTCCCCCACAGGTGGCATAGTGGTTAGCACTGTTGCCTCACAGCGCCAGGAACCCGGGTTCGAATCTGGCCTCGGGGGACTGTCTGTGTGGAGTTTGCACATTCTCCCCGTGTTTGCGTGGGTTTTCTCCGGGTGCTCCGGTTTCCTCCCACAGTCCAAAGATGTGCGGGTTAGGTTGATTGGCTATGATAAATTGACTCTTAGTGTTAGGGGGATTAAATACATGGGGTTACGGGGATAGAGTGGGATATGTATTGGTGTAGGGGTTACGGGGATCGGGTGGGATATGTGTTGGTGCAGGCTCGATGGGCCGAATGGCCTCTATCTGCACTGTGGGGTTTCTGTGATTCTGTGGTAGCATTCATAGGAGGTGGGACATAGTGTGTCACCACAAGTGCGGCCCACTACCAGCATGGACAGCACATCTGGTGTCCGGTGAGTGACAGCAGTTTCTGCTTTAAACCCGAGGCAGAAGTTCAAGTGGCCCAGGAACGGATTGTCCCCATTCTTGCTACAGTTGTACAGGGCCTTGGTGAGACCGCACCTTGAGTACTGTGTGCAGTTTTGGTTGCCTTACCTGAGGAAGGACGTTCTTGCCATGGAAGGAGTGCAGCAAAGATTCACCAGGCTGATACCTGGGATGGCAGGAATGACGTATGAGGAGAGATTGTGTCGATTGGGCTTATACTCACTGGAGTTTAGAAGATTGAGAGGATATCTCATCGAAACTTATAAAATTCTGTAAGGCCTGGACAGACTAGATGCAGGAAGGATGTTTCTGATGGCCGGGGAGTCCAGAACCAGGGGTCATAGTCTAAGGATAAGGGGTAAGCCATTTAGGACTGAAATGAGGAGGAATTTCTTCACCCAGAGAGTGGTGAACCTGTGGAATTCTCTGCCACAGAGGGCAGTGGAGGCCAGTTCATTAAATATATTCAAAAAAGAATTGGATATATTTCTTAAGGCTAAAGGGATCAAGGGATATGGGGAGAAGGCAGGGACAGGGTACTGAATTTGGATGATCAGCCATGATCTCATTGAATGGCGGAGCAGGCTCAAAGGGCCGAATGGCCTACTCCTGCTCCTATCTTCTATGTTTCTATGAACCCTCCACTGTTCACCTCACTGTCAGGGAAAACATCACCAACCTGCAAAACTACGTCGCACATTTCGGCTATGAAATTCTCCCTCTACCCGAACATCTTACCACCCTATTAAAAGCAGTGGTCATATCACAAAAGCATTTCTACACACTAGAACAGAAGACAGTCGAGATAGGGGCCAAGATCTTGGATATTGTAGTTCCACCCTGGTGGGACATTTTTGAAAATATAGAGGTCCCTTCTTCGATTAGAATGGCTTCACACATTTTAGTGGTTTGCCAGCTCGGTATAGTCTTCTACTTGCTATGCACAAAGTGCAAGGGAAGGGAGAGAATGCTCCGATTCCAACATGAGAGAGCATGGGACAAAAATTAAAATAAAGTCTATCACCAGGTATAAAAACGAGCGTCAACAGTTACTGAAAATAAAGATTGTAACCGTGTTTTTCTTTTTCTATGTATGCTTTATATTTTTCCAAGTGGTGCAGGGGTGTTGGATCCCCTCCGTGCTTGGATGTTGAATGTAACCGAATTTCTCTTACCTTGTACATATATCTGAACACTACACCTAAAAGGGGAATGTGTGTTTTTGGGTTTTAGATAGATATAATACAGGGGCAGGTTGGCTCTCAAGGATCAGAAATTTTGCTCACCCAGTATGATACTCTAGCGAATAGAGTTTCACAGGGGGGATTGTAAGATTCGCAAAATTTAGCAGAACCCCAAAACAGAATGATGATCCTGTTAAAAACAATTTTGGACCATTGCAAAAGAAACGTGGAAGATAAAATGCATGGTTGGGCCTAGCAGGAGGATTCAAAGATTAAACACAGATTTGGCATTTTAAAAGGGCATGTACAGGCTTGTAGAAAAGGCTGGGACAGGAATGTGGGATTGACCTCTGCAAAGGAACAGTTTTGGATATTCGAGGTAGCCAAACTGGCTGGGAGAAACAGTAAATGAAACTCAGCCCCTATCCAGGAATTTACATTCAAACAATAAATCAATGAAGAACCAGCCTCACCTAAGATCCAAAACCCATTAAAAACATGCATAAAACAAATCACCCAGCCAACCTGCACAGAATTTCAAGGCCTTACAGGAAATCGAAGATTAGAAGACAATCGAACAACAGTTTAACCACTCAGAGAGACATCCAAAACCACTTCACACACTTAAACCAATTTCGAAGCAATCCCGAAACCAGTAAATGGGACCAATCAATGCAAATAAGCCCGCCAAAAATTAGCAATGAACCGAGACTGATTTGGTGGGCAGATAAGCAGGCCTCAATTAGTATAAACTAAAGACCTGTCTCCACAAGAGATCAGTTCGATAAGTACAGTTCAACAGAAGGAGTTCAACAGAAACAGTTCAACCAGTTCTTGCTCTCGAGTCAGTACAAAGAAGGTTCACTCGGTTAATCCCGGGGATGAGGGGATGGACATATGAGGAGAGGTTGAGTAGATTGGGACTCTACTCATTGGAGTTCAGATCGGGTGGATGCGGGGAGGATGTTCCCGATGATGGGTGAAACTAGAACTAGGGGGCATAGTCTTAGAATAAGGGGCTGCTCTTTCAAAACTGAGATGAGGAGGAACTACTTCACTCAGAGGGTGGTAGGTCCATGGAATATGCTGCCCCAAAAAGCTGTAGAAGCTACATCATTACATAAATTTAAAACAGAAATAGACAGTTTCCTAGAAGTAAAGGGAATTAAGGGTTACGGGGAGCGAGCAGGAATTTGGACATGAGTCTAGGTTAGGATCGGACATGGCCCTGTGGGTAGCGGAGCGGGCCCAGGGGCCATGTAGCCTGATCCTGCTCCTATTTCGTGTGTCTAATTCTGTTAGATTCAGGAGATGGTTCTGTGATAGTAGATTGGCGGTTAGGATCAGATCAGCCATGATCTTATTAAATGGCGGAGCAGGCTCGAGGGGCTGATTGGCCTACTCCTGCTCCTATTTCTTATGTTCTTATGTTCGAGAAGAAAGGAGAGACCCATCGTTCAAGTTTAAAACACCATCGAAACTTGGCAGTTTCAGAAGCAAGCATCTGGAAGCAGTTCTCTCTCAAGAAGAAGAAGAAGTAACACATCATCGGACACCTCGCGGCATCAAGGGCCCCACAAAACCAACAACCAAATATTACCAGAAGCCAACCAGGTAATACTGGGCCACCGCGACCAACAAGAAACCAACTCAGAAGAAACCGAAGATCCGCAAGTTTTTCCACTCTACAAACTATTTCTGTGTTTGGTGAGCATTATCCCTGGTCCTTTAGAGTCCAACTTAGATAGTAAGGTGGGATTGGTATGGGTGAGGTATTTGTCTATTGTTATTTTCCCTCGTATGTACCAAAGTGTTCCCCATTTTTAGAGTGTTAAGATTATTGTGTTGTGTATTTTCTTTCTCAAATAAAGATCAAAGTTCTTTCACCAAAATTCAGTTGTCTGCTGCAATTTCATTACAGCCCCCAAATAAGTCCAAGGTCTAGAACCAAGGGAGTGGGAGCGATTCGAACTGCTCATAAGTCAGAGGCGAAGCTGACCCAAACACCACCCCCCACGAGTTACCTCCTTCCATACCCGCCCAGCACCGATCCCTGAGGAACCCCACCAGTTACCTTCTTCCATACCCGCCCAGCACTGATCCCTGAGGAACTCCACTAGTTACCTCCTTCCATACCCACCTGGCTCAGTGTACAACTCTCCTTTGGTCCCTCCAATACACCCAATTTTCCATCCATTTCAGGTTCACTCCTTACACTGTGCCTTCCAACCTTTTGGACCAAGCTCCTGATGTGAGACTGGATCAACTTTCCCTGTCCACACGGTTTGTTATACCCACAAAGAACTGACATTTGTCAGGCATTATCTCCCTCTTGGAAAGCTATGCTGGCTTCCTTCTGCTGTGGTGCATCATCCCTCCCTGCACATTGCCCTCGGATGCTTTCCCTACAATGGATGTCAGGCTGACCAATCTGTAGCTTCCTGGTTTATCCCCTTGTCCGTTTTATTAATTGGAATTACATTCCCTTTCCTCCAATCCTCAGGCACAGTCCTCATTTTGAGGATATTGTAAAGATAGTTAATATAATATGCTTTGAGATAGATAAGGAGTGAGACAGACAGGAGAGAAAGTGACAGGGAAAGAGAAATAGATGGAGAGAGTGACAGAGTGGGAAAGACAGGGAGAGAGAGAGACAGGGAGAGAAAGAGAGAGAGAGAGAATGAGAGTATGTTTTTGGAGGTGACAGAATGCTATTGGGGGATGATCTTTGAAGTTTGTCAGTTAGGTTTTATTTTTATTTTTCATTAAACTTTGTTTTGTGAAGCCAATCATTGCAAACAACTGAAGAATATAAAGAGTAAACACAAAGGTCAGGGTATACACATATTTTAATTGAAAGGCCAGACATGGTTTCTCATTTTGTGAACATCATTCACAGGAGGGCACACAGACCTCACTTATGGAAGGCAAAGAGAAATTACAAAAAGAAATTATCAAAAAAATAAAAAGAAATAGTAAAGTATTCTACAGACAGATAAATAACAAAAGAGATACCAGGACAGGGATAGGGCCACTAAGGGATAAACACAATAAACTCACAGGTAATGATGGTGAAATGGCAGAAATATTGAATAGTTACTTTGCCTCAGTATTTACCAGGGAGACTAACAGGGGGCATGGCATTAGAAGAGAGCAAAAATATTGTAACAATAATTAAGATAGAAAGATGGGAGATAATTGATAAACTAATCAAACTTAAGAGAGTTGGTCCTGATGGATTACATCAACGCATATTAAAAGAAGTTAGGGAAGAGATAGCAGGGGCACAATTACAGATATATAAAAATATCAAAAATCATTAGAAAAGGGAACTGTGCCAGAGGATTAGTGGACTGCTAATGTGATTCCTATATTATAAAGAGATTGAACAAGTCCAGGGAGCTATAGACCAGTTAGCTTAATGTTGGTGGTAGGAAAGATAATGGAATCTTTACCCAAAGATGTAATAGAAAAACATCTAGAAACTGAAAATATAATAAAGAGTGTCGCATGGATTTCAAAAGTGAAGGTCATGCTTGACCAACCTTATTGAATTCTTTGAAGAAGTAACAGAAAGAGCAGACAAGGGTAATGTAGTAGATGCAATATATTTGGATTTCCAAAAGGCCTTCAATAAAGTACCACACAGTAGATTCATGACTAAGGTCAGAACATGTGGAGTCGGGACAAGCAGCAGAATGGAAAGCGAGCTGGCTACAAAACAGAAAAGAGAGAGTAGGGGTTAAAGGTAGTTACTCAGACTGATGGAAGGTGAAAAGTGGTGTTCCACAGGGATCGGTGCTGGGACCGCTGTTGTTCGCAATTTACATACATGATTTGGACTTGGGAATCAGAAGTACAATTTCAAAATTTGTGGACAACACCAAATTAGGGGTATAGTTAATACAGCGGAAGACTGCGACAAAATACATGACCTTAATAAACCTGCAGAATGGACATGTAAATGGCAAAAGTAATTTCAATATAGAAAAGTGTGAAGTGGTTCATTTTGGTAGAAGGAATAAGGAGGACAGTAAGTCTAAATGGGGTAGAGGAGCAAAGGGATCTGGGGTACTCATTCATAAATCATTAAAAGTAGCGACGCAGGTTAACAAAGCCATAAAAAGTGCAAACAAAGCATGGATTGAGGCAACACCTTGAGTATTGTGTGCAGTTTTGGTCGCCTTATCGGAGGATGTTCTTGCCATGGAGGGAGTGCAGCGAAGATTCACCAGGCTGATACCTGGGATGGCAGGAATGACTATGAGGAGAGATTGGGTCAATTAGGCTTATATTCGCTGGAGTTTAGAAGAATGAGAGGGGCTCTCATTGAAACTTATAAAATTCTAACAGGACTAGACAGACTAGATGCAGGAAGGATGTTCCCGATGGCGGGGGGAGTCCAGAACCCGGGGTCACAGTCTAAAGATAAGGGGTAAGCCATTTAGGACAGAGATGAGGAGGAATTTCTTCACCCAGAGAGTGGTGAACCTGTGGAATTCTCTACCACAGAAGGCAGTTGAGGCCAATTAATTGAATATATTCAAGAAGGAGTTAGATATATTTCTTAAGGCTAAAGGGATCAAGGGATATGGGGAGAAAGCAGGGACAGGGTACTGAATTTGGATGATTAGCCATGATCTCATTAAATGGCGGTGCAGGCTCGAGGGGCCGAATGGCCTACTCCTGCTCCTATCTTCTATGTTTTTTTATGTAATAGCGCAGATGCATTTAAGGAAAGCTAAATAAGTACATGATGGAAAAAGGAATAGAAGGATATGTTGATAGGGTGAGTTGAAGAGGCTCATGTGGAGTACAAACACGGCATAGACCAGTTGGGCCGAATGGCCGGCTCCTGTGCTGTACTTTCTATGTAACTTACAGGTGGGCAGAGGATGGTAACTGGAGCGGGATGTACAGGGGTTGTTGTACTTATTCTGGGATATTGTTAGGTTGTGTGACAGGGAGCAGGTGATGGGGACTCCAGTTCCCCTGTTGTTTTGGCCAGGGTAAGAGATGTTACTGCTGGGGGAAGGAACACCTGGTGTCAGCATCTAGTAGGCATGGTCTGAGACTGCACTGTTACATGCTGAGTAAAGATGCCCAAACAATGCCCTCAGTCCCAAATTCACATTACACCTCCCAGTCCTCTTTCCATTTCTCACGCCAACCCAACCTGTGAGCGTGTCAATTTGTGCTGAATGAGGCAGAGTTTTGTGCTATAGACTATGTTGAGTGCGACCTGGATTCACACTGGTACACTCATTTCGCAAGGAATACTGCTGGATACAGGAGACATTCATCTCATCAGTACACCTTCAAATCCAGATCCGTGAGTTGAAAAGCTAACCCACTGTCCCCAATTATTTTAATATAAATAAAAACAGAACAGTATTCTCGCTAAAAGATCAGCATTTATCAAAATATTCTGCGACTTCACAAAGCAAACAATAACAAAAACTAGTCATACTGCAATGAAGCATTACTGTAACAATCCATAGCTACTCAGGCTATTAAGAAAAGGATGAGATGACAATGAATACGGAAGGTCTCGCTCATTAACACCTTCAGGACTCCTCTCGAAACAAACCAAGCCAGCACCAAAAGTTCATATTTTAAACATCCTGTGCTCTGTGTATGAAATTCGAAATGTATTTCCTGTAAATGAGAGGGAGGAATTGAATGAAATCAGTATTTGTAGGGAAATGGTGTTAGGGAAATTGACGGGGTTGAAGGCCGATAAATCCCCAGGGTCTGATAATCTACATCCTAGGGTACTTAAGGAAGTGGCCCTAGAAATAGTAGATGCATTGCTGGTCATCTTCCAAAATTCTATAGACTCTGGAACAGTTCCCATGGATTGGAGGGTAGCTAATGTCACCCCACTATTCAAAAAAGGTGGTAGAGAAAAAGCGGGGAACTATAGACCGGTAAGTCTGACATCGGTAGTGGGGAAAATGCTAGAGTCCATTATAAAAGATCTAATAGCAGAGCACTTGGAAAACAGTGACAGGATCGGACAAAGTCAACATGGATTTACAAAAGGTAAATCATGCTTGACTAATCTGCTGGAATTTTTTGAGGATGTAACTGGTAGAATAGATAAGGGAGAACCAGTGGATGTGGTGTATTTGGACTTTCAGAAGGCTTTTGATAAGGTCCCGCATAAGAGATTAGCATGCAAAGTTAAAGCCCATGGGATTGGGGGTAAGGTACTGTCTTGGATAGAGAACTGGTTGGCAGACAGGGAGCAAAGAGTTGGAATAAACGGGTCTTTTTCCAAGTGGCAGGTAGTGACTAGTGGGGTACCGCAGGGATCGGTGCTAGGACCCCAGCTATTCACAATATATATAAATGATCTAGACGAGGGAACTAGATGTAATATCTCCAAGTATGCAGACGACACAAAGCTGGGTGGGCGTGTGTGCTGTGAGGAGGATGCAAAGAAACTCCAGTATGATTTGGACAGGTTGGGTGATTGGGCAGATGCATGGTAAATGCAGTATAATGTGGATAAATGTGAGGTTATCCACGTCGGTGGCAAGAACAGGAAGACAGATTATCTGAACGGCAATAGATTGGGAAAAGGGGAAGTGCAACGAGACCTGGGTGTCCTTGTGCACCAGTCGCTGAAGGTAAGCATGCAGGTGCAGCAGACGGTTAAGAAGGCAAATGGTATGTTGGCCTTCATAGCGAGAGGATTCGAGTACAGGAGCAAGGATGTCTTGCTGCAGTTGTACAGGACCTTGGTGAGACCACACCTTGAGTATTGTGTGCAGTTTTGGTCACCTTATCTGAGGAAGGATGTTCTTGCCATGGAGGGAGTGCAGCGAAGATTCACCAGACTGATACCTGGGATGGCAGGAATGACGTACAAGGAGAGATTGGGTCGATTAGGCTTATACTCGCTGGGGTTTAGAAGAATGAGAGGGGATCTCATTGAAACTTATAAAATTCTAACAGGACTAGATAGACTAGATGCAGGAAGGATGTTCCTGATGGCGGGGGAGTCCAGAACCAGGGGTCACAGTCTAAGGATAAGGGGTAAGCCATTTAGGACTGAGATGAGGAGGAATTTCTTCACCCAGAGAGTGGTGAACCTGTGGAATTCTCTACCACAGAAGGCAGTAGAGGCCAACTTCTTAAATATATTCAAGAAGGAATTAGATATATTTCTTAAGGCTAAAGGGATCAAGGGATATGGGGAGAAAGCAGGGACAGGGTACTGAATTTGGATGATCAGCCATGATCTCATTAAATGGCGGAACAGGCTCGAGGGGCCGAATGGCCGACTCCTGCTCTTATCATCTATGTTAAACAGGTTCTGATTTTGTTGCACATAGCTGAGATTGTAATTTAGTTCCTTTAATCTCATTTTGCTTTTTGAATGGGGTATTTACATGAAACTGCCTCTTTAAAAAAATATCAAACGAAGATGAACAGTGGCCCTGAGTGGTATTCACGCTGGTACCCAAAGCAATGATTTGAGTCCATCTCTATTCCACCACAACTTGCGAGTTCTCATTACTTTCCTCAAGCAAAATTAATGAAGTCAAGCTCTCTCTTCATAGTTAGTGTGACTTCCAGTGTGTGAGAGTCGGTGATGAACTGAGCCTTTCCATTCTTACTGTCCACTGGATGGGGCAGGTGCAATCCCAATTTGCTGTAAAACATGAAAATTCAGGAAGATAACATGAAAGAGTGAGGAGAGCACAGTCTGTGTATTTGATCGGCAGCCCCGCCCTCTGCGCTCACCGGTCAGAGGCCCCGCCCTCCGCGGATAGAGGCCCCGCCCTCCGCGGTCACCGGTCAGAGGCCCCACCCTCCGCGGCCGGTGCTCAGAGGCCCCGCCCTCCCCTCTCAGAGGCCACACCCTCTGCGGCCGGCGGTCAGAGGACGAGAATTTTAAAGGTGTTGCTTTGAGGGATAGAGGTTAATGTAGGTCAGCGAGGACAGGGGTGATAGCTGAGCAGGACTTGGTGAAAGATAGGATACAAGTATCAGAGTTTCGGATGAGCTGAAGTTGATGGAATATTGGGTTAATCAAATCTGTAGATGACAAAGGCAGGAAAGAGGATGTAAGGGGCAGATAGACTGAGTCAGGTGTGGAAACCCGCGAAGTTACTTAGGTGCAACTAGGGGTCTTTGAATTGCAGAGGCTCAGTAGCTGAATAGGTTGTTGCGGTCGCAAACGTTTTGTTTAAGCCGAAGACAATGGCTTGGGAGGGGATAGAATCAGCGGCAAGGGTATCGAGTTTGTGGCAGGGCATGAAGATAGTGGCTTTGGTCTTCCCTATGTTTAGCTGGAGGAAATTATGGCTCATCCAAGACTGCACATGGGATAGCAGTCTGACAACACACAGGCAGTGGAGGGGTTGAGAGAGAACTGGGTGGCGTCAGTAATATTCCCTGTAAGCTGCATGGTCACGCGGTGCTCCAGGGGTCCCGCACAGCCGGCTTTTCAATAGAAATAAAATGACAGGGAACATTGGTTGTCAGCGTACATAAGAACATAAGAAATAGGAGCAGGAGTAAGCCAATCGGCCCCTCGAGCCTGCTCCGCCATTCAATAAGATCATGGCTGATCTGATCCTAGCCGCCAATCTACTATCACTGAACCATCTCCTGAATCTAACAGAATTAGACACACGAAATAGGAGCAGGATCAGGCTACATGGCCCCTGGGCCCGCTCCGCTACCCACAGGGCCATGTCCAATCCGAACCTAGACTCATGTCCAAATTCCTGCCCGTTCCCCATAACCCTTAATTCCCTTTACTTCTGGGAAACTGTCTATTTCTGTTTTAAATTTATGTAATGTAGCTTCTACAGCTTTTTGGGGCAGCATATTCCATGGACCTACCACCCTCTGAGTGAAGTAGTTCCTCCTCATCTCAGTTTTGAAAGAGCAGCCCCTTATTCTAAGACTATGCCCCCTAGTTCTAGTTTCACCCATCATCGGGAACATCCTCCCCGCATCCACCCGATCCAACCCCTTCACAATCTTATATGTTTCAATAAGATCGCCTCTCATTCTTCTGAACTCCAATGAGTAGAGTCCCAATCTACTCAACCTCTCCTCATATGTCCATCCCCTCATCCCGGGATTAACGGAGTGAACCTTCTTTGTACTGACTTGAGAGCAAGTATGTCTTTTCTTAAGTATGGACACCAAAACTGTATGCAGTATTCCAGGTGCGGTCTCACCAATACCTTGTACAACTGAAGCAATACCTCCCTATTTTTATATTCTATCCCCCTAGCAATGAAAGCCAACATTCCATTGGCCTTCTTAATCACTTGCTGCACCTGCATACTAACCTTTTGAGTTTCGTGCACCAGGACCCCCAGATCCCTTTGTACTTCAGTACTTTCCAGTTTCTTGCCATTAAGATAACTTGCTCTACGATTTTTCCTGCCAAAGTGCATAACCTCACACTTTCCAGCATTGTATTCCATCTGCCAAATCTCTGCCCACTTACTTAGCCTGTCTATGTCCCCTTGCAGGTTTTTTATGTCCTCCTCACTCACTACTTTCCCTCCCATCTTAGTATCATCTGCAAACTTTGGTATGTTACACTCGGTCCCCTCCTCCAAATCGTTAATATAGATTGTAAAGAGTTGGGGACCCAGCACTGACCCCTGTGGAACACCACTAGTTACTGATTGCCAGTCCGAGAATGAACCATTTATCCCAACTCTCTGCTTTCTGTTAGATAGCCAATCCTCTATCCATGCCAGAATATTACCCCCAATCCCGTGATTTTTTATCTTGAGCAATAATCTTTTGTGTGGCACCTTGTCAAATGTCTTTTGGAAGTCTAAATACACTACGTCCACTGGTTCCCCTTTATCCACCCTATATGTTACTTCCTCAAAGAACTCCAGCAAATTTGTCAAACATGACTTCCCCTTCATAAAACCATGCTGACTCTGTCCTATTAAATTATGATTATCCAAATGTCCTGTTACTGTCTCCTTAATAATGGACTCCAATATTTTACCTACCACAGATGTTAGGCTAACCGGTCTATAGTTTCCAGCCTTCTGTCTACTGCCCTTTTTAAATAAGGGCGTTACATTAGCAGTTTTCCAGTCTGCCGGGACCTTTGCTGATTCCAGGGAGTTTTGGAAAATTATTACCAATGCATCCACAATCCCTACCGCCACTTCCCTCAAGACCCTAGGATGTAAGCCATCAGGTCCAGGTGATTTATCCGCCTTGAGTCCCATTATTTTACCGAGTACCACTTCCTTAGTGATTGTGATCGTGTTTAGCTCCTCCCCCCCCATAGCCCCCTGTTTGTCCAGTGTTGGGATATTCTTAGTGTCTTCTGCTGTAAAGACTGATACAAAATATTCATTCAGTGTTTTTGCCATCTCCATATTTCCCACCATTAATTTCCCGGTCTCATCCTCTAAGGGACCAACATTTACTTTAGCCACCCTTTTTCTTTTTATATAACTATAAAAACTATTACTGTTTTTATATTTTTTGCTAATTTACTTTCATAATCTATCTTCCCTTTCTTAATCAATCTTTTTGTTACTTTTTGCTGTCTTTTAAAGTTTTCCCAATCCTCTATCCTTCCACTAGATTTGGCTACCTTATATGCCCTTGTTTTTAGTTGAATACTATCCTTAATTTCTTTACTTAGCCACGGATGGCTGTCTTTTCTTTTACACCCTTTTCTTCTCAGTGGAATATATATTTTTTGGAAGTTGTAAAATAACTCCTTAAATGTACACCACTGATCATGTATCGTCTTACCCTTTAATCTATTTTCGCAATCCACTCTACTCAATTCCGCTCTCATACCTTCATAGTCTCCTTTATTCAAGCTTAGCACGCTTGTTTGAGATCCAACCTTCTCACCCTCTAATTGAATATGGAATTCAACCATGTTATGGTCACTCAGAACAGAACAGAAGAACAGAACAGAAACCCCACAGTGCAGATAGAGGCCATTCGGCCCATCGAGCCTGCACCGACACATATCCCACCCGATCCCTGTAACCCCTACATCAACACATATCCCACCCTATCCCCGCAACCCCACGTATTTAATCCCCCTAACACTAAGGGTCAATTTATCATAGCCAATCAACCTAACCCGCACATCTTTGGACTCATTCCAAGGGGATCCTTTACTAGGACATTTTTAATTAATCCTGTCTCGTTACACAGGACCAGATCTAAGGTTGCTTGCCCCCTGGTCGGTTCAGTTACATACTGCTCAAGAAACCCATCCCTAATACACTCAATGAACTCATCCTCAAGGCAGCCCTGCCCAATTTGATTTGTCCAATTAATATGATAGTTAAAATCCCCCATAATTATAGATGTACCCTTATTACAAGCCTCAACTATTTCCTGATTGATACTCCGTCCAACAGAGTTGCAACTGTTCGGAGGCCTATAGACTACGCCCACTAGTGTTTTTTTCCCCTTATTATTCCTTACCTCCACCCAAACTGTTTCATTATCCTGATCTTTTGACCCAATATCATTTCTCTGTATTACAGTGATTCCTTCCTTTATTAACATAGCCACCCCACCTCCCCTTCCTTCCTGCCTGTCCTTCCTGATCGTTAAATAACCTGGTGTGTTTAATTGGAATGTGGAAGCTGACGCTATGTGTACTGTTTCCAGTTGTTGAGGGCTCTAGAACGAGGGGCCATAGATTCAAATTAAATGTAGCAGATTTAGAACAGAGGGCATGAGAAACATCTTCACACAGCCAGTTTCCGTGTTGTAACTTTGATTTATTACGAATAATGTCACTAAAGGGCAGCATGTAGATGAGGAGGAGGGGCCAAAGATAGATCTTTGGGGGCTCCGGACCTAACAATGCAAGGCTAAAAAGAGAAGCCATTGCTGGAGAGGCTCAGGCTACGATCGAATGGGTAAGACTAGAACTGTGAGGGCAGTTCCCCCTAGTTTCACAACGAAGGAGAGATGTTGGATGAGGATTACAAGGTCAAAAGACTACACAGATCGCGAGGACGAGGAGGGATCTGTGGGGATAAGAGAGATACTGGAGATTTACGGGGTTTCAGGGCTACTGGTGGAAAGGAACCTGGGGTAGATTTGGCCCGGTGGGCACAAAGAAGGAGGGAAGCAGCATAGGCAGCTGATGCTTCTGTGTCTTGGTTACGTAGAGATCTATGAGCTCCTCGCACTTGTTATTAGAGGTGAGGATGGAGGAGGCAGGAGAGAGGGGTTTAAAGGGATGGTTCTTAGTGGAGAAAAGAAGTTGGGGTTATGTTTACACTCCAGGATGTCCCCTAATAGGGGGTGGTTTTGGCAGTGGAAAGTGAGGCACAGCAGAGCTTTCACGGTCAGCCCCCCCCACCCTGAACTTGACGTAAACACATGTAACGGGGTAATTGTGCTAAATGATTGCATCATCCAGGTCCCACCATTGCACCTGAAGAAACAGCAGCTCCGCTGCACTAGTGTAAATTTATCCACTTTCCAACCAAACAATCTCACATTAAATTAAGAATTTAGTGCCTGAATGTGCTAAATAGTGTCCTGCACTCACAAGGAACTGGACGAAGATTGGCTAGATTAGGGCCCCTTATAAAAAGCAGAGACTTTCGACCCCTCAGTGCAAGCTGACAGAGCAGTGTTGGCCCCGTGTGACCCTGTCCCCAGCCCCGACATATACTTAGTGACACTCCACAGGAAGACAGGACTGTCCCTGTGACCTCCCTTCAGCAAAGTCTCTCACTTACTAGTCCGGTGATCGAAGAGCCAGGAAGCGCTCTTTAATGTCCAGAGTGAGGTCTGCTAGTTTGCAGTCTGGCAGCTTGACTTTTATCTGAAAAATAGTTTTAAAAATATTAACCAAAACCTAACACCAGTATATTAAAATAATCCAACAGTCAACAAAAACTGCTAAATAATTTTATGTGCCTATTCCACTCATTGCCCCTGTGCTCGCTGACCTCCATTGGCTCCTGGTCCACCAACGCCACAAGTTTCAAATTCTCATCCTTGTTTTCAAATCCATGGCATCGCCCCACCCCCTCTCTGTAACCTCCTCCAGCCCTACAACTCTCCGAGATCTGTGTTCCTCCAATTCTGGCCTCTTGCGCACTGCCGATTTCCTTCACTCCACTGTTGGTGGCCGTGCTTTCAGCTGCTTGGGCCCTAAGCTCTGGAATTCCCTCCCTAAACCTCGCCACCTCTCCTTCTTTAAGAAGCTAATTAAAACCTACCTCTTTGACCAACCTGTCCTAATGTCTCTTGATGTGACTTGGTGTCAATTTTTGTCTGATAACGCTTCTGTGACGAGCCTTGGGATGTTTCACTACGTTAAAGGCACTATATAAATGCAAGTTGTTGCTATTCCTGCTGATTCTTTGGAATCTGAGAGAATTGGCTGAAGTATTTAAAATGATGATGAAAGGGTTAGAGTACGTACGTATGGACAGCTAATTTGAATTAAATTAGTTAGCAAGTATGAGGAGGACATGTGTATAAAGCAGCATAAGCATAGAAATAGGATAGATGTTAGAAAGTTGTGCTTTAAGTATTGAAGTTTGGAATAAATTGCTGGCTTGTGCAGTGAGTACAGATTAACAGCAAATGTTCAAAGGGAGTTGGAGGAGTTCCAGGAGCAGGCTGATATCACTGTGTACATGAGGTATGGAGGGTGGTGGGTGGTATTCTTCACTGTCTACTGTGAGTAGGGGCTGTTCGGTGATGTTCCTCACTGTGTACAGTGAGTAGGGGCTGTTCGGTGATGTTCCTCACTGTCTACAGTGAGTAGGGGGTGTTGGGTGATGTCCCTCACTGTGTAGAGGGAGTAGGGGATGCTGGGTGATGTCCCTCACTGTGTAGAGGGAGTAGGGGGTGTTGGGTGATGTTCCTCACCGTGTACAGTGAGTACGGGGTGTTGGGTGATGTCCCTCACTGTGTACAGTGAGTAGGGGGTGCTGGGTGATGTCCCTCACCGTGTAGAGGGAGTAGGGGGTGTTGGGTGATGTTCCTCACTGTGTACAGTCAGTAGGGGGTGCTGGGTGATGTCCCTCACTGTGTACAGTGAGTACGGGGTGTTGGGTGATGTCCCTCACTGTGTACAGTGAGTAGGGGGTGCTGGGTGATGTCCCTCACCGTGTACAGTGAGTACGGGGTGTTGGGTGATGTCCCTCACTGTGTACAGTGAGTAGGGGGTGTTGGGTGATGTCCCTCACTGTGTAGAGGGAGTAGGGGGTGTTGGGTGATGTCCCTCACTGTGTACAGAGTACGGGGTGTTGGGTGATGTCCCTCACCGTGTACAGTGAGTACGGGGTGTTGGGTGATGTCCCTCACCGTGTACAGTGAGTACGGGGTGTTGGGTGATGTTCCTCACTGTGTACAGTGAGTGGGGGGAGTTGGGTGATGTCCCTCACTGTGTAGAGGGAGTAGGGGGTGTTGGGTGATGTTCCTCATTGTGTACAGTCAGTAGGGGGTGTCGGGTGATGTTCCTCACTGTGTACAGTCAGTAGGGGGTGTCGGGTGATGTTCCTCACTGTGTACAGTCAGTAGGGGGTGTTGGGTGATGTTCCTCACTGTCTACAGTGAGTAGGGGGTGTTGGGTGATGTTCCTCACCGTGTACAGTGAGTAGGGGGTGTTGGGTGATGTTCCTCACTGTCTACAGTGAGTAGGGGGTGCTGGGTGATGTCCCTCACTGTGTAGAGGGAGTAGGGGCTGTTCGGTGATGTTCCTCACCGTGTACAGTGAGTAGGGGGTGTCGGGCGATGTTCCTCACTGTGTACAGTGAGTAGGGGGTGTTGGGTGATGTTCCTCACTGTGTACAGTGAGTAGGGGCTGTTCGGTGATGTTCCTCACTGTGTACAGTGAGTAGGGGGTGTCGGGTGATGTTCCTCACTGTGTACAGTAAGTAGGGGGTGTCGGGTGATGTTCCTCACTGTGTACAGTGAGTACGGGGTGTTGGGTGATGTTCCTCACTGTGTACAGTGAGTAGGGGGTGCTGGGTGATGTCCCTCACTGTGTAGAGGGAGTAGGGGCTGTTCGGTGATGTTCCTCACCGTGTACAGTGAGTACGGGGTGTCGGGTGATGTTCCTCACTGTGTACAGTGAGTAGGGGGTGTTGGGTGATGTTCCTCACTGTGTACAGTGAGTAGGGGGTGTCGGGTGATGTTCCTCACTGTGTACAGTGAGTAGGGGCTGTTCGGTGATGTTCCTCACTGTGTACAGTGAGTAGGGGGTGTCGGGTGATGTTCCTCACTGTGTACAGTAAGTAGGGGGTGTCGGGTGATGTTCCTCACTGTGTACAGTGAGTACGGGGTGTTGGGTGATGTTCCTCACTGTGTACAGTGAGTAGGGGGTGCTGGGTGATGTCCCTCACTGTGTAGAGGGAGTAGGGGCTGTTCGGTGATGTTCCTCACCGTGTACAGTGAGTACGGGGTGTCGGGTGATGTTCCTCACTGTGTACAGTGAGTAGGGGGTGTTGGGTGATGTTCCTCACTGTGTACAGTGAGTAGGGGGTGTTCGGTGATGTTCCTCACTGTGCAGAGGGATGGCGGTATTGGGTTATGTTCCCCATGATCCCTTATCTCCTGGAATTAATATTCAGGGTTCAGAGAGGAGTTTCCCAGAGTTCTTTTCCCCCCTGTTTGCCTGTCCCAGGAAATTACACGGCTGCTGTTTGATGGGGAGCGTGGGGTTTTGTGTTGCTTATTTGCAACATGGGTGCGTTGGGTTGACACAATGGAGCACCTGATCTTTTGTCCATTTTTCCATATACTGGTAATATTTCCATTTAAAGAGAAAGCCTGTGGCCTGGTTTGTAGCAGTTCCTGATCTCGACTACGCACAAGAGTGGAATAAACACACACAACTAGCTCCCACCAAAGGCACCCAGTGCAGCACACTGCTGTACAGACTAGGGTTAGGAGCAGTCAGTGTCGAGCCAGCCAATCTCAGGCAGGTCAACAGTAAGGTCGCTATAACTGGTCTTAGAGTGCCTGTGTAAGGAAGGGTAAAAATGCACACTTTCAGCCAGAACTCTGCAATGTGAAGTGCCGAGAGATAGTGTTGAAACTTGTTAAGGTACAAATCTGTGTCTCTAATGTACAATGGCTGTTGAGGAGCAGAGATTTCCCCTCCCTAAACCAGGGGCAGTGCCACCAATTGTGGCACCCCCACTGCAGCCCCGGGTGAAAATTGAGCCTAAGCCCTTCTGGTCTGTATAGCTAGTACGACACTCGGCAAAGTGTTTATCTACTGAACCACTGACACACTCATGTGTCCTACAGTGGCCTGAGCAGCTCACTGGCAAATTCACAGCAAGGGCAGATGCAACCAATGGAATGGCAGGGGAAGGCGGTCAACTGTCTGGATTGTTCAAAAGCAGTTTCTCAAATCAATGCGAGTAGTGAGGCTGGCTCTACAACACAGCATGCAGTGGGCTGGACTCCTCTACCAAAAGGTGATAGGGTTTGATCACATTGCCCTGGAAAAGAGAGAGATGGTTTATTGAGATACCACAGTGAAAGGCCAAGGCCCATAGTCCAGGATACCACCAAGAATGTCATAATTTAGGTGATGCTGAGCTTGGATTCTGCAAGGCCGAAGATTGTAGGAAGAGGGAGGATCTCCTGCTCTCTCTTCACCACCATAACTTTGCCCTACACTATGTTTATCGCATGACTGGGGTTTCTGCCACACTTATGGTGAAGTTACGGTGGTGGACTGGGAAATTCCCGGCCGTGGTGACAAACAGGGACACTGTTGCAGAACCATTCTAATTTGTTAGTGAAATGAACATCAATGCCCCAGCAATAATGGTGATAGTTGCTTACCACCATGTCTTCACAGCAGGCTGTGGATGCATCCTTTCTGCTCATCCCCAGAAACACATCCTCTGTGCCAACTCGCTGTTTGAACAGAATCTCATACCTAAAGACAACATGAACCAGTAACTCTCGCAAACACTGATATGCATGAAAAATGTGAGCACAGTGCAAGAGATACTCAAAATATAGGGTGTTAAGTCCGTGAATGATTGAGACACGGACTAGCAGGAGAGGAAACAAACAGAACTTTACTGGTGAAAGGCATAAACGAATCTAAACAACAGAGGCTCTCTAGCGCCTTTTATACAGGGGTGGTCACTGCCGGTACTGCAGTCTGAGACCAGTTATTCTCTTAAAGGTACATACACAACAATTCCTCCCCTTTTAGATAAACAGTACATAACATTCATTTAACAACTAATGATAATGAATTACAATCACAATTACTGTTGCTAGATACATTGGTTAAGTTTAAGCAATTATAAGTTCAGTCTTTGAGGAGGCTTCCTAATTCTGTCTGGATAACGCCTCTTTGGAGTATCAGGTTCTTCTGGCAATGTTGAGTCGGGATCAATGTCGTTGTTTGGTTCATCTGCTTCCAATATTACCGGTTCTGCGGTAGCTGCAATTGGAACGTCGATTTCATTACCAGGTGTATCAGATCGTGGTGTGGAGTTGACGTTTTCCAGTGACTCTAGAATCTGGTCAGCATGGCGTCTTACAATGCTCTCCCCAACGTCCACAGTATACATGAGAGGTCCTTGTCGTGTACAAATCGTTCCTGGCTGCCATTTCTCAGTGCGGTAGTCCTGGGCCAAAACTGGTTGACCTATCTTAAAACTCCTGGTCGGCCTTTCATTCATATTCTGAAACTGCCTGTTCTCCACATCTCTTCGGACGTTTGGCTTAACCAAATCCAAGCGGCATCGTAGTCTTCGATTGAAGAACATCATGGCTGGAGTTTGGTTGGTAACCGCATGTGTCGCATTCCGGTAGGCAAACAAGAAGTTGTCCACCTTGTGTTGTAGGGGTATATCTTCATTACACATTGCCTTGATAGCCTTCTTGAATGTTTGGACAAACCTCTCGGCCAATCCATTAGTGGCTGGATGATATGGGGCAGATGTGTAATGCTTAACACCATTGTTCTTTAAGAACCTCCGGAACTCTTCAGACACAAACTGTGGTCCATTGTCAGAGCAAATCTGTTCAGGCAGCCCATTCCTGGCGAATATGGTTCGTAAAACTGCGATAGTTTTTTCCGTGGTGGATGAGGACATTTTTATTACCTCTGGCCACTTTGAATGTGCATCCACCGCAATTAAAAACATCGAGTCCATGAAGGGACCAGCAAAATCAATGTGCACCCTTTGCCATGGAGATGAGGGCCACTCCCGTGGATGCAGAGGAGCTTGTGGTGGGGCGTTTTGGACCTTCTGGCATCCTGCACAGCTCTTGGTCATCTCTTCGATTTCTCTATCGATTCCCGGCCACCACACAAACACTCTGGCTAAGCTCTTCATTTTTACCCCACCCAGATGACCCTCATGAAGCTCATTGAGCACTCTATCCGTCAACTTAGGTGGAATTACTACTCTGGATCCACACATCAAGGTTCCTCTGCACACTGACAGCTGTTCTCTTCTTGACGAAAATGCTGGCAGCAGTGGTTCGCCATGTGCTGGCCATCCCTTCACCGTTAAATCATAGACCCGTGATAGTGTCGGGTCATTCCGTGTTTCCTTTTCTATGTTTGCATTCGTCACAGGGAGACATTCGACTATGGTCGAGTGGAATAACTCCTTTGGATCCACTGCAAGGTCTTCTTCTTCCACCGTCGGCAACGGTAGACGTGACAATCCATCAGCATTTCCATGCTGTTTAGTTCCCCTGTACTCGATGTCATATTGGTGTGCCCCTAGGAAAAGGGACCATCTCTGCAGCCGTTGTGCTGTCATTATCGGTACGCCCTTCTGAGGGTTGAAAATGGAGACAAGAGGTTGATGATCGGTTAGTAAAGTAAATTTTTGACCGTGCAGATAGTGATTGAACTTCTTCACCCCCCACACTAGGCTGAGGGTCTCTCTGTCAATCTGGGCGTAGTTACGCTTGGCAGAAGTTAACGAGCGTGACGCAAAAGCTATCGGCCTCTCCAAACCATCAAGGAATTTATGTGACAGTACCGCCCCAATGCCGTAGGGAGACGCATCACACGCCAGCCTGATTGGCAGTGCTGGGTTGTAGTGAGCCAATACTTCCTTCGAAGTGATTAAGTCCTTACTCTTCTGAAAAGCACGTTTACAATCATCGCTCCATTTCCATGCTACCCCCGTTCGTAGCAGGGCGTTCAGTGGATGCAGAATTGTCGACAAATTCGGCAAAAACTTATGATAGTAATTCACCAACCCGAGGAATGACCTCAGTTGCGACACATTTTCAGGCGCTGGGGCCTTAACAACCGCTTCAATTTTGTCAGGGGACTTATGTAACCCCTCTTCATCAATCACGTGGCCACAATACGATATCTGTTTCTTAAAAAATTCGCACTTGGGGCGGTTGGCTCGCAGCCCATGTTCCCGTAGTCTAGTGAGCACCTGTTCTAGGTTGTTAAGGTGTTCACTGTCATCTTCACCTGTTACAAGGATGTCGTCCAAGTAACACTGAGTCCCCGGAATCCCTTGCAGGACTTGTTCCATCGCTCTTTGCCATATCGCCGGAGCCGATGCTACTCCGAATACCAATCGATGATACTGGTAAAGACCTTTGTGAGTGTTTATCGTGAGATACTTCCTAGAGGACTCTTCAACCTCCATCTGCAAATATGCTTGTGCTAGGTCAATCTTTGTAAAACGCTTCCCTCCAGATAGTGAGGCGAAGATGTCTTCTATCCTTGGAAGAGGATATTGTACTGTGTGAAGGACAGGGTTCACCGTCACCTTGAAATCCCCACAGATGCGAATCTTCCTTGGCTCTCCGGACTTATTGCTTAACGTTTTCTTCATGACAGGAATGATGGGTGTCGCCCACTCACTCCAGTCGACCTTAGACAACACGCCCGCCTTCTCCAGATTCTCCAGCTCTGCCTCGACAGCTGGACGAATTGCATATGGTACCGGTCTCGCTTTGAAAAACTTGGGAACTGCATTCTCTTCTATTTTTAACGAGGCGGTTACGCCTTTAAGCGTGCCCAGTTCTTGTTGAAATACCTCTTTGGCGTTAGCTAAGATTGTTGACAACGTCCAGGAGTGGCGTCTTCATCTTTTTTACCATCCACCGTCATTGCATGAATGGAATGCCAATCTAAGTTTATCTTCCTGATCCATTCCCGTCCCAATAACGGTGGTCCACCATTTGGCAGTATGTAGAGATACAATTTCCGTATTTTCTTGCCATTGTATTCGACAGGCACCCTTATTTTTCCTCTGGGGTATACTTTTTGCCCCGTATACGTCGTCAAGACGATGGATGTCTCTCTCAAGGGTATGTGTGAAAATAGCCGCTCATAGTCTCGTCGATTCATGACGGTTAGCGCTGATCCTGTATCCAATTCCATTTTAACTTGGGACCCTGCTATCGTGAGGGTGACCCAAATGGTTCGGTGATCCTCTTTTGCGATTACCTTGTGAAGTTTGAGACAGCTTAATCTCCTGTTCTCGGATTCACTATCGCTCATCTGGTCTTCGGAACTACTGTCCGTCATCTTTTGTACTTTCTTGTACGGTTCCTTAGTAGCCTTTTTGTTGTCGCTGGTCTTCTTCCCAGACCTACAAACTCGTGCAATGTGTCCAATCTTCCCGCATTGTCTGCATATTTTGTCTTTGGACCAGCAGTCCTTCTGGTCATGGTTAGTTCTGCCGCAGCGATAACATTTTGCAAATCCCCATGTCATTTCGTGGGTGCCGTATTCCTGTGGTTTTTGTTGAATTTCTGCAGCTCCCCTGGCTGCTGCTTCATACGATACTGCCACGCTGAAAGCCTTATCTAGCGTCAGCTCTTTTTCTGCGAGTAACTTCTTCTGTGTTCCTTCACTCAGGAGTCCACAGACAAATTTGTCCCGTAGGGTATCTGCCAGTCCTGCTCCGAACTGGCAGTGCTTTGATAGCTTGCGTAGTTCCGTAAGATACTCAGCATTGCTCTCATCTTTGTGCTGAGTTCTCCTGTGGAATTTAAATCTTTCTGCTATCAACAGCGGTGCAGGGTTCAAGTGCTCCTGTAGAACAGCAACAATTTCATTAAAACTCTTTGCCTTCGGTTTGGCTGGAGTAATCAGATCCCGCAATAGGCCGTACGTTCTAGCGCCCATTACGTTTAGCAATATTGATGCCTTTTTCCTCTCCGCTATTTCATTTGCCTCGAAATATACCTCGACTCTTTCCACATACGTGGTCCAGTCCTCTAATGTATTATCAAAAGCAGTGATACAGCCAGTCTTCGGCATCTTGCAAATCTAAAATGGCACCTCCCGCGCTTTGCCTTCTTCTCTGATTTAACAAAATGGCGCCTCCCGCGCTTTTCCTTCTTCCCCGCTGTTGTTAGCGCTGCTTTCCACGGTTTCTTGCGCGTATTCTATTTCTTTTATTATTTTCCCGTCGTGGAGCGGACCCTCTGGAACACTTCCCTCCCTCTTCTGAGGTCCGAACGCTGCCCAGCTTCGAAACACCGGCCGCGCCCTGTATGCTCCACCCTCACTCTCTCTCCTTGCTTCCCGACTCGCTGCCCGGCCCCGTTGAAAGGCCACCCGGTCGAGCTTCAGCCCGCCGCAGCCCAGGAAGGATCAGAGCACTACCTGCCACCAGCCCGATTAGCTGGGAAACCACGGACCGAGGAACCCAGCCTGGCTCTGGACAGTCTCTCCTGCAAGTTTTGAACTCGATGATTGACGGTCGACGCCCGTTTCTCGAGTTTCAATGGCCGATTTTTTTTTTTTTTCTTCTTTCTTCTGGCTCCGACCTTCAACAACGTTGTCGGAGCTGCAGGTAAGTTTGTTTCTAACTCGTCGCCAGTGTTAAGTCCGTGAATGATTGAGACACGGACTAGCAGGAGAGGAAACAAACAGAACTTTACTGGCGAAAGGAATAAACGAATCTAAACAACAGAGGCTCTCTAGCGCCTTTTATACAGGGGTGGTCACTGCCGGTACTGCAGTCTGAGACCAGTTATTCTCTTAAAGGTACATACACAACATAGGGTTCACTCTTTCAATACACACGGCTGTCCTAGTGAAGGCGATCCTGGAAATCGATGACAAAAGGCCACAAGCTCGACATATAAAGAGGGAGGTTAGACAAAACCTCTCTCATGCAAAGAGTTAACAGGCACGTGGAATACTTTAACATGTGGTCATGCTAAATCCATGATAGTATACAAAAAGGTACTGGAAAAATGACTGAAATAATAATACAATATATATAGGGAGAGAGCAAGGAATATGAGAAAACATTTTAGGATATTAAGGAGAAGGCTTTTCGATATTTTACAGAGGTTGTATTAGGAAATGGGAAAAAAGGCTTTAGGTTATTAAGAAGATATGGAAATGCTGATCCATTTTAAATAAACTGGTTATAGGAGACAGATACATGTCATAGGAATGCTTTGAATGCTGGGTGGTAATATTGACTGAATATTGTGCGTGATATGGAGCATATTGTGTCCTCTGTATCACATCAAAATCCACAGCTTAAATGCCTTCGTCACTTACTCAGGCTGTTGTCTTGGATCCCAGATATCCTCGAACTCTGACCCCTCGGGCACGTCATCTTCTGCCCATATCATTTTGGTGTCTGCAGATTGCACGGGGCTCGAATCTGATTAGGGAGAATGTAAAGACAATTGGGAAATACATGTTTTCCCCCCCCCCATTTTAAGAGCTGGAATTTGTAAAGGTTTACAATCTGTTGCACTTCATTTTTCTCAGCATGTATTACACCTCCTCTCCTGAAGGTGTTGTGTCCTTACTGGGACTCCAATCTCCAGTTCCTCACCCAACTGACCATTACTCTTGCATCAGTCTTGGAAGTGAATATTGGCAGTGCACCACAATACAGTCCATCCTGCCCTCACCTGACATCTACACTTGCATTTTCCAGCAGTATCACTGGACAGTGATCTCTCTTTCACCCAGGCCACCTCTGCTGCCGCCGTGGTAGTCTCAGGATACGGGGTAGGGCATTTAGGACTGAGATGAGGAGAAATTTATATTAGTTAGATATATTTCTTAAGGCTAAAGGGATCAAGGGATATGGGGAGAAAGCAGGGACAGGGTACTGAATTTGGATGATCAGCCATGATCTCATTAAATGGCGGAGCAGGCTCGAGGGGCCGAATGGAACTCCTGCTCCTATCTTCTATGTTTCTATGTAAATTTCTTCACTCAGAGGGTGCTGAACCTGTGGAATTCTCTACCACAGAAGGCTGTGGAGGCCAAGACACTGAATATATTTAAGAAGGAGATAAATAGATTTCTAGACACAAAAGACATCAAGGGGTATGGGGAGAGAGCGGAAATATGGTATTGAGATAGAGGATCAGCCATGATCATATTGAATGGCGGAGCAGGCTCGAGGGCCGAATGGCCTACTCCTGCTCCTATTTTTCTATGTTTCTATGTTTAGAGCAGACTAGGGATCAGACATGGGACCCCACTGGTCTGTACAACTCAGGTACTCCAGTGGGCATAGGGATTGCACTATGTAAAGATGTTTGGCGACAGAACTACACAATCTTCCCACGGTGTAGGGTATTAGTGTTGGAGAATGGAGCACTGGCCCTAAGTACACCCACCAACATCGTTCCTCAAACCAATCCAGAAAAAGCACCTCACACTACAATTCCATATTCCACATTGGGAAACCCATGTTTGAGATGGCTAATTTAGCAGCAGTTCATGGAAATTTGTTTGCAATTTTCACCTGAAGGGGTTCACTCGCTCACAGGCACCAGCTGTCCTTCAGTGCCTTAGCCTACTGAGCTGGAAGTTGCAGGTGACGATGTTCCCATGAGCATGTCGCTTTTGTTATTCTGGGTGGTAGAGGTTGAGGTTGTAGGAGAGGGAGGTGCTGAACGTAGCATCCTGTAGACAGTAGAAAATTAGAAAATGCAGCCACTGGAGGGGGTGAATATTGAGTCCAGGGACAGGGAAGCCAATCAAGACAATTGCTCTGTCCTGGATAGTGTTAAAGGGTCAAAAGAAATTGTGTGTGTGGTGGGGGGGGGGGGAGCTGCGGTGGGTTGTGAACAGAAGTCCTGAATCAGAGGAGAAGTACTTTGGGGTGGGGTTATGAGCTTGGAGAGCCTTGTAGAGGTGGGGAGGAGGTAAGACCAGGGACAGATTTATAGATAAAGGCAAGGATTTTAAATGTAACACGTGTTGGGGGATGGGGAACCAGTGAAAGTCAGCGAGGAATTAAAGATAGTGCAACACAGGAGACAAGTGGTTGAGATTAACATAGGTTGGAGTTCATGAGGGGAGAAGAATTTGAGGCCAGTGAGCAGGGTGTTGAGATAGTCGAGTCTGTAAATGACAAAGACATGTACAGTACAAGAGTTTCAGTGGTGGTGGGGGAGGGCGGGGTGGGTGAGGTAGGTAGGGGCAGAGGTGGGTGATGTTGTGGAGGTAGAAATAACCATCTTGGTGATGGATAGAATATGGGGCTTAAATCTTAGCTTAGGATCGAATATTACACCAAGACAGTGGCAAATGGAATTTAACCCTGAAAAGTGTGAGGTGATGCATTTTGGACGGACTAACAAGGCAAGGGAATACACAATGAATGGTAAGACCCTAGGAAAGACAGAGGATCAGAGGGACCTTGGTGTGCATGTACATAGATCCCTGAAGGCAGCAGAACAGGTGGATAAGGTGGTTAAAAAGGCATATGGGATACTTATATTCTATGCCTCGGCTAATGAAGGCAAGAGCAGGGAGGTTATGATGGAGCTGTACAAAACGCTGGTAAGGCCACAGCTGGAGTACTGTGTGCAGTTCTGGTCGCCACACTATAGGAAGGATGTGATTGCTTTGGAGAGGGTGCAGAGGAGATTTACCAGGATGTTACCTGGGCTGGAGCGCTTCAGCTATGAAGAAAGACTGGACAGGCTGGGGTTGTTTGGGGAACGGTACCCATGGATTGGAGGGTAGCTAATGTTACCCCACTATTCAAAAAAGGTGGTAGAGAAAAAGCAGGGAATTATAGACCGGTAAGCCTGACATCGGTAGTGGGGAAAATGCTAGAGTCTATTATAAAAGATGTAATAGCAGAGCACTTGGAAACCAGTGACAGGATCGGACAAAGTCAACATGGATTTACAAAAGGTAAATCATGCTTGACCAATCTACTGGAATTTTTTGAGGATGTAACTGGTAAAATAGATAAGGGAGAACCAGTGGATGTGGTGTATTTGGACTTTCAGAAGGCTTTCGATAAGGTCCCACATAAGAGATTAGCGTGCAAAATTAAGGCACATGGGATTGGGGGCAAGGTATTGACTTGGATAGAGAACTGGTTGGCGGACAGAAAGCAAAGAGTTGGAATAAACGGGTCGTTTTCCGAGTGGCAGGCAGTGACTAGTGGGGTACCGCAAGGATCGGTCCTAGGACCCCAGCTGTTCACAATATATATTAATGATCTGGACGAGGGAATTGGATGTAATATCTCCAAATTTGCAGACGACACAAAGCTGGGCAGGAGGGTAAGCTGCGAGGAGGATGTCGGGAAACTCCAGTACGATTTGGACAGGTTGGGTGATTGGGCAGAAACATGGCAAATGCACTATAATGTGGATAAATGTGAGGTTATCCACTTTGGTGGCAAAAACAGGAAGGCAGATTATTATTTGAATGGCAATAGATTGGGAGAAGGGGAAGTGCAAAGAGACCTGATTGTCCTTGTGCACCAGTCGCTGAAGGTAAGCATGCAGGTGCAGCAGGCGGTTAAGAAGGCAAATGGTATGTTGGCCTTCGTAGCAAGAGGGTTCGAGTACAGGAACAAGGATGTCTTGCTACAGTTGTACAGGGCCTTGGTGAGACCGCACCTTGAGTATTGTGTGCAGTTGAGGAAGGACGTTCTTGCCATGGAGGGAGCGCAGCGAAGATTCACCAGGCTGATACCTGGGATGGCAGGAATGACGTATGAAGAGAGATTGTGTCGATTGGGCTTATACTCACTGGAGTTTAGAAGATTGACAGGGGATCTCATCGAAACCTATAAAATTCTGTCAGGTCTGGACAGACTAGATGCTGGAAGGATGTTTCTGATGGCCGGGGAGTCCAGAACCAGGGGTCATAGTCTAAGGATAAGGGGTAAGCCATTTAGGACTGAAATGAGGAGGAATTTCTTCACCCAGAGTGGTGAACCTGTGGAATTCTCTGCCACAGAGGGCGGTGGAGGCCAGTTCATTAAATATATTCAAGAAAGAGTTGGATATATTTCTTGAGGCTAAAGGGATCAAGGGATATGGGGAAAAGGCAGGGACAGGGTACTGAATTTGGATGATCAGCCATGATCACATTGAATGGCGGAGCAGGCTCGAAGGGCCGAATGGCCTACTCCTACTCCCATCTTCTATGTTTCTATGTTTTCCTTGGAGCAGAGAAGGCTGTGGGGGAACCTGATTGAGGTATACAAAATTATGAGGGGCATAGATAGGGTGGATAGAAAGGAACTTTTCCCCTTAGTAGAGCGGTCAATAACAAGGGGGCATAGATTCAAGGTAAGGGGCAGGAGGTTTAGAGGGGATTTGAGGAAAAACTTTTTCACCCAGAGGGTGGTTGGAATCTGGAACTCACTGCCTGAAAGGGTGGTAGAGGCAGGAACCCTCACAACATTCAAGAAGCATTTGGATGAGCACTTGAAATGCCATAGAATACAAGGCTACGGACCAAATGCTGGAAAATGGGATTAGATTAGATAGGGCTTGATGGCCGGTGTGGACGCGATGGGCCGAAGGGCCTCTTTCTGTGCTGTATAACTCTGACTCTATGACTGGTTCAGCATGGCAGAGTGGCCACAGGTGGCAATAGAATCAGTGGAAAGGAGGGGAGGCTGGGTCGGGAGGGAAAGACATTGGCCGGATTTTGTGTTAAGAATAACAGTGAGGTCATTGGCACTCACCGTTATTATGGAGTAAATCGGACAGCAGCTTCTGCAGTCTGCACAAGCACAGCTAAACGCAGAAATCCAATTTGCCCTGCTCCTCCACAAGCTTCACTACACCGGTACCTCGCCAAGAGACTCGGCATTGAAACACATGAAGGACGTCAAGTTGCAATACTTCCCCACTAAACACGGCAGTTAAAGTTAGAGTTAACGCATTCAGGTTAAAGTGAACTTTCAACGGCAAGATAAGTGATAATTGCTGCCTAACAACCTCTCATTCCCTCAGAATTTAATTATTGTTGGAGATTTTTTTTAAATAAAAAAAAATCTTTTTCTTTGTCTCTTGTATCTCTCTCTCTCTCTTAATCTCATCTTTCTATCCCGCTCTTTATTTTGTTTTCTGTACCTGATTTTACATTGAATTAAATATCCTAACTGACACTTCCTGGTTTAGACGCTGCATGTCTCAGTGAGGTTTCTTTAATCGGATTGTTTAAAGACACACTGTGGCAAAGCCACCAAGGGACTCCTGTATATGACTACTAGCTGGGGGAGCCTGGCTTTGCCAGGGCTGTTTTGGGCCGGGCAGTTTAAATCGAGTCTCAGGCTTTGGGGCCTCTCTGTGTCCCTCTGTGAATCTGGTGCCGGGCAACATTTTAAATCGAGTCCCAGGCTTTTGGGCCCTGTCTCTGTGTCCCTCTCTCAATCTGCTGCCGGGCAACATTTCTACCTTTTAATACCTTGAAAGATGAAAGTGAAAGTACTTATAAAACGTTTTTGGTAAATCTTTTAAAAATAACATAAGAGATACTAACTTTTTTGAAGCTGGATGAGCAGATTTTGAGCTGGAAGTAAATGGGGTTTTTAGCTTGAGGCAATGGCTGCCACATCCCTGAGATGAAAACGATTAGTCCCACCCACAGATGCAGTGATTGGCCAACCATCAGGCGACTGAACTGTAGGATTGGTCAATGGTGACGGCACAGGATTGGTCGAACCTTGACGTCAGTCAATCAAAGCTAAGTAGCCGATAATGAGTTTAATTTTGAAGGTTTTTTGCATAAGGCGCGAACAATTTTCATCCGACCGAAAAGTAAATATGCTTACGACCGTCCCGGAACCGTAAGCTTTCTTTGGAGGTAACGCACGCGTAGGTACGCTCTATAACTTTCGAGTGCATAGCCGGACAGACGCACACCGGAGGACAGACAGACAGAATGATCCTTTTATATATATATAGATAGATAGACTAGCTGGAGTGCCCGGCGGTGCCGAGGCTTTTTCGAGGGCATGTTGTTGTTGGAAGAGAGAGAGCGACTGGGGGGGAAGAGAGAGAGCGACTGGGGGGGGAAGAGAGAGAGCGCGAATGGGGGGGTAAGAGAGCGACGGGGGGAAGAGAGAGAGCGACGGGGGGGGAAAGAGAGAGAGCGACGGGGAGGAAGAGAGAGAGCGACTGGGGGGAAGAGAGAGAGCGACTGGGGGGGAAGGAGAGAGAGCGACGGGGGGGTAAGAGAGAGCGATGGGGGGGAAGAGAAGAGAGCGACAGGGGGGGGAAGAGAGAGAGCGACGGGGGAAAGAGAGAGAGCGACGGGGGGAAGAGAGAGCGATGGGGGGGAAGAGAGAGAGCGACAGGGGGGAAGAGAGAGAGCGAGCGATTGGGGGGAAGAGAGAGAGAGAGAGCGACTGGGGGGGAAGAGAGAGAGAGTGACTAGGGGGGAAGAGAGAGAACGACTGGGGGGAAGAGAGAGAGCGACTGGGGGGGAAGAGAGAGAGCGACGGGGGGGAAGAGAGAGAGCGACGGGGGGGAAGAGAGAGAGCGACGGGGGGGAAGAGAGAGAGCGACTGGGGGGGGAAGAGAGAGAGCGACTGGGGGGGAAGAGAGAGAGCGACTGGGGGGGGAAGAGAGAGAGCGACTGGTGGGAAAGAGTGAGAGCGACTGGGGGGGGAAGAGAGAGAGCGACGGGGGGGGAAGAGAGAGAGCGACGGTGGGGAGAGAGAGAGCGACGGGGGGGGAAGAGAGGAGAGCGACGGGGGGGAAGACAGAGAGCGACGGGGGGGAAGAGAGAGAGCGACGGGGGGGTAAGAAGAGAGCGACGGGGGGGGGGAAGAGAGAGAGCGACGGGGGGGAAGAGAGAGAGCGACGGGGGAAGAGAGAGAGCGACGGGGGAAGAGAGAGAGAGCGACGGGGGGGAAGAGAGAGAGAGCGACGGGGGGGAAGAGAGAGCGACGGGGGGGGAAGAGAGAGAGCGACGGGGGGAAGAGAGATAGCGATGGGGGGGAAGAGAGAGAGCGACGGGGGGGGAAGAGAGAGAGCGAGCGGCTGGGGGGAAGAGAGAGAGAGAGAGCGACTGGGGGGGAAGAGAGAGAGAGCGACTGGGGGGAAGAGAGAGAGCGACTGGGGGGCAAGAGAGAGAGCGACTGGGGGGGGAAGAGAGAGAGCGACAGGGGGGGAAGAGAGAGGAGCGACGGGGGGGGAAGAGAGAGAGCGACGGGGGGAAGAGTGAAAGCGACTGGGGGGGGAAGAGAGAGAGCGACTGGGGGGGAAGAGAGAGAGCGACTGGGGGGGAAGAGAGAGAGCGACAGGGGGAAGAGAGAGAACGACTGGGGGGGAAGAGAGAGAGCGACTGGGGGGGAAGAGAGAGAGGCGACTGGGGGTGAAGAGAAGAGAGCGACTGGGGGGGGAAGAGAGATAGCGACTGGGGGGGAAGAGAGAGCGACTGGGGGGGAAGAGAGAGCGACTGGGGTGAAGAGAGAGCGACTGGGGGGGAAGAGAGAGAGCGACTGGGGGGAGAGAGAGCGCGACTGGGGGGAAGACGAGAGCGCGACTGGGGGGAAGAGAGAGAGCGAGCGACTGGGGGGGAAGAGAGAGAGAGCGACTGGGGGGGAAGAGAGAGAGCGACTGGGGGGGAAGAGAGAGAGCGGACTGGGGGGGAAGAGAGAGCGCGACTGGAAGAGAGAGAGTGACTGGGGGGTAGAGAGAGCGAGCGGCTGGGGGGGAAGAGAGCGAGCGGCAGGGGGGGAAGACGAGAGAGCGACTGGTGGGGAAGAGAGAGAGCGACTGGGGGGGAAGAGAGAGAGCGACTGGGCGGGAAGAGAGAGAGCGACTGGGGGGGAAGAGAGAGAGCGACGGGGGGGGAAGAGAGAGAGCGACTGGGGGGAAGAGAGAGAGCGACTGGGGGGGAAAGAGAGAGAGCGAGAAGAGAGAGAGCGACTGGGGGGAAGAGAGAGCGACTGGGGGGAAGAGGAGAGAGCGACTGGGGGGGAAGAGAGAGAGCGACTGGGGGGAAGAGAGAGAGCGACTGCGGGGGAAGAGAGAGCGACGGGGGGAAGAGAGAGAGCGACTGGGGGAAGAGAGAGAGCGACTGGGGGGAAGAGAGAGAGCGACTGAGGGGAAGAGAGAGAGCGACTGGGGGGAAGAGAGAGAGCGACTGGGGGGAAGAGAGAGAGCGACTGGGGGGAAGAGAGTGAGCGACTGGGGGGAAGAGAGATAGCGACTGGGGTGAAGAGAGAGAGCGACTGGGGGGAAGAGAGAGCGACTGGGGGGGAAGAGAGAGAGCGACTGGGGGAAGAGAGAGAGCGACTGGGGGGAAGAGAGAGACGAGAGAGAGAGAGCGACTGGGGGGGAAGAGATGAGAGCGACTGGAGGGGAAGAGAGAGAGAGAGCGACTGGGGGGGAAGAGGAGAGAGCGACTGGGGGGGGGGAAGAGAGAGAGCGACTGCGGGGAAGAGAGAGAGCGACTGCGGGGAAGAGAGGGAGCGACTGGGGGGAAGAGAGAGAGCGACTGGGGGGAAGAGAGATAGCGACTGGGGGGAAGAGAGAGAGCAACTGCGGGGAAGAGAGGAGAGCGACTGGCGGGAGATCGGGGAGCGAGCCTCGGGGGGGGAGGGAGCAGCGAGATGGGGGAGACCGAGAGCGACCTGCGGGGCGTCAGAGCGAGCGATCGCGGGGAGAGGCGGAGAGCGACTGGGGGGGCGCCGAGAGTGCGGCGGGGCGGAAGTCGAGAGCGAGCCGAGCTCGGGGGGCCGAGATGAGGTGCAGCAGATTCGGGGGGCGGGGCCGTGAGACTGGGGGGCAGCCGAGAGCGAATGGGGG